>NC_056747.1:969810250-970175250 GCF_019279795.1 Protopterus annectens
CTTAGTCTCCGATACAATCTTTGGAAGAAAGGCCAGATTGGTTCTTAGTGACATTTTGTCCTTATGAAAAATCAAGTATGGAGGTTTTGAAGATAATGCATAAATCTCTGAAATCCTCCTAGCAGATTTAATAGCTATTAAGAAAATGGTCCTCCATGAAAGAAACTTCAAATCACAGGTAACAGCCGTCTCAAAGAGGGACTGGATCAAGACTAGCAAAACCATAGTAAGATGCAAGGGAATGAGAAGCTCCCTATAAGGAAGCTTTAACCTTAAAGTCCCCTTTAGAAAGGCTTTGCACAAAATATGTGAAATTAAAGATGGTCCTTCAAAACCATTATGAAAATTAGAAACTGCAGCAAGCTGAACTCTGATGGTATAAGCAGCTCCTTGTTTGAAGAGCGTAGACAAAAAAATTAAGAATCTCATTAACCGAAGCTGAGAAAGGATCAAGTTTGTGATCACGTGCCCATATAGAAAATGTTTTCCATTTGCTGAGGTAGAGTATCCATGTGGAAGGTTTATAGGAAGCTAGCAAAATGTTTCGAACAGTGGAAGACAAGTTATTTCACCTGGCAATCAATGGAACTGGAGCAACCAAGCTGTAAGCTTAAGATTTGTCAGATTGGGATAAACTAGTCCCTGACGACAGGACAGGAGATCTGGATCCAGGTTCAGAGTCTATGGATGTTGAAGTAGGTAAGACCAAAGAAAGAGGAACCAAACTTGTCAAGGCCAAAACTGGGCAATGAGAATCACTCTGCTCTTCAACCTTATGGCCTTCTTTATGAAAAGGGGTATTAGAGGAACAGGGGGAAAGGCATGGAGTAGTCCCGGGGGCCAATCATGAAGTACAGCATCTCTTGGGGACTCCTCCTGAGGGGGAATCATGGCGAAGTAGCTGCTGCACTTGTTTTGGGGGAGGTCAACAGATTGCAGCAAGGCTGGCCTCAGTGACAGAAAATTTCCTTTGTCACTCTGGGATTGAGAGACCACTCATGAGTCAGGAGAATGCATCTGCTAAATTTGTCTGTTATGTTCGAGCTCCCTGGGATGTGAATTGCTACCAGAAAGCAGTTTGAAGTTATCCCCCATTGTCACACACTGAGAGCTTCTCAACAGAGGGGGTAAGACTTGGTTCAGCATTGGTTGTTGATGTACCAAACTACGGACATATCATCTGACTGAAATTCAACCATTCCTACAGGGAGGACAGTTTGAAAGGCTTGCAATGCTAAGAGCACTGCCTTCAGTTCCAAAACACTGATATGCAGATTGGCCTCCATAGAGGTCCAAGTGCCTTGGACAGTCCTTCCTTGAAAATGCCCCCCCCCCACCTGATCTGGGAGGGTCAGTGGTCACTACAGCTTAGGGAAGAGGAGAAAAATGGTCAGCCCAAAAGAATTTCCTCGGATTCCATCCACCAAGATAAATCCTTCTTGTTATGACTGGTAATTTGGATACAATAAGACAGAGGATGAGGATGAACTAGTGGGAGGACAGAAGCCACTCTAGGATCCTCATGTGGAATCTTGCTAGAGGTACTAAAGTGATGGCCGCCATTAATCCCAGTGCCTACAGAACTAGCAATGCAGGAACATTCTCATTGTAAAGAATCAGGTGTACCTGTGATCTTATTTTCTGCAGTCTGTAAATGGGAAGGGAGGCTATGCAAGAGGTTGCATTCGAATTCCAATTGCTGGGTGGGGCTTAGTCAAGATTTGGCAAGATTTACAGTTATCCCTAGACAAGAGCAAGTGTGTAGGGTGAAATCCCTTGTCTGTTCGGCCAGAAGAGTGGTGGGGGCAGTAAGGAGCCAGTTGTCTAAATATGGAAATACCTGGAATCCATGCAATCTCAGGTGAGCTATCACGGCCATACATTTGGTGAACACCCAGGGGGCTGTGGTAAGACCAGGGGGCTGTGGTAAGACCAAAGGGCAGGGCTTGGAACTGATAATGACTGGTTCTCGGCCAGAAGCAGAGGAACCTCCTGGAGTGCTTGTCCATTTTTATGTGGTAATACGTGTCCTGGAGGTCTACAGAGCACATCCAATCGTCTTTCCCTAAGAAGGGAAGAACAAACTGAACTGACAACGTCCGGAATTTCATCTTCTGCACAAAGTGATTTAGAGCATTGAGGTCCAGTACTGGTCTCCAGTCTAGTCTTTTTTGGCACCAAAAAGAACCTCGAGTAGAATCCGGATCCTATCTGGTCTGGCGGGACTTCTTGGATGACTCCTTTTTTCTAGCAGCTTTTGAATTTCCAGAGCTGCCTGATCCCTCTGATTGGGTGGAATATCGGCGATCCTTCTCTTCCCGGCTTTGGGGTCAGTTCGAAAGGAATATGGTAACCTCTGTTAATGATTCTTAGTACCCAAGCATCTGTGGTTATCTTTTGCTAGGCCAAATGGGTGCAAGTATAGTCTACCCCTGACTGACGCCTCTCCAACTGCACTGGACGGGTTTCCCTGAGAAAGAATCTCTGGAACCCTGATTTTGTGGGCCACCTCTGCCGTGTGGTTGGCGTCTTCCATCACAGCTCCCCCTTCTACCCAGGGGGGAGTCATTACCACGTGTGTCCTGGAAAGGACATTGGATTTTCCTGAACCACATTTTCCCATTCCTGGAACATGAGTGTTGGGCAGCGGAAAAATGTACGCATGGCAGAAAGAGTTTTTCCATCTTCCTCGCACCTGGTTAACCTCTGCCGGGTGGTCGGCGTCTTCCACCACAGCTCCCCCTTCTGCCCCGAGGGGAGTCATTACCACGTGGGTCCTGGAAAGGACCTAGGAATTTCCTGAACGACATTTTCCCATTCCCGGAACAAGAGTGTTGGGCAGCGGAAAAATGTATGCACATGCCAGAAAGAGTTTTTCCATCTTTCTCGCACCTGGTTAAGGTGTCTAACTTTAGGGCAAAAAGAGAAGATCTGTAAAATGGAGCGTTGAAGAACGAAGACTTTCTCCTGAACCTCAGACTCTGGAATAGACTGCCCATACATGTCAAGCAGAGTGCCTCTTTGGCCCTCTTCAAAAGGAACCTTGACAATTGGATGGGTGAAAGGAAATTCACCCTAGGGATCACGTCAGTCGTCCTGCTAGACAGAGGTCCAGGGAAGTAAATAGTATTTGAAGAAATAGCCACGGAATTATGGCTAGACTTGTATAGAGGCCCTTGGGCCGATAGCCTAGTACCAACATATGAACCTATAAGACTTGAATGGCTCCAGAAACTCGCACAGGCGCATCCAGGCATGCCACCTTAAGGCTATGTTTGAACCCGCTGACCTAGTCAACCCTCCGGCTGCATGTGCAATAAAAGCCTCATGAATGAGTTAGAGATAGAATCCAGGGTGGCAAGCTGGGAGGCTACTTTATCCTGAACCTCAGACACCGCTCCTGCGAGAGTACCCGAGAGTTCCTTCATCAGGTCCCTCTGAAGTATAATGAAGTGTGCCAAAAAGTTCAACGACTGCAAAGCGAAGGTCAAAGAAGTGTAGATCCACTTCCCAAATCTGTCCATCAGTCTAGACTACCAGTTAGGGAGATGGACAGTGGAACTTTCTCCTGCCAGTTCCTTCTTGGTGGCTGCTGCAACCACCATGACATCTACTACTAAACCTTTGACCCAAAGCCGATGGTCTTCTGGAGCTGAAAGTATTTTATCTGGTCTCCTGCGGACTTGTTCTATGTAATCAGGGGCCTTCCAGTTTGATAAGATCATCAGCTGGTAGTGTCAACCATGAGGTAGATGGGCAGGCACAGGACACTTGCAGGTACACAGACTCCTCTGAGGACGAGTCTTGGGGCTTCCAATCACCCCTCTGTTTTAATATTTCGAGAATGTCTCCAAAGACTACGTCTTCTGGGGGAGACTTGGGGGGGGGGGGGGCACCCAGTCATTGAAATCTGTGTATTCTGTAACAGATTCCTCCAGTGAATCAAGGTATTTCCTCTTACATGACCTCGTCTGAGGCACACATCCTCAGTGGGAGTTTCTGTGGAGGAATCGGAAGTAGGATCCTGTGCAGGGGTGTCCTGCAGTGTCAGTGCTCACTATCCGGGTGTGGAAATTGGTGTAATCTCTGGCCAGTATTTCCCTTGCTTTTATCTGCATACTGAAAGACAAGGATCAATGACAGATACACACCCAGAAAAAAGGAAGGAAAGACTACCAACGATAGTACACCAAAAACTACCAGAGGTAGGGGAAAAGGATATCATTACCAGGAATAGTAGGACAGATACCAAACTTTACGAGAGAAGAATGGGATAGAACACTGACTCCACAAAAACGTTAAAGATTAAAGGAGAGAGAAAGGGTACTAAATGGGGTAAGTAAGCTAACTGGGTAGGAGATCGAAAATCTGAAATAGAAAGGAAATAAACAGTAAATTTTTACTTTGTCCAAGGAAAGTTTGTCTGACGCATCTTTACAAGAGGAGGAGCAAACGAGATCTGAGGTTATTTAGAGAGGCATGCTGGGAAGGAACTTGGCTCAGGAGCTTTTGACACGAGTAAGCTGCTGTAATGGCCAAGTTGGCTCAGAGAAAGTACAGTTTTGTACCTACCATAAATGTAGATGTTGGAGTGCTCATACAGCTGCAGTCATTACAGATGGGTTATCCTGCCGTCAGGCGGGTCCTCAGTCGGCCGAAATCCAAAGTCTAGGTCCGGCGTCGCTTCTTCCCTGACGTCAGTGCGGCAGGGGTATAAAAGAGGCAGTCTACGCCATTTTCTTCAGTTTTTCTTGCCCCAGATGTCAAGTGCCCCCAAGAAGGAAGGCAAAACATAAATTTATGTAATCATGCAATATAGAATAATCAGAAAACATTAGTTACAAGCAAATGCACCATAAAAGAATACCCCAAATAGGTTGTATGAGAAGGTGTTTGTCATAAGGCCTGTCCTAAGAGGGGACAGAGGGGGGGGGGGGTAACCTGGACTGCAGCTGTATGAGCACTCTAACATCTACATTTATGGTAGGTACAAAACTGTACTATGTTCATCGTGCATACAGCTGCAGTCATTACAGATGGGAAGAATCCCAAAGATAAGCAGGGTTGGCAGGCAATAAGTGGAACTAGGAGGAGCGAGGATGCCCTGCAAGACTGCTGTGGCAAATCTCGCTCTAGATTTAGAGTATAGTGGAAGGTGATAGTGCTTGGAGAAAGTGTGCACTGAACTCCAAGTGGCTGCTTCCAAAATGTCCTTGGTAGGGACCCCCCTGAGGAAAGCTGCAGAGGTAGCTGTGTCCCTGGTGGAGTGGGATCTGATGCATGTAGGCACAGTTTTTCCATGAAATGAGTAACAAAAGCATATGGTTCATAGGTTCATAGGTTGGTACTAGGCTATCAGCCCTAGGGCCTATACAAGCCTAGCCATAACAATTCCCTGCCTATTTCTTCCCACATTATTTACTTTCCTGGACCCCTGTCTAGCAGGGCGACTGACGTGATCCCTGGGGTGAATTTCCTTTCTCCCATCCAATCATCAAGGTTCCTCTTGAAGAGGTCCAAAGAGGCACTCTGCTTGACATGTATGGGCAATCTATTCCAGAGTCTGGGGAGTCTCTGGGTCAGGAACCTATCCCTCCAGCATGTTTTGTTTATTGTGATGACAAGGTTTAGATCCCTGGGCGTAGCTCTGAGGGATTGGGATTTCTTTAAGTGTAGCATGTCCAACAGCTCTGGGTTTGACATGGCCTTGTATGTTAAGCAGAGATCGCCTCAGTAGACTATATGACAGAGTATAGCTGGAGTTTTTAAGGCGGTCAGCGTAGGGCATCTGCTTTAGGCCTGTGATTCTTTTAGTGAGGTATTTCTGAGGCCTTTCCAGTTGTTGCAGATGTCTTGAGAGGTACATACCAAATGGGGCGTTGTATTCTATAATGGGTCTAATGAGGGATGAGTACAGTGGGACAATAACCTCCTTTTTTTCTGGATAAAAAGCCCTTCGTGATGAGGTGTGCCACATAGGATTTCCTGACTGTTGTGGCGATGTGGTTATCGAAGGTAAGACCACTGTCCACCTGTGTCCCTAAGTCTCTTATCACACTTTCTGTGTTTAGTGTACTGCCACCTATATGGTAATTCATGGATACACGTTTTTCCCAAAGGGATAACAATACATTTCTTGGCATTGAGCTTGAGCCCATGGCTCTGGCACCAAGCATCTGTTTCAGTAAGGCCCTTTTGTAGAGTATTCACATCATTTGGGGATTCAATAATGGCTCCCAGTTTGCAGTCATCTGCAAACTTTGTTAGCCAGAGTCCTTTAGTGTTGACCTGTACTTCAGAGAAGTAGATGCCAAACAAGAGCGGCCCCAGGACTGAACCCTGAGGTACTCCACTTGTCACTTGTCTGGAGCTGGATTTGGAGTCGGCTACTTTTACAGTGTGGGTTCTATCAGTAAGCCATTTAGCAACCCATTGGGTGACATAGGGATTAATACCCAACTTAGTAAGTTTATCTATGATTCCAGAGTGGGGGATGGTGTCAAAGGCCTTGCAAGGTCTAGATAGGCTGTGTGGACCACCTTACCCTTGTCCATGGCTCTGGAGACTGATTCACAGAAGTCAATCAGGTTCAGGAGACAAGATCGGCCCTTCACAAACCCAAACAGGGTGGGGTCCAGTGTTTGAAGGTTGCCAATGTCTTTGTTTATAAGTTCCATGATAATACGCTCCATGGCCTTGCAGATAAGGCTTGTCAGACTGATGGGACGGCAGTTTCCGGGATCCAAGGTGGATCCCCCCTTGTGGATTGGGATAACTGTAGCTCTGTATGCAGTGGGCTATCCATTTTGAGATTGTCTGTTTGGAAATGGCCTTTCCTTGAGCACCTGTAGCACAGGACACAGAGTTGCTCGGATTTCCTGAATGGCTTTGTCCTGTCCAAATAATAACGAAGTTCTCTGTGAATGTCCAAGGAATGTAGTAGTCTTTCCCCTTCGTTTTGTGGATTAGGATAAAAGGTAGGTAAGTGGATAGCCTGATTCAAAGCTACACTGGATACTACCTTTGGCATAAAGGTAGGGTTGGTTGGCAAGGAAACTATGTCCTGATGGAAAATGATGAAAGGTTGCACAGCCATGAGGGCCTGTAGCTCCGAAACCCTGCGTGCTGATGTGATAGACAGAAGGAAGGCTGTTTTCCATGACAAGTATTGTAGTTCTGATGAAGAAGCTGGCTCGAAGGGAGGAAGGGTCAGCTTTTCCAATACGAAGTTGAGGCCCAAGCAGGGACTGGTAGTTTCCTTGGGGGTTTTATATTATTTGCCCCTCTGAGGAACTGCCTTAAGAGAGGATGAGAGAATAAAGGAGGATCTGTGTTGTATTGTGCAGAAATGGCTGAAGAGTGGATTTTTATGGAGGAGAAGGAAAGTCCACTATTCATCTCAGCTAGGTACTGTAAAATTTGAGGTAAATTTATTACCCAAGGATTCTGGCCCTTTTCTTGATTCCAGGCACAAAATCGTTTCCATTTGGCGGAGTAGGTTTTTCTAGTAGAAGGTCTTCTGGCCTCCAAGATGATATCCTGCACCTCCTTGGAGAGGAGGGTCTGTTGGGAGATAAAGCAATTCTCCATGCAGCTAGATTTAGGGTTTTGAGCTGGCTGTGAAGGGTTTTGTAGTTGTGCTGGGACAACAGAAGAGGGACTCTAGGTAGGATCCATGGTGGGGAATGTGTCAGGCTCTTCAGGAGCAGATACCAGTGTTGTCTTGGCCAGTCTGGAGCAATGAGAATCATTTTCGGCCTCTCTGCTCTGGCTTTTAATAGAAATTTGGGAAGCAGAGGAAGAGGCGGGAAGGCATAGACTGTCAACGTTGTCCAATTGAAAGAAAGTACGTCCACTTTCCAGGCCTGTGGATGATAGGTCCTTGAACAAAATGTTTTCAACTGGTAATTTCTGTGGGTAGCAAAGAGATCTAGGTCTGGCTGTCCCCATGTCTGAGTTATCTTTGTGAAAACTTGAGGATGCAACTTCCATTCGTGTGGATCTGTCATATTTCTGCTTAGGTTGTCTGCCAGTGTGTTTTCCTTCCCTGGCAGGAATTGTGCCTGTAGTTGAATTTGCAATTCCAGTGCTGTGTTCCATAGGGTCATGGCTTGCCTGCACAGGGGGTATGAATGAGTTCCTCCCTGTTTGTTTATGTACCACATCACTGTGGTGTTGTCTGTCCTTATCAATAGCTGGCATGGATGCAGTAGGTCTTTGAAGGTCATAACAGCATTTTGCACGGCTAGCATTTCCTTTTGGTTGATGTGTAGGTGCTTCTCTTTTTGGGACCATTTTCCCTGAATGCACTGATCTGTCATGTGTGCTCCCCAGGCGTAGTCTGAGACGTCTGTTGTGATGATTTGAGTTGCTTGAGGTACACAGAAAGGGAGACCTGTGTTTCTTTGGCATGCTTGAGCCCACCACAGAAATTCCTTTTGAAGGCATGGAATGAATGGTATAATTGTTTCCAAGCTGTGACTGTGTTGAGACCATAAGTTTTTTAGGTACCACTGAAGTTTCCTCATATGCAGCTTTGCACATGGGATTAGTAGGATGCAAGATGCCATGAATCCCAGAGCCTGCAGGACTTTCCTTGCAGTCAGCCTGGTGAAAGTTGCCATTTTGTTGAAGTATTGAGACAGTTGCCCTTGTTTGTCTGGCGTGAGGTAGGCCATCTGGGTGGTTGTATTCAAGCTGACACCCAGGAAAATTATTTGTTGAGAGGATATTAGTTTTGATTTCTTTTTGTTGACTGTGTATCTCAGGAAGTTCAACAGTTTTATTACAAACGCCAGGTGTTGCAGTAGTATGTCCTTGCTGTCCGCTTGGATCAGGCAGTCGTCCAGATATGGGTAGATTTGTATTTCCTTGTAGTCTGCAGAAGGCGAATACTGATGCCAGGCATTTCGTAAACACTCTGGGCGCAGTAGATAAGCCAAAGGGCAATGCAGAGAATTGATAATGGGTTGAACCTGCAAGAAATCAGATGCATCTTCTGCAATCTTGTCTGATAGGGACATGCAGGTATGCCTCCTTGAGGTCCAATGTTACCAGCCAAGACTCCTTGCCCAGCATGGGAAGAAGCTGCTGTAATGTGAGCACCTTGAATTTTGGTACCTGTAGATATGTGTTTAGGATGGATAGGTCTCAGATAGGTCTCCAATCTTTGTCTTTCCTTGGTACCAGGAATAGTCTGGAATAAAACCCTTGACCTTGTTCTTTTGCAGGTACCTCTTAAATCGCTTTCATGTCCATGAGAGCTGAAATTTGTTTTTGTGCCTCTGCCCTTTGATTTTGTGGCAGGTTTGGCATGCCTCTCATTTTTGGAAGGGTGTGAAAGTGGAACCAGTAGCCTCTGTCTATAATGCCCAGAATCCATTTGTCTTTTGTAACAATATGCCAATTTTTTGAGAATAATGCCAGTTTTCCGCCCAAAGGTGCTGCCATTAAAGCTTTGCTTGGCAGGTATAGGAGGAAGTCAATGTGTCTGTTTTCTAAATGACTGTGATCTATCTTCTCCACCTCTTGTGGTTGGTGTTTGCCACTGTCTGGCTCTGAAAGATCCTTGAGGTTGCCCTCTACCCCTTGGGCGTCTGTATCTGCCCCTTTGAGGTCTGTCCGTGGCTGGAAAGGACCAATTTTTTTGAAGGCCAGTTTCTGCTGAAATGTGGAGGTTGTACCTGCAGGAAATCTTTCACTGTTTGCATTGATTTCGCTTTTTCCTCCATTTTCTTTAGTACCTCCTCAAATTTAACACCAAACAATACATCTTTTTGAAGAGGTGCATCTAATAATTTAGCTTGGACATGATCTGGTAAGGTTTGCTCTTTGAGCCAAGCATGCCTACGTATAACAGACCCCGTAACAGCAGCTCTACATGAGGCCTCTAAAGCATCAAAACCACACTGCAAGGTAGGTTTACCCACTTGCTCTGCACCATGCAACAAATCCTGCAACTCTTAAATCTGGTTGTTCTGGTTGTGTCATTTTGCTTTTCAACTGAGATAACAAAAACTGTTGATACTTTAACATACGTAACTGACAGTTTAATGTCCTCATGGTTAAAGTGGCCGAGGTGTACACCTTTTTCCCCCACCTTTCTAAAGCTCTGGAATCTCTCTCTGAAGGTAATGGTTTTTTAGCAGTAGTGCCTTAATTCCCTTGGTACCCTGTGAAATATTTTCTGGGTCAGCAGTATGGCTTTTGTATAGGAACTGGTGAGAATCAGGAACCTGGTAATACCTGTCTGGTTTAACAGGAGCTGGAGGTAAAGAATCTGGATTAAGGCTGGCTTCGGTGTACACATCATCCAATATATCCAAAACAGGAGGGATAGCCAGGGGCCTATGCTGGGGGAGCAAAAGAAATTCCCTGAGCCTTTTCTTGGAATCTGAGTAATCTTGGCCTTCCCAGTGAAAGTGTTCCCTCAATGTATGTAGGGTTTCCCCAAAAGAGTAGTACTCAGGGGGGGAAACCGAGGGAATACACTCCTCTGCATCAGAGTCGTCGAAAGGGGAATAGGCATAATCCTGGTCCTCAGAATGTTCTGAGGTAATGGAGGCTTGATCTGAGGAAGGGTAGTCTTCCTCTAATCTGGGCCTTTTGTCAGAGGGGGGTTGAGAACCCCTGATAAGAGTAATCAAATCCTCAGCCATTTTGAGCATCTGTTTTTTAAGCATGGGGCCTTGACAGGGGGTCTGAGGGTCCTGTTTTTTGGTTTTCATGGCTGCTTTAGATTTAGTGAAAGCTTTAATAGAGAAGGAGGAAAGCCTGAAGACACCTTGGGAAATGGCAGGCCTGTCTAAACTCTGAGTTTCCCCGCCAAGAGTGGCGTCGGTATCTGCAGTAGGAATGGGGACCGAGGAGCCTGTGACCTCGGGTACTGAAAACACCGGTATTGTAGTGTCATCGGTACTCAGGGGCTGAGTAGGCGCCTCGCTGAGCACCAGAGAACTGGCAGTCGGCCTTAGCGTGGTCTCAGTAGTCTGTGCGGACCTCGTACGTCGGTCCTTATCTTTGCGTCTTTTACTCAAAACTGGAGTCTGAGTATCCAACGACATAATATAATTACATTTTTTGCCAAAATAGTGAAGGGCGAACTCCGCCCGGTGCTTAATAGTGCGCTTGTTGAATCTAGCACAAAAACGGCAGGCCGAGACGTCGTGGTCTGGGCCTAAGCAAGGTATACAGAAAGAGTGGAAATCCTTATGCGGTATTTGCTTCCCACATGAAATGCAATTATTAACTTTGTCTGACATCGGTCTGAGGCAAGAAAAGTTTCCCCAACGGGGTACTTAGCTTTCAAGAAGACTTCGGCTGAAATATTTTCGTAAATCTCAGGAGATGGCTGACCGGCACTTGCGAGCTGCTTCTGCTTCGGGCACCGCACGGCACGAAAGACTGAAGAAAATGGCGTCTGCTGCCTCTTTTATACCCCCTGCCGCACTGACGTCAGGGAAGAAGCGATGCAACCAACGCCAGACCTAGACTTTGGAATTCAGCTGACCGAGGACCCACTTGACGGCAGGATAACCCATCTGTAATGACTGCAGCTGTGTGCACAATGAACATCAGAGTCCCACCTGTCAAGGATAAATGAAGATTGACATCACATTTTTTTATACTCTTCCCTTTTCTAAAAACAATAGGCTTGTTACCTACTTTCTCCAAAATTTGATCAAAGCAGGTAAAAGCTGTCCCATATTTCCTTAATATTTCCCTAACAGCCAAATGGATGTAAGTGAACTTTGTAATATAGGAATCGGAATACGTAGCTGCACATTTTGACTCTGTGTTATCAGTGCGAATAGTAGAAACGGCATTACCATCACCTATCCTACCACTCAACAAAGGATGAAAGGTACCATCCCATTCTTTCTGATCCAACGTCATTATATTTTTCATGCATTAAATCAATGATGCATCTCCTAGCTACAATTTAATTAATAAACCATCTTCTGAGACCATCCATGCCTGGCATACTAAAGTACAGTTTTGTACCTACCATCAATGTAGATGTTAGAGTGTCTTCACTGCTGCAGTCATTACACTTGGGTTATCCTGCCGTCAGGCGGCCCCGCAGTCGGCCAGAGCTCCAAAGTCTTGGTCCGGCGTTGGTTGCTGTTGCCTCCTCCTTGACGTCAGTGCATCAGTGGTATATAAGAAGCAGCCGACGCCATTTTCTTCAGTTTTTCTTGCCCCAGATGTCAGGTGCCCCCAAAAAGATAGGCAATACATATTGCTTGTAAAACATAAAATAAGGTAAAAACAAAACCTGCAGTAACCAGCAAATACACCATATAGGTAGTATAGTGTAGAAAGTTATAGATAAGACCCAGCTAAGAAAGAGGGGATGGCGGGTGGGTAACCAGGACTGCAGCAGTGAAGACACTCTGACATCAACATTTATGGTAGGTACAAAAAGTACAGTTTTGTACCTACCATAAATGTAGATGTCCGATAGATATGCAACTGCAGTCATAACATATGGGTTGTCCTGCCTCAGGCAGTCCTCGGTCGGCCGAATTCCAAAGTCTGGGTCCGGCGTCGGCTGGTGTCGCCCCCTCTCCGACGTCACAATGGCTGGAGTATAAAGGCATTGGCCGACGCCATCTTCTTCAGTGTTTCTTGCCCCAGATGCCAGGTGCCCTCCTAGGAAGGCTAAATTTGGTGAATGGATAAACAATTCCAGACATGCACAACAGTAATAAAAAGATACACCATAGGAGATACCCCCAGCTGATAGGAATAGGGGGAATGGACCCAAAAAGAAGGAAAAGAGGGGAAGGAGGGAGGGAAAATCCGACTGCAGTTGCATATCTATCGGACATCTACATTTATGGTAGGTACAAAACTGTACTATGTCCTTCAAGAATGCAAATGCAGTCATAACATATGGGTTGAATACCATAGCCAAGCTGGGGGTGGAAGGAGCTAAGAAAAGGATGGTGTAGCTAAAATGCCTTGCAGGACTGCCAAAGCAAAGCCTGCTCGGGATCTTGAGTATAAAGGCAGGTTGCAGTGTTTGGTAAATGTATGCACGGAGCTCCATGTAGCAGCCTCTAGAATGTCCTTTGTAGCCACTCATCTTAGGAAAGCTGTGGATGTGGCTATAGCTCTGGTGGAATGTGGCCTAATATTGGCTGGCACACTTTTTCCATGGTAAGAATAGCAGAATCTGATGCAGTGTCCAATCCATTTTGAAATTGTTTGCTTGGAGATTGCTTTTCCCTGCTTTTCAACAGCATAGGCTACAAACAGCTGGTCAGACTTTCTGGTGGCCTTAGTTCTGTCCAAGTAGTAGCGTAGTTGCCTGTATATGTCCAAGGTATGTAGCAGTCTTTCCCCTCTATTTTGAGGATTGGGGAAGAAAGTAGGAAGGTGAATAGCTTGATTTAGAGACACCCTGGAAATTACCTTTGGCATGAATGAAGGATTTGTTCTTACAGAGACTCTGTCCTGATGAAAAATGAAGAAAGGAGGTACTGCCATGAGTGCCTGTATCTCCGAGACTCTTCTTGCTGATGTGAATGCCAATAGAAAAAACGTTTTCCATGATAGAAATTGCATCTCTGAGGTTGCTGCTGGCTCAAAGGGAGGAAGAGTTAATTTTTCAAATACGAAATTGAGGTCCCATGCAGGTATTGGTTGTTTTCTGGGAGGCTTGATATTCTTTATCCCTCTCAGGAACCGTCTTAGCAAAGGATGTGAGAACACTGGTGGATCACAATTGTATCTTGCTGAGATTGCTGAGGCATGAATCTTTATGGAGGAATATGAGAGTCCAGAATGAAACATTTCTGCCAAGTATTCCAATATCTGAGGTATACTCAGTACTGTTGTATCTTGACCCCTGTTGGCAGCCCAGATGCTGAATCTCTTCCACTTGGCTGAATAGGCTTTTCTGGTGGATGGTCTGTGTGCTTCCAATAAGATGTCCTGAACTGCCTTGGAAAGATTGGAAGCGGAAGGAGTTAAAGTAACCTCCAGGCTGTCAGATGTAATGTTTTCAGGTTTTGGTGAACAGTCCTGTAGTTGTGTTGTGTTAGGAGCAGGGGCCATAGGGACAGAGGCCACGGCTTGGTCCGAGTTATGCTCAACAGCAATGGGTACCAGTGCTGCTTTGGCCAATCTGGAGCTATCAAAATGCCTGTTGGTTGTTCTGCTTTGATCTTCAGGATCACCTTGGTCAACAGTGGCAGAGGAGGAAATGCATAAATTTTTAGGGAGTTCCAGCTGAAGGAGACAGCATCCGTTGTCCAGGCTAGTGCATGGTGGGTCCTGGTACAGAACTTTTCCAGGTGATGATTCGTGTGAGATGCAAATAGATCTATGTCCGGTCTTCCCCATGTCTTTGTTATTTGTGAGAAAATGTGGGCAGCATCCATTCGTGTGGATCCAAGAAGTTTCTGCTCAGCTTGTCCGCCAGTACATTGTCCTTGCCTGGTACAAACTGGGATTGCAGGTGCATCTTCAGACTCAGTGCTTTTTCCCAGAGAATCATTGTTAGTCTGCAGAGGGGGTATGAATGAGTCCCTCCCTGCTTGTTTATATACCACATAACAGTGGTGTTGTCTGTCCTTATTAGTAAATGTCCTTGCTGCAGTGATTTTTCGAAACCCTCGATTGCATGCATCACTGCCAGCATCTCTTTTTGGTTTATGTGCAGATGTCTTTCCTTTGGTGTCCATTGACCCTGAACGCATCTGCCTTCCATGTGCGTCCCCCATCCATGATCTGAGGTGTCTGTTGTAATAATTTGACCTGCTTGAGGTCTGTTGAAAGACATGCCTTCGTTTAATTGACTTGCTTGAGCCCACCACAAGAATTCCTTTTGCAGGCATGGATTAAGTGGGATTACGTCCTCTAGGCTTTGGCTGTGTTGGGACCATAAGCTTTTCAAATACCATTGCAGCTTTCTCATATGAAGTCTTGCCAAAGGTATGAGAAGAATGCATGATGCCATGAACCCCAGGGCCTGCAGGAGTTTCCTTGCAGTCAGCTGGGAGAGCTTTGCTAGGCCTTTGAAGTACTCTGGTAACTGCTGTTGTTTTTCCTCTGTGAGGTAGGCCATTTGTGTTTGTGTGTCCAGTTTGGCTCCTAGGAAAATAATCTGTTGGGATGGCAGTAGCCTTGATTTCTGAACGTTGACTGTGTATCCCAAGGCCTGAAGTAGTTGCATGACATAGTCCAAGTTTTTTATTAATGCTTGTCTGTTGTCTGCTTGTATGAGACAGTCGTCCAGGTAGGGGTATATTTGAATCCTGAGTCTGCAGTGTGCCACTACTGATGCCAGACATTTCGTGAACACTCTGGGCGCAGTAGATAAGCCAAACGGCAATGCTGAGAATTGATAGTGCTCTGTCCCTGCAAGAAATCTGAGGTATCTTCTGCAGCTTTGTCTGATTGGGACATGCAGGTATGCCTCCTTGAGGTCCAGAGTGACCAGCCAAGACCCCTTGCCCAGCATGGGAAGGAGTTGCTGTAACGTCAGCATTTTGAACTTTGGCACAATGAGAAAGGTATTTAGAGTAGACAAGTCCAGTATAGGCCTCTATTTGTTTTCCTTTCTTGGAACAAGGAACAGTCTTGAAAAAAATCCCTGGCCTTGTTCCTGGGGAAGTACCTTTTCTATTGCTTTTAAACTTAATAGCTTTGAAACTTGAATGAGTGCCTCTGCCCTTTGGTGTGGCAGGTTTGGCATGCCTTGTCTTGTAGGTAAAGCATGGAAGTGGAATCTGTAACCCGTGTCTATTAAATCCAGAATCCAACTGTCCTTGGTTAAGATATGCCAGTTCTTTGAGAATAAGGATAATTTTCCACCCAAGGGTGCTTCTCTCTGAGCCCTTGTAAGCGGTATGAAAGTCAAGTCACTGTGATTGTCCTTGTGGTGCAGCTGGACTGGCTGCAGCACTTCTTTGATTTGTAGGTTGCCATTGGCATCCCCTGTAGGGGCCTCGGTATTGGCCTCGGCCTCACCTGTTCTTTCCCCTTTGAAACTTGTCCGAGTCTGGGAAGGACCAATTCTTTGAAGGCCAGTTTCTACTGAATCTGGGTGGCTGAACCTGGAGGAAATCCTAGAATGTCTGTACTGACTTAGCTTTTTCCTCAATCGATTTCAACACATCTTGTGCATTAGCACCAAAAAGCTTCTGTTTTTCCAGAGGTGCATCAAGTAACTTTACTTTGACATGGTCTGGCAGTGGCTGATCCTTTAACCAAGCATGTCTACGTATCACAGCCCCAGTCATAGCTGCCCTACATGAAGCTTCCAATGCATCATAACCACACTGAAGAAAATGATTGTTAACCTGCTGAGTGTTATGTATGTGATCCTGCAATGCCTTTCTGTCAATAGGCTCAGGAGATGCTAACTTTTTCTGCAAATCATCCAGTAAAAAATCCTGGTACTGAAACCTGAAACATGTGAAAAAGGCAGTTAAGAGACCTCATGGCTAGGGTGGTAGAGGTATAAACTTTTTTACCCCATCTCCAAAGACCTGGCTTCCCTATCCGCTGGCAAAGGATTCTTGGCAGTGGAGGTAGCCACTCCCTTGGGACCCTGTGAAATAGTTTCTAAATCCACGGTGTGGGCCTTAAAAAGATGTTTGTGAGTGTCAGGGACTCTGTAATATCTGTCTGGCTTGACAGGAGCAGGGGGGAGCGAGTCAGGGTTAGCACTGGAATGGGAGAAAAGATCATCCAAAACATCCATCACAGGAGGAATAGCTAAAGGTCTGTGTTGGGTAAGCTTTAGGAAGGTACGGAGCCTCTTCCTAGAATCAGAGAATTCCTGACCCTGCCATTGAAATGTTCCTCATTGAGTGCAGGACTTCACCAAAGAAATCCTCTGGAGGAGAGGCAGAGGGAATTGATTCCTCAGCATCTGTGTCCTCATAGGCCTGGAAGGATTCTTCTTGAATATCTGAATGCTCAGAATCCCCAGAGGCCTCATCTGAAGAGAGGTTTTCAGTCTGCTCAGTTCTAGGCCTTTCTCTGCAGGAGGCTGAGAACCTCTGTCTGGGTGAGGCTGAGACCCCTGATAAGAAATTAGGTCTGCAGCAAGAGACATAATCTGTTTATCAGAAGAGGGGGCCTGGACAGCAGGTTTAGGATGGGCCTTGGACTGGCTGGCGGCCTTAGCGTGCAAAGGCCTTGATGGACATAGATACAGGAGGCCTAGCAGCCCCGTGCAGGAGTGACCTTGTCCACGGAATGGTGTCGGGTAAATCCAGAACTTCGGTATCTGGAGGAAAATCAACAACCGGCACCAGAGAGGTCTCGGGACTGAAGGACTAGTTAAAGCTGTGTCGGCCTGGAGCGGCTGGATTACCGCTCGCAGGGACCAAGCACTAGCGGAGGGTCTAGGTGTGTATCAGGAGGACGCGGCCGAGGAGGCGGTCCCGGTCCTTACGTATTTTGGAAGATTGAGCTGTCGGTAGATCCGACGGCATGGTATATGCGAATGATTCGCCAAAGAAGTCTTCAGCAAATTCTGCCCGGCGCCTGAGAGTGCGCTTATTAAAGCAAGCACAGGCAGCACAGGCAGAGACGTCGTGGTCTGGGCCCAGGCAAGGAAGACAGTAAGAATGGAAGTCCTTATGAAGTATTTGTTTACCACAAGACAAACAATTATTAACTTTCTCAATTTGTTCTGACATCGGCTGAGGCAAGAAAAAATGTTCCCCAACGGGGTACTTAGCTTTAAGATGACTTCGGTACTGAAAACACAGGAGCTGACCGACCGGCACTTGCGAAATGCTTCTGCTTCGGGCATGCGCGGCAAGAAAGACTGAAGATGGCGTCGGCCGATGCCTTTATACTCCAGCCGTTGTGACGTCGGAGAGGAGGCGACACCAGCCGACGCCGGACCCAGACTTTGGAATTCGACCGACCGAGGGCTGCCTGAGGCAGGACAACCCATATGTTATGACTGCAGTTGCATTCTTGAAGGGCATCTGTACTATGTTTATCGTGTTTCACTGCTGCAGTCATTAGACTTAGGTTGAATCCCAAAGCTGAATCAGGGTGGTTGGTTCTATATACGATTTGGTGTGGCTATGAGGCCCTGCAGCGGCAAAGCCAGCTCTGGATCTAGAGTAAAGAGGCAAGTGGTAATGCTTGGTAAAGGTGTACACTGAACTCCAAATTGCAGCTTCCAAAATGTCTTTGGTAGGTACTCCTCTAAGGTAGGCAGTGGAAAGTACAGTTTTGTACCTACCATAAATGTAGATGTTCGAGTGCGCATACAGCTGCAGTCATCACACTTGGGTTATCCTGCCGTCAGGCAGGTCCTTGGTCGGCTGAATTCCAAAGTCTAGGTCCGGCGTCAGTTGTCGCTTCTTCCCTGACGTCAGTGCGGCAGGGGTATAAGAGAGGCAGCCGACGCCATTTTCGATGTCAGGTGCCCCCAGAAAGTTAGGCAAAACATAATGTTATGCAAACATACACAAGTAGACAAATCAAAACAGTAGTTGCAAGCAAATACACCATAAAGGAATACCCCAAATAGGTTGTATGATGAAGGTGTTTGGCATAATCCCTGTCCTAAGAGGGGATGGAGGGAGGGTAACCTGGACTGCAGCTGTATGCGCACTCGAACATCTACATTTATGGTAGGTACAAAACTGTACTATGTTCATCGTGCATACAGCTGCAGGCATCACACTTGGGTAGAATCCCAAAGCTAAGTAAGGGTGGCTGGTACTAAGCGGAATTAGGAGGGGCTAGAATGCCCTGCAGGACTGCTGTGGCAAAGCCCGCTCTAGATTTTGAGTATAGTGGAAGGTGGTAGTGCTTGGAGAAAGTGTGCACTGAACTCCAAGTAGCTGATTCCAAAATGTCCTTGGTAGGGACCCCTCTGAGGAAAGCTGCTGAGGTAGCTGTAGCCCTGGTGGAGTGGGATCTGATGTATACAAGCACTGATTTTCCGTGAAATGAATAACAGAAGTGTATGCAGTGAGCTATCCATTTTGAAATAGTCTGTTTGGAAATGGCCTTTCCATGAGCACCTGTAGCATAGGACACAAAGAGCTGCTCAGATTTTCTGAATGACTTTGTTCTGTCCAAATAATAACGAAGTTGCCTGTGAATGTAGTAGCCTCTCTCCTTTGTTCTGTGGATTTGGATAAAAGGTAGGTAAATGAATAGTCTGATTCAAAGCCACACTGGATACTACCTTTGGCATGAAGGTAGGGTTGGTACGTAAGGAAACCCTGTCCTGATGGAAAATGATGAATGGTTGCACAGCCATGAGGGCCTGTAGCTCCGAAACCCTGCGTGCTGAGGTAATAGCTAGAAGGAAGGCTGTTTTCCATGACAAGTATTGTAGCTCTGCTGTAACAGCCGGCTCAAAAGGAGGCAGTGTCAGCTTCTCCAATACGAAGTTGAGGTCCCAAGCTGGAGCCGGTGGTTTCCGTGGGGGTTGTATATTTTTTGCCCTCTGAGGAACTGCCTTAAAAGAGGATGTGAGAATAAAGGAGGATCCGTATTGTACTGTGCTGAAATGGCTGAAGCGTGGATCTTGATGGAAGAGAAGGAAAGGCCACTGTTTAACATCTCGGCTAGGTACTGTAAAATCTGAGGTATATTTATTACCCAAGGATTCTGACCCTTAGCTTGATTCCAGGAACAAAATCGTTTCCATTTGGCGGAGTAGGTTTTTCTAGTAGAGGGTCTCCTGGCCTCCAAGATGACATCCTGTACCTCCTTGGAGAGGAGAGTCTGTTGGCAAAATAAGGTATTCTCCATGCAGCTAGATTTAGAGTTCGCAGCTGGCTGTGAAGGGTCTTGTAATTGTGTTGGGACAAAAGAAGAGGTACTTGTGGAAGGATCAATGGTGGTGAGTGTGACAGGCTCTTTAGGAGAGGATACCAGTGCTGTCGTGGCCAGTCTGGAGCAATGAAAATCATTTGTGGCCTCTCTGCTCTGGTTTTTAATAGGACTTTGGCCAGTAGAGGTAGAGGCGGGAAGGCATAGACTGTCAATGTTGTCCAATTGAAAGAGTGCGTCCACTTTCCAGGCCTGTGGATGATAGGTCCTTGAGCAGAATTTCTCCAACTGTGGGTAGCAAATAGATCTATGTCTGGCTGTCCCCATGCCTGAGTTAGCTTTGAGAAGACTTGAGGATGCAACTTCCATTCGTGTGGGTCTGTCATATTTCTGCTCAAGTTGACTGCCAGTGTGTTTTCCTTCCCTGGCAGGAATTGTGCCTGTAGTTGAATTTGTAATTCCAGTGCTGTGTTCCACAGGGTCATGGTTTGCCTGCACAGGGGGTATGAATGCGCTCCCCCCTGTTTATGTACCACATGACTGTGGTGTTGTCTGTCCTTATTAATAGCTGGCCTGGATGCAGTAGGTCTTTGAAGGTCATAAGAGCATTTTGCACGGCTAGCATCTCCTTTTGGTTGATGTGTAGGTGCATCTCTTTTTGGGACCATTTTCCCTGAATGCACTGACCTGCCATGTGTGCTACCCAGGCGTAGTCTGAGGCGTCTGTTGTGATGATTTGAGTTGCTTGTGGTAAGCAGAAAGGAAGACCCGTGTTTTTTTGGCATGCTTGAGCCCACCACAAAAATTCCTTTTGAAGGCATGGAATGAGTTGTATAATTGTTTCCAAGCTGTGGCTGTGTTGAGACCATAAGTTTTTTAGGTACCATTGTAGTTTCCTCATATGCAGCTTTGCAAATGGTATTAGTAGGATACAAGATGCCATGAACCCCAGAGCCTGCAGGATTTTCCTTGCAGTTAGCCTGGTTAAAGTTGCCATTCTGTTGAAGTATTGAGACAGTTGCCCTTGTTTGTCTGGCATGAGGTAGGCCCCATCTGGGTCATTGTGTTTAAGCTGGCACCCAGGAAAATTATCTGTTGAGAAGGTATTAGTTTTGATTTCTTTTTGTTCACTGTGTACCCCAGGCAGTTTAACAGTTTTATTACAAATGCCAGATGTTGCAATAGAATGTCCTTGCTGTCTGCTTGGATCAGGCGGTCGTCCAGATATGGGTAGATTTGGATTCCTCGTTGTCTGCAGAAGGCAATTACTGATGCCAGGCATTTCGTAAACACTCTGGGAGCAGTAAATAAGCCAAAGGGCAATTCAGAGAATTGGTAATGGGTTGAACCTGCAAGAAATCTGAGGTATCTTCTGAAATCTTGTCTGATAGGGACATGCAGGTATGCCTCCTTGAGGTCCAAAGTTACCAGCCAAGACTCCTTGCCCAGCATGGGAAGAAGCTGCTGTAATGTGAGCATCTTGAATTTTGGTACCTCTAGATATGTGTTTAGAATAGATAGGTCTAAGATGGGTCTCCAATCTTTGTCCTTCCTTGGTACCAGAAATAGCCTTGAATAAAAACCTTGACCTTGTTCTTTTGCAGGTACCTCTTGAATTGCTGTCATATCCATGAGAGCGGAAATTTGCCTTTGTGCCTCTGCCCATTGATTTTGTGGCAGGTTTGGCATGCCTCTCATTTTTGGAAGGCTGTGAAAGTGGAACCTGTAGCCTCTGTCTGTAATATCCAGAATCCATTTGTCCTTTGTAACAATGTGCCAGTTTTTTGAAAATAAGGCCAGTTTTCCGCCCAAAGGTGCTGCCATTATAGCCTTGTTTGGCAGGCATAAGGGAAAGTCATTGAGTCTGCTTTCTAAATGACTGTGGTCTATCTTCTCCATCTCTTGGGGCTGGTGTTTGCCACTGTCTAGCTCTGTAAGATCCTTGAGGTTGTCCTCTACCCCTTGGGCGTCTGAATCTGCCCCTTTGGGGTCTGTCCGTGGCTGGAAAGGATCAATTTTTTGAAGGCCAGTTTCTGCTGAAGCATGGAGGCTGCACCTGCAAGAAATCTTTTACTGTTTGCATAGATTTCGCTTTTTCCTCCATTTTCTTTAGTACCTCCTCAGCTTTAAAACTGAATACATCTTTTTGTAGTGGTGCATCTAATAACTTTGTTTTGACATGATCTGGTAAGGTTTGCTCTTTGAGCCAAGCATGTCTACGTATGACAGACCCCACGACAGCAGCTCTACATGAGGCCTCGAAAGCATCAAAACCACACTGCAATGTACGTTTCCCCACTTGTTCTGCTCCATGCAACAAATCCTGCAACTCTTTCAAGTCTGGTTGTTCTGTTTGCGTGATTTTGCTTTTCAGCTGAGATAGCAAGAACTGTTGGTATTTTAACATATGAAATTGACAGTTTAATGCCCTCATAGTTAAAGTGGCTGATGTATACACCTTTTTCCCCCACCTTTCTAATGCTCTGGAATCTCTCTCTGAAGGTAAAGGGTTTTTAGCAGTAGAGGCCTTAATCCCCTTGGGACCCTGTGAAATTGTTTCTGGGTCAGCAGTATGGCTTTTATAAAGGAACTGGTGAGAATCAGGAACCCGGTAATATCTGTCTGGTTTAACAGGGGCTGGAGGTAATGAGTCTGGATTAAAACTGGCTTCTGCGTACACATCATCCAAATATCTAAGACAGGAGAAATAGCCAGGGGCCTATGCTGGGGAAGTAGAAATTCCCTGAGCCTTTTCTTGGAATCTGAGTAATCTTGTCCTTCCCAGTGGAAGTGCTCTCTCTCAATGTATGCAGGGTTTCCCCAAAAGAGTAGTCCTCGGGGGGGGGGGGGGCACCGAGGGAATAGACTCCTCAGCATCAGTGTCTTCAAATGGGGAATAGACATATTCCTGGTCCTCAGAATGGTCTGAGGTAATAGAAGCCTGGTCTGAGGAAGGGTAGTCTTCCTCCAACCTGGGTCTTTTGTCTGAGGGGGGTTGAGAACCCCTGATGAGAGTAATCTAATCCTCAGCCATTTTAAGCATCTGTTTCTTAGGCATGGGGCCTTGAGAGGGGGTCTGAGGACCCTGTTTTTTTAATTTTCATTGCAGCTTTAGATTTAGTGAACAATTTAATGGAGGAGGTGGTAGGCCTGAAAACGCCTTCAGAAATGGCAGGCCTCGCTAAATTTTCGGTTTCCCCGCCAAGAGTGGCGTCGGTATCTGCAGTGGGAATGGAGACAGAGGATCCTGCGACTTCGGGTACTGAAGTCGCCGGTAAAGTAGTTTCATCGGTAGTCAGGGGCTGCGTAGGCGCCTCACTGAGAACCGGAGAACCGGTAGTCGGCCTAAGTGTGATCTCAGTACTCGGTGCAGGCCTCGGATGTCTGTCCTTATCCTTGCGTTTTTTGCTTAAAACGGGCATCGGTGCATTTGACGACATGATATAATTAAATTTTTTTGCCAAAATAATGAAGGGCGAACTCCGCCCGGAGCTTAATAGTGCACTTGTTAAACCTAGCACAAAAACGGCAGGTCAAGACGTCGTGGTCTGGCCCTAAGCAAGGTATACAGTAAGAGTGAAAAAAATCCTTATGCGGTATTTGCTTCCCACAAGAAATGCAATTATTAACTTTGTCTGACATCGGTCTGAGGCAAGAAAAGTTTCCCCAACGGGGTACTTAGCTTTAAAGAAGACTTCGGCTGAAATACTATTCGTAAATCTCAGGAGCTGGCCGACCGGCACTTGCGAACTTCTTCTGCCTCTGGCACCGCGCGGCAAGAAAGACTGAAGAAAATGGCATTGGCTGCCTCTTTTATATCCCTGCCGCACTGACGTCAGGGAAGAAGCGACGACAACCGACGCCGGACCTAGACTTTGGAATTCGGCCGACCGAGGACCCGCCTGATGGCAGGATAACCCAAGTGTGATGACTGCAGCTGTATGCACGATGAACATGTAGCAGTTGCCCTGGAGGAATGTGGTCTAATGTTAGATGGTACAGGTTTCCCATGCTGTGTGTAGCAGAACTGGATACAGTGTCCTATTCACTTTGAAATGGTCTGCTTTGAAACAGCCTTTCCCTGTGATCCTTCAGCATATGATACAAAATTGTTCAGTTTTTCTGAAAGCTTTTGTTTTGTCCTAGTAGAAGCGTAATTGCCTGTGTATGTCTAAGGAATGTAGAAGTCCCTCCCCTTTATTCTGGGGATTTGGATAAAATGTTGGCAAGTGAATAGTTCGGTTAAGAGCGACACTGGATACCACCTTAGGCATAAAGGAAGGGTTTGTTCTTAACTCATTACAGCAGAGTGCTCCCTCCAGGCGTCTTCTGCAGTTAACTCCTACTGCTCCTCTAGGCGTCAAATATAGATTGTTCATATTTGCATTAATAATTCCAAAACCATGTTACATACAATGTACCAGGATATTTTGTCTTGAAGCATATGGGATGGTAAACACAACTGTACTGATATTTGACCTCTCTCAATGAGTATTTTCTAGAACTATAAGGTGATAACTTCATTTTTAAAGGCTTAAGCCACGCCCACTGGGAGTTAAAGGCACACACTCAAAAAGAGCTGTACCGGACGGAATGAGTTGAGAAACCCTGTTTTGGTGGAAAATGATGAAAGGCTCCACTGCCATTAGTGGCTGTAGTTCTGAGACTTCGTGCTGAGGTTATTGCCAGAAGCAGAGCAGTTTTCCATGATATTGATTTTAATTCTGCTGAATTGGCTGGCTCAAAAGGAGGTAAAGTGAGCTTTTCCAAGACAAAGTTGAGGTCCCAAGTAGGTGTTGGTGCTCTTTGGGGCGGTCTTATGTTTTTAGCCCCTCTGAGGTACTACTTTAGCAATGGATGAGAGAAAATAGCAGTATCTGTGTTGTAATGAGCCGAGATGGCCGAAGCATGGATCTTAATGGATGAGAAGGCTAGTCCTTTGTCCAGCATCTCAGTTAAGTATTGTAGTATCTGAGGAATGTTAGGGACAAGAGAGTCAAGGCTTTGAGCCTGGTTCCAGGCACAGAATCTCTTCCACTTTTCTGAATAACATTTCCTGGTGCTAGGCCTCCTGGCCTCCAAAATGACATTCATAACAGCTTTAGAGAGAGAGGTGTTGTCTGTTTGGCTAATGAATCTGCCATGCAGCCAGGTTTAAGGTTTTGAGCCGACTGTGCAGGATGTGATTGTTTTGTTGAGTCAGAAGGTGTGGAATTTGAGGCAAAATCCAAGGTGGGCCTTGAGCTAAGTTCTTTAAGATTGGGTACCAATGCTGGCGTGGCCAGTCTGGAGCAATCAGAATCATCTGTGTTTTTTTCTTGCCTGACTTTTAAGAGTACCTTTGAAAGGAGAGGCAGAGGTGGGAAGGCATAAACGTTTAGGTTTTTCCAGATGAACGAAAGAGCATCCACTTTCCATGCTTGTGTGTGATGAGTCCTTGTGCAGAATTTTTGTAGTTGGCAATTCAGTAGGGAGGCAAAAAGATCTATGTCCGGGCACCCCCATTTTTGCATTATCATGCTGAAGACTTGTGGATTTAATTTCCACTCGTGAGGATCCATGATGTTTCTGCTTAAGTAGTCTGCCAGAGTATTTTTCTTTCCTGGCAGGAATTGTGCTTGCAGATGAACTTGATAAGTCAGAGCTGTGTTCCACGGCTTGTCTGCATAGGGGGTAAGAATGAGTGCCCCCCCCTTGCTTGTTTATGTACCACATTACTGTGGTGTTGTCTGTCTTTAATAAGAATTGTCCTGGATGCAGAAGGTCCTTGAAAGCTGTTGGGGCATTTTGTACAGCCAACATCTCTTTTTGATTGATGTGAAGATGCATTTCGTCTGTGGTCCATTTGCCCTGAATACATTTTCCTGTCATGTGTGCTCCCAAGGTGTAATCCGAAGCATCTGTTAAAGTCTGATGGCTGTGGGAAGAGTGAAAGGCTGACCCTTGTTGAGGTGACATGCCTGTGCCCACCATGAAAACTCCTGCTGTAGGCAGGGAATTAGTGTTATTACTGTTTCCAAGCTGTGAGTGTTGAGTCCAAACACTTTTTAGGTACCATTGTAATTTCCTCATATGCAGTCTGGCATATGGAATTAGTAGTATGCAGGATGCCATGAAACCCAAAGCCTGCAGAATTTTTCTTGCAGGGAGTTGGGACTTTGTTGCCATCAACTGAAAATACTGAGTCAGTTTGTCCTTGTTTGTCTGGTGTGAGATAAGCCATCTGGGCCATTGTATTTAAGGTGGCACCCAGGAATATTATCTCTTGTGAGGGCACTAGTTTTGATTTCTTTTCATTTACTGTGTACCCTAGGCAACTTAACTTTTACAAACGCCAGATGCTTTAGAAGAATGTCCTTGCTCTCCGCTTGAATCAGGCAGTCGTCCAGGTATGGACATATTTGAATTCCTTTTTGTCTGCAACTGCAATTACTGGTGCCAGGCACTTTGTGAAGACCATGGGCGCAGTAGATAAGCCAAAGGGCAGTGCAGAGAATTGGTAATGCATTGAACCAGCTATGAAGCTGAGGTATCTTCTGCAATTTTGTCTGAAAGGGACATGCAGGTATGCCTCTGAGGTCCAAAGTAACAAGCCAAGCTTTCTTGCCCAACATGGGAAGGAGCTGCGGTAGTGTCAACATTTTGAATTTCGGAACATCCAGGTAAGCATTTAGAGTAGAAAGATCTAGTATGGATCTCCAAGATTTGCCCTTTCTGGGGACCAGGAAGAGTCTCGAGTAAAATCCTTGTCCTTGTTCCTGCTGTGGCACTTTTTGAAAAGCTCTCATGTCCATGAGGGCTGTAATTCGTTTTTGTGCCTCTGCCCACTGATTTTGTGGCAGGTCTGGCATTCCTTTTAGCCTTGGAAAAGTGTGAAAGTGGAACCTGCAACCTTGAGACACAATATTCAGCACCCATTTGTCTTGGGTGATTGCTTGCCAGTTTTGTGAAAAAAGTGCTAGTTTCCTCCCCAAGAGAGCTGCCAAAAGGGAAGAGTTTGGCACTGGAAGGGGAAAGTCATTGGGACTGTTTCCTGTAAGGCTGTGACTTGTCCTCACCTCCTTTTGGGGTTGAAGCACCCCACTGTCGTGGTCTGTAAGAGCCTTGGGGCAGAGATCTGCCTCTTGGGCGTCTGTATCTGTCTCTTTGTGGCCTGTCTGACACTGGAAAGGACCAATTTTTTGTAGGCCAATTCCTGCTAAATCGAGGTGGCTGTACCTGTAAGAAATCCTTCACTGTTTGCATAGATTTTGCCTTATCCTCCATTTTCTTTAATACCTCTTCTGCCTCAACACCAAATAAAATATCTTGCTGTAAGGGAGCATCCAATAATTTTGCCATAACATGATCTGGTAAACTTTGTTCTTTTAACCAAGCATGCCTTCGAACCACAGATCCTGTAACTGCTGCTCTACAAGAAGCATGAATCAAAACCACATTGCAAAGTATGCTTTCCCACTTGTTCAGCTGCATGCAGTAAATCCTGCGTTTCCTTATAATCAGGTTGTTCTGCACTTGTACTCATTTTCTGTTTTAACGGAGACAGTAAATATTGTTGGTATTTAAGCATGTGAAAAGTACAGTTTTGTACCTACCATAAATGTAGATGTTCGATAGATATGCAACTGCAGTCCTGACATATGGGCTGTCCTGCCTCAGGCAGCCCTTCGGTCAGCCAGATTCCAAAGTCTGGGTCCGGCGTCGGCCGATGTCGCCTCCTCCCCGACGTCAGAGCGGCTGGAGTAATAAAGGCATCAGCCAACGCCATCTTCTTCAGTGTTTCTTGCCCCAGATGCCAGGTGCCCTCCAAGGAAGGCTAAATTTTGTGGATGGATAAACAGATAAAACCAGACATGCACAACAGTAATAAACAGATACACCATAATATATATATATCCCCAGCTGATAGGCAAGGGGAGAAAGGACGCAAAAGGGGAAAAACAGAGGGGTAGGAGGGAGGGAAAACCTGACTGCAGTTGCGTATCTATCGGACATCTACATTTATGGTAGGTACAAAACTGTACTATGTCCTTCAAGAATGCAACTGCAGTCCTGACATATGGGTTGAATACCATAGCCAAGCTGGGGGTGGTAGGAATAAGCAAGAGATGGTGTAGCTAGAAGGCCCTGCGGGACTGCCGAAGCAAAGCCTGCTCGGGATCTGGAGTATAATGGCAGGTTGTAGTGTTTGGTAAATGTATGCACGAAGCTCCATGTAGCAGCCTCTAGAATATCTTTTGTAGCCACTCCTCTTAGAAAAGCTGTGGATGTGGCCATAGCTCTGGTGGAGTGTGGTCTAATATTAGCTGGCACACTTTTTCCATGAAAAGAATAACAGAATTTGATGCAGTGTCCAATCCATTTTGAGACAGTTTGTTTGGTGACTGCTTTTCCTTGCACTCAAGCAGCATAGGCTACAAACAGTTGGTCAGACTTCCTGGTGGACTTTGTTCTGTCCAAGTAGTAACGTAGAATGTCTAAAGTATGCAGCAGCTTTTCCCCTTTATTTTGAGGGTTAGGAAAGAAAGTAGGCAGGTGAATTGCTTGGTTTAGAGACACTCTGGATATCACCTTAGGCATGAATGAAGGATTGGTCCTAAGGGAAACTCTGTCCTGATGAAAGATGAGAAAAGGAGGAACTGCCATGAGAGCCTGTATCTCCGAGACTCTTCTTGCTGAGGTGACTGCCAACAGGAAAACCGTTTTCCAAGAGAGAAATTGCATTTCTGAAGATGCTGCTGGTTCAAAAGGAGGAAGAGTTAATTTTTCCAAGACGTAATTGAGGTCCCATGCAGGAATTGGTAGCTTCCTTGGAGGTTTGATATTCTTTATGCCTCTTAGAAGCTGTCTTAGCAATGGATGCGAAAACACAGGTGGATCACAGTTGTAATGTGCTGAGATAGCTGAAGCGTGGATTTTGATGGAAGAGTATGACAGGCCACTGTGAAACATTTCTGCCAAGTATTCTAATATCTGAGGTATGTTCATCAGTGATGCATCCTGGCCCTTGTTGACATTCCAGATGGTGAATCTCTTCCATTTGGCCGAATAGGTTTTTCTGGTGGAAGGTCTGCGTGCCTCCAGCAAAATTTCCTGAACTTTTTCGGAGAGGGAGTCATGGGTCTGAGTCATGGAACTCTCCAAGCTGTCAGCTTTAAGGTTTGCAGGTTCTGATGAACAGTCTTGTAACTGTGTTGAGTCAGGAGCAGAGGCCACTGAGGCAAGGGCCACGGTTTGGTGTGAGTTATGCTCAGTAGTAGTGGATACCAGTGTTGCCTTGGCCAGTCTGGAGCTATCAAGATTCCTCTTGGTTGTTCTTCCTTGATCTTCAGTAACACCTTGGTGAGCAAAGGTAGAGGAGGGAATGCATAAATTGTTAGAGCATTCCAGCTGAAGGAAAGAGCATCCGTTCTCCAAGCTAGAGGATGGTGTATCCTTGTGCAGAACCTTTCCAGGTGATGATTGAGATGAGATGCAAAGAGGTCTATGTCTGGTCTTCCCCATGCAGATGCTATTTGTGAGAAAATGCGTGGGTGTAGCATCCATTCGTGTGGATCCAAGAAATTTCTGCTCAACCTGTCTGCCAGAACATTGTCCTTGCCCGGAACAAACTGGGATTGCAAGTAGATGTTCAGTTTCAGGGACTTTTCCCAAAGAATCATTGTTAGTCTGCAGAGGGGGTAGGAATGAGTGCCCCCTTGTTTATGTACCACATGACAGTGGTGTTGTCTGTCCTTATTAGCAGATGACCTTGCTGAAGAGATTTTCCAAAGGCTTCAATTGCATGTATCACTGCCAACATCTCTTTTTGATTTATGTGCTGATGCATCTCCATGGGAGTCCATTGCCCTTGAATGCATCTGCCGTCCATGTGCGCCCCCCATCCATGGTCTGAGGCGTCTGTTGTAATAGTTTGACTTGTTGGAGGTTTGTTGAAAAGCATGCCTTCGTTTAAGTGACTTGCTTGAGCCCACCACAAAAATTCCCTTTGCAGGCATGGTATGAGTGGTATTATGTCTTCTAGGTTGTGGCTGTGTTGCGACCACAAGCTTTTTAGGTACCATTGCAGCTTTCTCATGTGTAGTCTTGCCAGAGGGATTAGAAGAACCCCAGGGCCTGCAGGGTCTTCCTTGCGGTCAGTTGAGTTAATTATGCTAAGCCTTTGAAGTAAGCTGTTAAATGCTCTTGTTTCTCCTCTGTGAGGAAAGCCATTTGTAGCTGTGTGTCCAGTTTTGCTCCTAGAAAAATAATCTCTTGGGATGGCAGTAATCTTGATTTTTGAATGTTGACTGTGTATCCCAAAGCCTGCAGCAATTGAATGATGTAATCCAAGTGTTTTATCAAGGTCGGTTTGCTGTCTGCTTGTATTAGGCAGTCGTCCAGGTAAGGGTATACTTGAATCCCCTGGAGTCTGCAATGTGCCACTACTGACGCCAGGCATTTCGTGAATACTCTGGGCGCAGTAGATAAGCCAAACGGCAATGCTGAGAATTGATCGTGCTCTGTTCCTGCAAGAAATCTGCGGTATCTTCTGCAACTGTGTCTGATAGGGACATGCAGGTATGCCTCCTTGAGGTCCAGAGTAACCAGCCAAGACCCCTTGCCCAGCAAGGGAAGAAGTTGCTGTAACGTCAGCATCTTGAATTTTGGCACCATGAGAAAAGTATTTAGAACGGACAAGTCCAATATAGGCCTCCATTGTTTTTCTTTTCTTGGAACAAGGAACAGTCTTGAATAAAATCCCTGGCCTTGTTCCTGAGGAGGAACCTTCTCTATTGCTTTTATTTGTAACAGCTTTGAGACTTCTATGAGTGCCTCTGCCCTTTGATTTTGTGGCAGGTTTGGCATGCCTTGTCCTGTTGGTAAGGTATGGAAGTGGAACCTGTAACCTCTGTCTATTATGTCCAGAATCGAATTGTCCTTTGTTATAATGTGCCAGTTTTTTGAGAATAGAGATTATTTTCTGCCTAGAGGTGCTTCTCTTTGAGCCTTGGCAGGCGGAGTGAAAGGCAAGTCATTGTGATTGTCCCTGTGGTGCAGGTGAACTACCTGTGCCACTTCTCTCATTTTGTGGTTGCCATTGGCGTCCCCTGTAGGAGCCTCAGTATTGCCCTCTACCTCAAGCACGCCTGTTCTTTCCCCTTTGAAACTTGTCAGAGTCTGGAAAGGACCAATTCTTTGAAGGCCAATTCCTGCTGCTACCTTGGTGGCTGAACCTGGAGGAAATCCTTTACTGTCTGTACTGATTTTGCCTTCTCCTCAATAGATTTCAACACATCCTGAGCATTAGTACCAAAAAGCTTCTGTTTATCCAGAGGTGCGTCCAGGAGCTTTACTTTAACATGATCTGGCAGTGGCTGTTCTTTCAACCAAGCATGTCTACGGATAACAGCCCCTGTCATAGCTGCCCTACATGAAGCCTCCAATGCATCATAACCACACTGCAGAAAATGATTACTAACCTACTGGGTATTATGAACCAAATCCTGCAATGCCTTTCTATCTATAGGCTCAGGAGAGGCCATCTTTTTCTGCAAATCATCCAGTAAATAATCCTGGTACTGAAACATATGAAAAAGGCAGTTAAGTGACCTCATGGCAAGGGTGGAAGAGGTATAAACTTTTTTACCCCATCTCTCCAGGGACCTTGCTTCCCTGTCAGCTGGTAGTGGATTCTTGGCTGAGGAGGTTGCCACTCCTTTGGGGCCCTGTGAAATAGTTTCTAGATCCACAGAGTGGGCCTTAAAGAGATGCTTGTGAGTGTCAGGGACCCTGTAATATCTGTCTGGCTTGACAGGAGCAGGAGGGAGAGAATCAGGGGAAGCACTGGAGTCGGAGAAAACATCATCCAGGACATCCAAAACTGGAGGGATAGCTAAAGGTCTGTGCTGGGGTAACTTAAGGAAGGTACGTAGCCTTTTCCTAGAACCAGAAAATTCCTGACCCTGCCACTTAAAATGTTCCCTCATGGAGTGAAGGACTTCACCGAAAGAAAAATCCTCTGGAGGAGAGGCAGAGGGAAGAGATTCCTCAGCATCAGAGTCCTCATAGGCCTGGAAGGATTCTTCTTTGGTATCTGAATGCTCTGAATCCCCAGAGGCTTCATCTGAAGAGAGGTTGTCTGCCTGCTCAGTTCTAGGCCTTTTTTCTGCAGGCGGCTGAGAACCTCTGTCTGGGTGAGGCTGAGACCCCCTGATAAGAGAGATTAGATCTGCAGCCAGAGACATGATTTGTCTGTCAGAAGAAGGGGCCTGAGAAGTAGGTTTAGGATGGGCCTTGGACTGGCTGGCGGCCTTAGCACGTGCAAAGGCTTTGACTGACATGGATACAGGAGGCTTAGCTGCCCCACGTGCAGGGGTAACTTTGTCCACGGGAATTGTGTCGGGTAGATCCAGAACTTCGGTTTCTGGAGGAAAATCAACAACCGGCACCGGTGTAGTCTCAGAGACCGAGGGATGAGTTAACGCGGTGTCGTCGGCCTGGAGCGGTTGAATTACCGCTTTCGAAGGGACCGAAGCACTAGCGGAGGGCTTAGGCATTATATCGGTGGAAGACGCGGGCCGAGGATGTCGGTCCCGGTCCTTTCGTTTTTTGGTAGTTTGTGCTGTCGGTTGTTCCGACGGCATGTTGTAAGCGTAGGATTAGACAAAAAAGTCTTTGGCAAACTCTGCCCAGCGCCTGAGAGTGCGCTTATTAAAGCAAGCACAGGCAGCACAGGCCGAGACGTCGTGGTCTGGGCCCAGACAAGGGAGGCAGTAAGAATGGAAGTCCTTATGCGGTATTTGTTTACCACAAGACAAACAATTATTAACTTTCTCAATTTGTTCTGACATTGGCTGAGGCAAGAAAAAATGTTCCCCAACGGGGTACTTAGCTTTTAGATGACTTCGGTAACTGAAAACACAGGAGCTGACCGACCGGCACTTGTGAACTGCTTCTGCTTCGGGCACCGCGCGGCAAGAAAGACTGAAGAAGAGGGCGTCGGCTGATGCCTTTATACTCCAGCCGCTCTGACGTCGGGGAGGAGGCGACATCGGCCGACTCCGGACCCAGACTTTGGAATCTGGCCGAACGAAGGGCTGCCTGAGGCAGGACAACCCATATGTCAGGACTGCAGTTGCATTCTTGAAGGACATCTGGCAATTTAAAGCCCTCACTGCTAAAGTTGCAGAGGTGCAAACTTTCTTCCCCCATCTGTCTAATGCTCTAGAATCCCTGTCCGAGGGAACTGGATTTTTAGCCGTGGAAGTCTTTACCCCTTTGGGACCCTGGGAAATAGTTTATGGGTCAGCAACAGGGTTTTTATAAAGAAATTTGTGAGAATCAGGGACACTGTAGTACCTGTCTGTCTTGACTGGAGCAGGGGGTAAAGAATCAGGATTTAAACTTGATTCAGAGAACGCATCATCCACAATATCCAACACTGGCAGAATAGCAAGGGGCCTGTGCTGAGGCAATAAAAGAAAGTCTCTGAGCCTTTTCTTGGATTCTGAGTAATCCTGGCCCTCCCAATGGAAATGCTCCCTCATAGTATGTAACGTTTCCCCAAAGGAGTAATCCTCAGGAGGAGAGGCTGAAGGAATTGATTCTTCAGCATCAGAATCCTCATGGGGGGGGGGGGGGTAAAGAGTATCCCTGGTCTGAAGAGGAATCAGAATATATAGAAACCTGGTCAGAGGAATCATAGTCTGTATCCTGCCTAGGCCTATCAGGAGGGGAATATAGAAACCTGGTCAGAGGAATCATAGTCTGTATCCTGCCTAGGCCTGTTATCAGGAGGAGAATATAGAAACCTGGTCAGAGGAATCATAGTCTGTATACTGCCTAGGCCTGTTATCAGGAGGGGGATATAGAAACCTGATCAGAGGAATCAGTCTGTATCCTGCCTAGGCCTCTTATCAGGGGGGCGGGGACTCCTGTTATCAGGAGAGGGGGGGGCGGGAACGCCTGTTATCAGGAGAGGGGGGTGGGAACTTTTAGTTATGTACTCACCATAACTTCAGATGTTTGGGATCCATCTCGCCTACATTCTGACTGATGGGTTCGAGCCGATCCCTCGGCTCCGACTCGGCACGCTTATGCCAAAGAGCGAAGCCTCTTATTGGCTGAGCTTACTATATCCCAGGATGCACCACTGCCAGTCCCCCAGATCTAGTTTGTCCGCATACATGCACACATGCACGCCCTGCTTATATAACATCGTCAGATGAAACAAGATAAAACAGTAGAACTCAAAACCGTTCAATCTCTTCTGATCTCCAAGGCAGGGGAAGGAGGGGAATGTAGGCGAGATGGATCGCAAACATCTGAAGTTATGGTGAGTACATAACTAAAAGATGTTATGTGAGCCTATCTCGCCTACATTCTGACTGATGGGACAGCGTCCTAGCACCTGAATCCTGGGTGGCTCACTGGAAAACACTCCTGAGTACCGTGGAACCAAATGAAGCTCGTCCTTTAGATGCCACATCCAATTTGTAGTGGGAAATGAAAGTGCGGATTGGACCAAGTAGCCGCAGCACAAATTCATATAGCGAGCTTGGAATGAAAAGCTATAGAAGTAGCCATAGCTCTGGTAGAATGAGCTTTGATAGATGTTGTAAGTTGCTTATTCAAGAAGAATAAGCCTGAGTTATGCAATCTCTGATCCATTTGGAGATAGTAGCTTTTGTGATGGTTTGGCCCAATTTATTATCTGAGAAGGACACAAACAACTGGTCTGACTTACGGTTGCTGAGTCCTGTCTAAATAGAAGCGTAATTGCCTGTGAACATCCAATTTATGGAGAGTGTATTCTGCTTCATTGGAGAATTTTGGGAAGAAAACTGGTAGCTCTAGAGATTGTTGGAGACAGAAACTAGAACAGACCTTTGGGACAAAGGATGGATTAGGCCTAAGTGATACTCTATCCTTGTGGAAAATCAAGCACGGTGGCTTAATAGACAGGGCTTGAAGCTCTGAAACTCTTCTTGCAGAAGTAATTGCAACTAAGAAGGCAGTTTTCCAAGACAGATATTTTAACTCACATGTAGCAGCCGGTTCGAAGGGGAAGATGTTAATGCGCCAAGCACCAAATCAAGATCCCACGGAGGTGCAGGATGAAAAATTGGGGTCTTAATAGGCTCGCACCTTTAATGAAAGTTTTGCATAGTCTGCTGCTCATCAAAGGAGGATCCATGGATTCGTGGAATTTAGAGATAGCCGCTAGTTGGACTTTAATAGTTGAGACAGAAGATCCTTGATTAAACAGGGATGTTAAGAATTTCAAAACCTCTGGGACAGGAGCAGTGATAGGGTCTAAGCCCTTGAGTTGAGCCCAGATAGCAAACCTCTTCCACTTACTGAGGTACAATTTGTTAGTGGTGGGTTTGTGGGCGAAGATAAAATGTGAACAACTTCCGGGTCTAGTGTGTGCCTTCTGACTAAAGTCGGAAGTGGAGGAGCCAAGCTGTCAATTTCAAAGATTGAAGGGACTGATGCCGATGTCCCGACTGATGGATTAGCAAGTCCGAATTAGGTCTAAAGTCCACGGATCGCCCACCGCATGCTTCTTCAGGTAAGGAAACCATACCTGACGAGGCCAGTATGGGGCAATCAGTATCATTGAGGACCCCAATTGAGAAGCTTTTGAATAACTTTGGGAGAAGTGGAATTGGAGGAAAGGCATAAAGTAGCCCTGTTGGCCAAGGTTGTGCTAGAGCATCCATAGCTGGTACTCCCTGATGTGGGATCAAGGAGAAGAACCTTTGGCACTTGGTGTTTAGTGGAGTTGCAAATAGGTCGCAGCATGGCGCCCCCATCTCCTGAAAACCTGAGCTGCTACTGTGTGGTTTAGAGACCACTCGTGAGGAGAGAGAATTGTCCTGCTCAATTTGTCTGCCAATATATTTGACCTTCCCGGGATGTGGGTTGCTACCAAGAAGCGGTTGGTAGCTACAGCCCATTCCCACACTCTCATGGCCTCTCTGCAAAGGGGGTACGATCTGGTCCCTCCTTGTTTGTTCAGATACCAGACCACCGACATGTTGTCTGTGTGGATGGCGATGATGCCCTGAGGAAGAAACTTGTGTAAGGCCTGTAGGGATAGAAGTACAGCCCTCATCTCCAACACGTTGATGTGGAGAAGAGCTTCGCCTGGAAGCCAGGAGCCCTGAACTAGCCTGCCCAGACAATGCCCCCACCCTATCTGGGAGGCATCTGTCGTCAGGGTAACCACTGGAGAGGGAAGAACAAAGGGTTTCCTTGATCCAAATTGGATGTCTGAAGCCACCAGCGAAGGTCCCTTTGCATATTTCCGTAATCATGATGTGATGATTGAGGGAAGATCCTGAAAGGACCATTGAGTTGACAATAGCCACTGAAGAATCCTCATGTGCAATCTTGCCAGAGGAACTAAAAGAACCGTGGCAGACATTGAGCCTAAAACTTGTAGAACCATCCTGGCTGGGGCTTTGGATCTCGAGATCAGAGCTTGAACTTGGCCCTGTAAAGTTTGGATCCTTTCGCAGGAAGAAAGACGCATCAATCTTGAGTCTATCTCTGCTCCTATGAACTTTATGCGTTGAGAGGGCAGCAAGACAGACTTTGACCAATTGAATGTAATCCCCAGGGTAATACCCAGGAGATGGTGGCTTTGAGGTTGTCCATTAGTAGATGCCTGGTGGTGGCAGTCAGGAGCCAGTCGTCCAGATAGGGAAACACTTGGAATCCAAGACTTCTCAGGTGAGCCGTCACTACTGCCAAACACTTGGTGAACACCCTGGGGCTGTGGTGAGACCAAAGGGCAGAGCAAAATTGGTAATGACTGACTCCCAGGCTGAAGCGCAGATACCTCCTGGACGCCTGATGTATCGGTATGTGATAATAGGCGTCCTTGAGGTCTATGGAGCACATCCAAACATCCTTCTCCAACAATGGGAGAATGGATTGTAACGTGACCATTCGAATTTGGATTTCGTGACGGATTGGTTCAGTCTGCTGAGATCCAATATTGGTCTCAGGTCCCCTGTCTTTTTTGGCACTAAAGAACCTGGAGTAATTTCCTGATCCGATCTGGTCTGTGGGGACCGGTTGGATGACTCCTTTTCTAGCAGCTTTAAAGCTTCAAGGCTGCCATTTCCCTTTGACTGGGTGGTGGGTCCGGGATTCTTTTGGACGGTGGGGGGTATGTGAATGGGATGGTGTAACCTCCGGCAATGATCCGAAGCACCCATCTGTCCTGAGTGATTGACTCCCAGGCTTTTAGGTGCTTGGCAACGACACCCAACTGGCTCGAGCAGCACAGTCGGGCAATCCCTCATGACGTGTGGGAGGCTGAAGAGCCACGAAAGGACTCATGGTCTCCAGAATTGCGGGGCCCTCTGCGCCTCTGGGACGGCGTCTCCTGAAAAATTTCCCGTCCTCTGCCTCTGGAAGGGGAATCTTCCTGCTGTTGGGAGAAAAACTTACGAGATTTGGAACCACATTTTCCCTCCTTTAGCCTTGGGGTAAGGCCGAAGGGGTGGAATAACGGCACCTACGGCAGATAAAGTTTTTCCCTCTTGCTCACAGCGGTAAGGGTGTCTTTAACCTTGGGTCCAAACAAGGAGGACCCATCAAAGGGAGCGTCGAAGGAAGACTTGAAGGCCTCCGAACTGACAAGCGGAGCCAGGCTTGTCTCCGTGAGCCACGCCTGTGCCTGCGCTCTACCGCCCTTCGCCGCATAGGAAATGAGCCTCATGGACGAGTTAGAAATTGACGTAAGGATAGCCAACTGAGAGCTAACCGACTGGGCTAGCTGCTCAGGTAGGTTACCGAGAGGAATCTGACAACTCCTTGACCAGATCCCTCTGAAGCCTGGTAAAATGTGCCAAATAATTCAGAGACCTTAAAGTAAAGGCCGCTGAAGTCAGGGTGCGCTTCCGTGCCTGTCCATACTCCTAGACTCCTTATTAGGAGGATGGATGGACGTTGAAGCCTCTGCCACGTCCTGTTGTGTAGCAGATGCCACCACCATGGCATCTACAGCCACGCCTTTAGTGAGGAACTCCTTCTCGGGGTGCAGACAAAAATTTATTTGGACGAAGGACTGGTTCCACGGTATCTGGGTGTTCCATGCCCTTCGACAAACTAAATCCAGAAGCTGCGTCAAGGCGGAGACACCCAGGAGGCGGAGGGCTGAGCCCCAAAGGCCTTGAGGAGCACTGACTCATCAGCAGAGGGGGTTTGGATATCCAGCCGCCTCGTTGTTTGAGGATCTCTAAGATGTCTGCAAATGAGACATCATCCGAGGACGACTGGGACCCCTCTGCATCATCAAGATCAGTGTCTGATGTAATAGACTCGGGGAGTCCACGTGCTTCCTCTTGCACGATCTCTTCCTTGGGGTTCCTCGAAGACAACTCAAGAACCCTCAGGAGGAGGGGAACCCCAATGGGGTAACCTCAGGCCCGGGCTCCGCTGACTACGGACAGGGAACTGCCAAAGACCCAGTCTCCACGCCCAGGGAAGGTGCGGTAAAGCCGAGAGATGACCGAAGAGGACTTGGCCAAGGCACTCCTCATGGCTCTGAAAGCCGGACCCCAGAATCCTGGGAGTGTCCGGTCCCGAGCCGTGATGGCCGACGGAAGTCCCACAGCCGAAGCACCGAGGGGAGGCTCGAACCGAAGCATAGGTCCCAAACATCACCCCGGGTCCAGCCGAAGAAGTCGCGTACCAAACTCGGACCCGAAGGCCGGGTTGGAAGTAAGGGTCGGAGCCGACCCTAAGATCTCCACCGGCTCCAACAGCACCTGCTCGACGGAGCGAAGCAGTCGGAGGAGGAATGGCAATGGGTGGGCCAGGGTCATCGGCTCCGCCAGCTGGGTCGGAACCAAACAAATTTTGGAAGACTGGGGACTGGAACAGTCTTTGGAGCACCCTGTCTATATCAGAATCTGACATCCTCGAAGACCGAGAGGAAACAGAACGGGTTCGAGAAGGCCTTCCAACGGCCCCAAAGGACTAGGGGACCGGCTCGAGGTGACTCAATGACTATCGGCGCCGAAGGAATACACACACCAGATTCCATCGGTGCCGAGGTGGACTTCGGCCGAGGAGGAAGTGTCTGAGCGGACCCTTGTCGGCTCGAGACCAGTGGAGCCGGCGAAGGTGACCCGCCTCGATGCCCCAGCCATCGGCTCCGAAGCCAGAGGAGTCGATACTGGTGGCATCGAGGCAGACCGTTCACCTCGGCTCGAAGTCCTTGGAGCCAAGGAGAGGCCTGCCTATGTCTCTTAGCGGTCGGATCCGACGGACTGGTCGGAACCGGCCTTTCTTTAGCGGAGAAGGAGAGGATGCCAAGGCTTCTTCAAAAGAAGGTTTAATTAACCCTTAAGAATCAATTTATTTTTCCTCTCCTGGAGGACCCTTGAGGAAAAGCGTGACATACGCTGCATGACTCCTGTAAGTGTTTGCACCTAAACAATACACACAGAGAGTGATCGCCTGTGATGGACATTTTGAAACTACATTTTGTACATTTTTAAAGCCCGAAGGCCTAGGATTCTGAGACATTATGGAAGAAATTTTCAGTAATCTGACAGGAAAAATGCAATTACTGACTTACTGATGACTACAGTTATCGCTAAAAGCAAATGACAAGGAACTTTGAAAACCCTGTAAGAACAAACAGAGCTACAAAAAATTTAAAGCCTTTTGCTCTATATGTAAGTTATAGGAGGGTTGACTGACAGGGAAGGCCCTAGATGAAGGGGCCTAAACCAAACTCAACCCAATCACACACCAAAAGTCTTCAACAATCCAACCAATCACACAACAATGAGAAGAATAGCCGTTAAAACAGCTTTTGAGGCAAAAACAGCAAAAACTGACAGAAAAAGTTAGTTAAAATAACTACTCAGCTCAGCCAGCTCGAGACCACGTCTTCGCAGGTTAGCGGCAAACGAGATCTGGGGGACTGGTAGTGGTGCATCCTGGGATATAGTAAGCTCAGCCAATAAGAGACTTCGCTCTTTGGCATAAGCGTGCCGAGTCGGAGCCGAGGGATCGGCTCCGAACCCATCAGTCAGAATGTAGGCGAGATAGGATCACATAACATCGCCTGTTATCAGGAGAGGGGGGGTGGGAACGCCTGTTATCAGGAGAGGGGGGGTGGGAACGCCTGTTATCAGGAGAGGGGGTGGGAACCTGTTATCTGGAGAGGGGGTGGGAACGCCTGTTATCAGGAGAGGGGCGGAACGCCTGTTATCAGGAGAGGGGGGGTGGGAACGCCTGTTATCAGGAGAGGGGGTGGGAACGCCTGTTATCAGGAGAGGGGTGGGTGGGAACGCCTGTTATCAGGAGAGGGGTGGGTGGGAACGCCTGTTATCAGGAGAGGGGTGGGTGGGAACGCCTGTTATCAGGAGAGGGGTGGTGGGAACGCCTGTTATCAGGAGAGGGGTGGTGGGAACGCCTGTTATCAGGAGAGGGGTGGTGGGAACGCCTGTTATCAGGAGAGGGGTGGTGGGAACGCCTGTTATCAGGAGGGGGGATGGGAACACCTGTTATCAGGAGGGGGGATGGGAACACCTGTTATCAGGAGGGGGATGGGAACTCCTGTTATCAGGAAGGGGATGGGAACTCCTGATAAGAGTAATTAAGTCTTCGGCCATTTTGAGCATCTGCTTTTTAGGCATGGAGGCCTGTCCAGGTGAATGCTGTACTTGCTTCTTTGTCTTTAATGTAGTTTTAGCCTTGGCTGTAGTTGCAATGGTAAATTGTGAAGGTCTGAAAACACCCTCAGAAGCCAATGCCTGCTCAGCGGCTCTGGACCCATCTGAAGGGTTAGTCTCTGTAGGCCCAACACCGTGAGTATCCAGAGGCCTAGGCATCTCCACGTGGGAGTCGGTCGTGGCCTGTGGCTCTGAGGTAGCGGGCGTCAGGGGCTGCGAAATCGCCTCACTGAGAAATGGCAACAGGCCTAGAAGAGGCTTCGTCGTCAGTTTTGGGCCGCAGATGCCTGTCCTTATCCTTATCTTTGTGGTTTTTGTGAAGTCCGGTTGCCGGTTGTTCCGACAGCATGGTATAATTAAACCTTCGGCCAAAGAAGTGGCGAGCAAAATCAAACCGACGTTTAATAGTGTGTTTGTTAAATCTAGCACAAAACCGACAACTAGTGATGTTATGATCTGGGCCTAGGCATGGAATACAGTAAGAATGAAAATCCTTATGAGGTTTTTGCCAATGCCGGCCTTAGGCATAGGCCAACTAGGCGACCGCCTAGGGCGCCGCTGTTGCAGGGGTACTTTTTCAGTGTTTATTTGGTGTAAGCAGACCAGGATGGGGGCCACCAGGTGGTGTGGTGGGGAGCGCCGTGGAACCCTTTTGCCTAGGGCACCAGTCAACCTAAGGCCGCTCCTAGTTTTTGCTTCCCACAAGAAATACAATTATTAACTTTTACGGACATCGGTCTGAGGCAAGAAAAAGTTTCCCCAATGGGGTACTTAGCTTTATTGAAGACTTTGGTTCTGAAAATCGAATTGGATATCTCAAGTCGGCCGACCAGCACTTGCGAACTGCTTTTACTTCGGGCACTGCGCAGCAAGAAAGACGGAAGAAAATGGCATCGGCTGCTTCTTATGTACCCCTGACGTCAGGGAGGAGGCGACAGCAACCGACGCCGGACCAAGACTTTGGAACTCTGGCCGACTGCGGGACCGCCCGACGGCAGGATAACCCAAGTGTAATGACTGCAGCAGTGAAACACTATGAACATCTGCCCCTTCACAATCCCTTTTTTTTGTTGAAGGAAAGGATGACAACTGGTAAAGTGCAAAATGGAACTGAAGTGGGTTGGTTTTATATAATACTTATGACAACTTTCAATGTAGTACTCAGCAATTTCCACATCCAATTAATTAATTTTATTCATATTATGTGAAAAAGTAATTTTTAAAAAAGAAGTGGTGGAACTGATATAATCCAAAATGGCATCCATTTCATCCAAGGTACTTATTCCACACTATAAAAATATGTAAAAAGAAACTAAACAAAACCCATGGTGTTTGGCTATGATATTCAGATGCAAACTTCTTTTCCCACTAAATCATAATACAATTAGCAAAAACAGGGGCACAAGCATCCCCCATTGCTACTCATTACTTTTGCAAGAAATTGCCCCTCGAAAAATATATAATTATTCTTTAAAACTAATTCCATAAACACCGCCAATACTTGAATCTTACTGGGTGACAAGCTGGCAAATTCCCCCAAAAATTCCTGAAACCATTCCAGGCCAATATCACGGGGAATAATGTTAAATAAACTACAACAACAGTGAGAAGAAATCTTCACAAAAACTAAGTTGTCTTATTTTACATAAAAAAATCCCACAAATCCCTACATAAATAAATTGCTCCACTGTGTCTTTGAGAGTGAAGTCAATGTTCCTTGCTAAGGAGTGTGTTTTACATTTCCCAGCACTGACAATATGTCTAAAGGGGGGATCCACCACACCTCTATGTATCTTCAGAATCCCGAAGAGAGATGGTACAATAGCGGATATAACGTGAAACTAGTTCTTCATTAGTTATTTGCCCCTTCTCAAATTCTTTAGAACATAATTAATTTTCATAGAAGAGATATCAACACAAATAACTGAAGATGCCTCAAAAAACCTTCATTCAATAAAATGTTCATTTTGTTAAATCAGTTTTGCGCATAACAACTAGTTTCCCCCGCTTGTCTGGTTTCATCGCTCTTGTATCCTTATTTTGAGAATTCCTTCAACAACTTCTGTTCTGAATGGGATAATTTGTATTGTGTCTCGATAATGTGTATGCAACATTTTCCTAAAAACATAGGTATACAATTTTTCAAACATAAGACGGGGATGCAATGGAAGATTAAATAGACTCTTCCAGTACAAAGTATTAGAAAACTGATTAGATTTGTCTAATCCAAAAATAAAATTTGAGAAAACTGAATTTCAAAATTAAGTCAATAATAATTTGTTTGATCTTGGACCTAGAAGTTGGCACAAAGGTGATACCTTTTGCCAACACATTTGCATGCTCACTTCATGTTAGAAATTCACTGCAGTTGTAAATCCTAAAATCCCTCTCATTATTTAATATAATTACCAAGGAACATGTCTCATCTGAACAATGTTGTTCAAACAGTTGTTCGAACAGCCTGTTCAAAAACTGTTTAATATCTCCCCTCCCTGTTGCTCATCCTGGGCTTTCGGGATAAAAAGATACGTCTTACCATAACATTCCATCTGTGTTATTGATCTTCATTCATTCATCACTGATGGGTTGTCAGTTCCACCCTTAGAACAGAGTCGGCCTTATACCAAGCTCGCACCAGCCAAAAACTCTCGAGCTAAGCTTTTACCCATAGCACCCTTCTCCCTGTTACCTCAGATCGAGTTTGCCCACTATTAGTAAGGCAAAGGCAGTTTCTGAGCAAGTACCTTAATTCAGGACTTGGACCCAAAGTATCTCCCAGAAGCCTTAGGAGGGGGGAAAGAGGGTGGGATGTGATGAATGAATGAAGATCAACAACAGAGATGGAACATTATGGTAAGACAACTTCTTTATGTGATGTTGTTAATCTTCATTCATTCATCACTGATAGGACAGAGTCCCCAGCTGCCTTGTGTCACTTGGGTGGCCCTTATGGAAGAATATTCCTGAGCACCACTGAGCCAAATGAAGCTCTTCCCCTGGAGACCAAATCCAATTTGTAGAAAGTTATAATGGTATGAGGAGTAGCCCACATTGCTGCTACACAGATATCATCCACAGATGCTCTTCTTGAGTGGAACGCCACAGAAGTTGCCATTGATTTGGTACAGTGAGCTTTTATTTTCTGTTGTATAGGTTTTTTTCATGATAAATGAAGAGTACACAGTCTGAGCCATTTAGATAAGATCACCTTAGAAACTGACTTTCCCATTTTAGGTCCAGAGAATGATCTAAATAGCTGGTCTGATTTGCGCATTGTTTTTGTCCTATTTAGATAAAATCTCAAGTGTCTGTGCACATCTAATGAATGCAGACAGTACTCTCCTTTATTTAAAAAATTAGGGAAAAAGACTGGTAGGTCAATAGTCTGGTTAATAGAAAAATCAGAAATTACTTTGGGAAGAAAGGAAGGATTTGTCTGGAATGATACTCTGTCCTTGTGGAAAATTAAATAAGGACGTTTTATGCATAGAGCGTGGAGCTCAAACAAGGCCAGCTGATATGATGGCCACCAGAAAGAGAGATTTCCAGGATAAGAACTTGATGTCACAAGTTGTTACAGGTTCAAAGGGAGGTTGCGTCAAAGATTGTAGGACTAATGTGAGGCTCCATGGTTTTATAGGTTGTTTGATTGGAGGTCTAATGTGAGAGACTCCTTTTAGAAAGGTTTTACATAGACTATGTGAGATTAATGAGGAATTCCCAAGAACATTATGAAAATTTGACATGGCAGCCAGGTGAAGCCAAATAGTAGAAGCTGCAGCACTGTCTTCAAAGAAATTTGATAAGTAATCTAGTACTGCAGTAACTGGGACTGAGTACGGGTCTAGTTTTCTCTGCTTAGACCAAACTGAAAATCATCTCCATTTGTCAAGATAAAGTTTCTTGGTGGATGGTTTGTGAGAGGCCAGAATAATGTCACGTACTGGGGAGGAAAGGTTGCTCTGCCTAATGATCATTGGAAGTGGAGAAACCAAGCGGTCAGCTTGAGACTGGTTAAGTTCAGGTGGCTCAACCCTTGAGGGTGAGAAATCAGATCTGGAATTGGAGCCAGAATCCACAGTCGGTATTAGTAAGGGAGGCCGGAGAAAGGGGAACCATACTTGTCGAGGCCAATAAGGTGCTATGAGGATCACTTTGTTTTTCAACCCAAGAGCTTTCTTCACGAATTGGGGAATCAGAGGAGGGGGGTAAGCATACAGAAGTCCCATGGGCCTGTGGGGGAATTAGGGCAAAGTAGCTGCTGCATTTGTGGTTTGACAGGGATGCGAATAGGTCGCAGCAAGGCTGGCCCCAATGGCTGAAAATTTTCACCACTCTGTACGGACTGAGGGACCACTCGTGAGGCAGGAGAATACATCTGCTCAGCTTGTCTGCAATCACGAAGGAATCCCCGGGGATATGCGTTGCTATCAAAAAGCAGCTGGAAGCTATTGCTCATTGCCAAATTGTCATGGCCTCTCGACATAAGGGATAGGAATTGGTTCCTCCTTGCTTGTTGATATACCAGACTACTGACATGTTGTCTGATTGGATGACACTTGTTCCAGAAGGAAGGACAGACTGAAATGCTTGCAACGATAAAAGGACTGCCCTCAGTTCTAGGACATTTATATGTAGATCGGCCTCTATTGTGGACCATGTGCCTTGGACAGTCATTCCCTGAAAACACCCCCCCAAATCAGGAAGCATCCGTGATCACAGTGGTTCTGGGCTGAGGAAGATGGAAAGAGCAGCTAGAGCTCCGTTTCTGGCCTCAACCACCAAATCAGGTCTTGTTTGCATCAAATTGTTATTCGAATCTGAAAGGACAAAAGATGATGATTTGGGTACCAGAGAGATAACAGAAGCCATTGGAGGAGTCTCATGTGAAGTTCTGCACGAGGCACCATTGATATTGAAGCTGCCATTGAACCTAGGAGCAGCTGGAGGATTTCTCCAGCTGAAACTTTACTTTGACAGAGTACAACCCAGAGTTGGAGCCTTAGTCTTTGTAATCTGTGGTCTGGGAGAGAGACTCAACAGGAATGGGTATTGAAAACTGCTCCTATGAATTCTAAGGATGGGTTGGAGTCAGGTTGGATTTCTCCCAATTTATAGAAATTCCCAGAAAGTTCACCAAAGAGAGGGTGTAGTTTAGGGCTGTTACCAGAAGGTAATTTGAAGGAAAAAAGGAATCAGACACTCACAAGAAAGGGTAAAAGACTAGCGACAGATAATGAGAGATGCAGATAAAGGAAAAATGCATGAAATTCTTATTGAAGCTTTATCAAATAGCAAAAAATATAAAACTTAGCTGAGAGCTCGCTTGAACACGGCTTTAAGGCAAACGAGATCTGAGGTAACAGGGAGAAGAGTACTATGGGTAAAAACTTAGCTTGAGAGTTTTTGGCTGGTGCGAGCTTTGTATAAGGCCGACTCTGTTCCAAGGATGGAACAGACAACCCATCAGTGATGAATGAGTGAAAATTAGCAACAGCACATTAAATGCTAGAGCCCTGGCTTTGTGTTTGGAGTCCCTGATTTTGGTTCTTTATCCTTTCTGAATGCCTTAAAGGGGGAGATTCATTCATATCATCAGTATTTGAACACACTGATTCTCCTATGCACTCAGAAGGCTTCTGTTGGATTCCCAATACTGGTTGAGGGTAAGCAGTGTCATTAAGATGGTCACTCCTGCGTCTTTCACATAATACAAATAAAATTAATTTGGAAGTGGAAACTGTTAAGGACTACACGTCGAAAGTTTTCATAAGATACATATAGAGAAAAACAACCCACTCCTATTCCATTTTGCATTTTACCAGTTGCCATCCATTCCATTAAAAAAGAGGGATTATCAAGGGGCAGTTTGTCTGCTCGCCAAAGGTGGTCTCAGAAGATGGTTACGCTTACCTTTTTGACAAACTGGTGGCTAGGAAAAAGTCATCAAAGCAGGGTACTGGGGTAGCACTAAGCAGTTGTCATCTTTGCCATTCATCCTAAGTTCCTAGTGCCCCCAAAGACAGCAGCTGATACCATAGGTGTCCATAAGGGATATTGGCACTTGAGGACCAAATGTACTGTGAAACAAGGCACTGCCAAATATTTCTGAGAGCAGACTCTCCCAAAGAGCATTAACACACTGTTACCATTTTCATACCAGTGCAAGAGGCTTCTCATAACCAATGCACATTGTGTGTGAGGATAACAGACTCACAGGGTGAAACTCTGCACAGATCAGCCAAGACATCACCCACATGCACTGAAGCTAGCACTACATTACTGCATCACTCGTTAAAGCCATGTAAGAAGAAAACAAGCTTAAAAACTAAAAGGCAGACAACACAGACTATGGTGATTAACTCAGGAAACATTCTACACAAAGAAACTAATGCCAAGAGTAAAGAGGTGAAGAATCAGAAGGAAAATTCTAGAGCCCACACAACAAGAAACTGATCAAAAATATTCCTCAGATCATACCAGGATCCAGGCAAAAAAGGTAAGTGGGAATGTTGAATGGGAGGTTGAGGAAGGACTAAAATAAACATAGATGTAGACTTATGGTAAGTACATAACTACATGTGATGTTGACTTTTTTGTCCGTTCTTCAACTTAAGGGGCACAGTCCCCAGCTAGAATAATCTTGGGTGACCCTCATAGAAGGATATTCCGGAGTAACACAGAGCAAAAAGCTGTCCTATTTCTTGATAATATATCCAACTTGTAATGAGCTATAAAAGTATGAACACTGGACCATGTAGCAAGCTGCAAAGACGTCATCTATTGATGCTTTAGACCAAAACGTGGATAATGTATCCACAGACCTGCTGAAGTGTGCTTTAGGATGTTTGGGTAATGACAGGCCTTTGCTCTTGTAAATAAAGGTAATGCAGTCAATGGGCCATCTGGCTACAGTCACTTCAGTCACCACTGTGCCCTATTTAACTTTGGAAAAGGATACAACTGTTCTGATATCCCTTGCATATAATTCTGTAAATGCAAAATCTGAGCTGAATACGAACATCCGGTAAATTAAGCATGTCTTCTCCCTTGTCTGAAAATTTTGGAAAGACTGGTACCTTAAATTAACTGAGATTAGCTTTTGACACCACTTTAAGAAAAAGGAAGTCTCCTAAGTGAAACCCTGTCCTTGTCCTCATGAAAAATCAGGTAAGACAGTTGAGAAAAGTGCTTGCTTGCAGTTCGGACATCCATCTAGCTGAGGTAATGGCAAATAGAGAGTCAGTCTTATAGAACAAAATTTCAACTCTGTCTTTGCTGAGGGTGGGGGCTGAAGAAAGTACAGTTGTGTACACTTAGCATAAATGTAGATGTTAGAGTGTATTCACTGTTGCAGTCATCACATTTGGGTTATCTGCCTGCAGGTAGCCCTCAGCCGGCCTGAATACCAGACTCTTCGGATTTCTGCCTTGGATGCGGACGCTTCTTCCTTGACGTCAGGTCGTCAGGGGTATAAAACATGCAGCCGATGCCATTACATCAGTTTTTCTTGCCCCAGATGTCAGGTGCCCCCACAATAGGAAGCAATTAAATGGTACGGTAAACTCTCATCAAAAAGCAAATACACAAGAAAAAAATAAATAAACCAACAAGAAGGAGAGGTACAGCCAAGAGAAGTCAGGGGGTTGGAGGGAGAGTAACAGTGAATACACTCGAAAATCTACATTTATTTTAAGTGTACACAACTGTACTATGTTATTCGTGTTTCACTGCTGCAGTCATCACATTTGGGTTGATTCCCAAAGCTAAGGAAGGGAGGAGGAAGTTAAAGAGTATTAGGGCCAGCTATTAATCCCTACAAGACTGCAGTGGCAAATCTAGCTCTGCATTTAGAAAAGATAGGCATGTGATAATGCTTGGTGAAGGTATGTACAGAGCTCCAGGTAACAGCTTCTAGGATGTCCCTGGTAGGGACCCCTCTGAGAAATGCCGCAGAGGTAGATGCAGCCCTGGTGGAGTGTGATCTTATTTCCTGTGGGGTAGGTTTTCCATAGTGTTTGTAGCAGAAATGAATGCAATGGGCTATCCATTTGGAAATGGTTTACTTTGAAATGGCCTTCCCTTCTGCCCCTGCAGCAAAGCTAACAAGCAGGTGTCCAGATTTTCTGATAGAAGCCCAAGTTGTCTGTACACGTTCAGACTGCAGTATTCGTTCCCCTTTGTTTTGTGGATTATAGAAAAAAGTAGGGAAATGAATGGACTGATTGAGGGCCAAAGAAGACACCACCTTGGGCATAAAGGAAGGATTAGTCCTGAGGGGAACACTGTCCACATGGAAGATAATGAAGGGTTCCACTGCCATGAGGGCCTGTAATTCAGACACTCTTCTTGAAGTGATGGCTTGAAGGAAGGCTATTTTCCAAGAAAGGAATTTCAACTCTGCTGTAGCAGCTGGTTCAAAGGGGGGAAGAGCGAGTTTTTCCAATACAAAGTTAAGGTCCCAGGCTGAAGTGGGAGCTCTCCTGGGGGGGGGGGTCTTAAATTTTTGGCACATCTAAAGAATTGCTTTAGCAAGGGGTGAGAGGCATGAATTTTAACTGACGAGAAGGACAGGCCCTTGTGGAGCATTTCTGTTAAGTATTGTACAATATGAGGTAGGCTGGGCACCGTTGTGCCCATCCCCTAAGCCTGGCTCCAGGAAAAGTATCTTTTCCACTTTTCAGCATAGGATTTTCTAGTACTAGGCCTCCTTGCCTCCAGAATGACATCCAGTACCTGCTTACTGAGGGATGCTAGGGAAGAGCTCAAGGAATAAGCAAGGCTGCAAGGTTCAGGGTTTTGAAGCTGAGGGTGCAGAATCTGGCCCACCTGCTGGGACAGCAGGGAAGGAGTCTGAGGCAGGTGCCATGACTGTAGCAGTGTCATACTGCGCAAGAGGGGGTTCCAGTGATGGCGTGGCCAGTCTGGTGCAATCAGTATTGTCCTTGGCTTGTCCTGTTTGATCTTTAGTAGAACCTTCGAGAAGAGAGGCAGAGGGAGAAAGGCATTAACCGAGAGGCTTTCCCAGGGAAAGAGCAGGGCATCCACTTTCCAAGCTTGACTGTGGGGAGTTCTTGTGCAGAATTTGTTCAATTGGTAGTTCTGAGAGGAGGCAAACAGGTCTACCTCTGGAGTCCCCCAATTTGTTCCTCAAGAGGTTGAATATTTTGGGTTCTAGTTTCCATTTGCGTGGGTCCATGAGATTTCTGCTTAAGTCGTCTGCCAGTGAATTTAGTTTGCCTGGTAGGAATTGTGCTTGTAGGTGCACTTGGTAGCTCAAGGCTGTGTCCCAGAGCCATGGCTAGTCTGCAGGGAGGGTACGAGTGGGTTTCCCCCTGCTTGTTTATGTACCACATAACTGTGGTGTTGTCTTGTCCTTACCAATAGTTGTCCTGGAAGAATACGGTCTTTGAAGGCTGTGAGAGGATTCTGGACAGCTAACATTTCTTTTTGACTGATATGCAAGTGCATCCGTCTCAGGCTCCATTTGCCCTGAATGCACTGCCCTGCCATGTGAGCCCCCCCCCCCCCCCATGCATAGTCTGATGAGTCTGTTGTTAGGGCTTGGGTGGCAGAGGGTAGAGTGAAAGGGAGTCCCTTGTTGTGGTAGCAGGCCTCTGCTCACCAGCAGAACTCTGTCTTTATACAAGGAATGATGGAAATCATTGCTTCCAGGTCCTAAGAATGTTGACACCATAGGCTTTTTAGACACCACTGGAGTTTCCTCATATGCAGTCTTGTATATGGAATTAGTAGAATGCAAGAGGCCATGAACCCTAGAGCTTGCAGTATTTTTTCTTGCAGATAGCTGGGGTTTTGTGGCCAATAGCATGAAGTAGGTTGCCAAATAAACCTGTTTCTCCAGAGTGATGAATGTCATCTGGGAAGTTGTGTTCAAGCTTGCTCCCAGGAATACAATCTGTTGGCAGGGTACTAGGCGAGATTTCTTTTCATTAATGGTGTACCCCAGTGAGATTAGAAGTTTCTTTACAAATGCCAGGTGTTGTAATAGTAAGTCCTGGCTTTCTGCCCGAATCAGACAATCGTCCAAAGTATGGGTAAATATGAATATTTATCTGCCTGCAAAATGCAATGGCTGGAGCCAGACACTTTGTGAACACCCTGGCTGCAGTAGATTAGCCAAAGGGGAAGTGCAGAGAACTAAAAGGGCATGGAGCCCACCCTGAAATGTAGGTATTGTCTGCAGGATCCTCTTATTGGGATGTGCAGGTAAGCTTCCTTTAAGTCTAGAGTTGCCACCAGGCATACTTGGCTAGCATAGGAAGAAGCTGTTGAAGAGTTAGCATTTTGAATTTTGGAACCGCCAGAAAGGTGTTGAGAACAGAGAGATCCAGGATAGGATGCCAGGAGTTGTCTTTTCTGGGTACCAGAAAAAGTCTTGAATAAAAACCTTGCCCCCTTTGTTCTGCTGGGACAGGTTGAATAGCCCTGACACTGAAAAGAGACAGAACCTGGTGTTGGGCCTCCACCCATTGATTTGGGGTAGGTCCGGCCAACCATTTGGGGTTGGTAGTGCGTGAAAGTGGAATCTGTATCCATGGGAAACTATGTTCAAAACCCATTTGTCCTGGGTAATGAGTTCACAGTTTTTTGCATGCAGGGCGAGCTTTCCTCCTAAGGGAGCAGGTAGCAGAGCAGGGCTCGGAAGGTTTAAGAAGTCATTGTGCCATTTTTCCATAGGGGGGTGGCTTACTACTCCCAGCTTTGGAAGTGGGAGCCCCCCACTGCTTAGATCTGTGCGTAGTCTGAGACTGTAGCCTAGGTGGTCTGCTGTTCCTGGGTTTGAACTGAGAAGGCCTGGAAGGAACTGGAAAGGACCAGTTCTTTGAAGGCCAATGCCTACTGAATCTGGGAGGCTGTACTTATAGAAAATCTTTAACAGTTTGCATAGATTTAGCTTCTTCCTCCATCCTTTTGAGGACAACTTCTGCTTTGTTGCCAAAAAGGCAGTCTTGGCTTAAGGGAGCATCCAGTAACTTACCTTTAACATAATCTGGCAAGTTTTGTTCCTTAAGGCAAACATGCCTTCTAAGTACAGACCCAGTGACAGCAGCACTGCAAGATGCTTCTAAAGCGTTAAAACCACATTGCAAAGTATGTTTCCTAACTTGTTCTGCAGAATGCATTAAATCTTGCAATTCTTTGCGTACAGCACAGTCAGGAATCAACATCATTTTCTGTCTAAGTAGTCCCATACTATGCTGCTGATACTTTATATGAAACTGGCAATTTAAAGCCCTAATGGCCAAAGTAGCAGAAGTGAATACCTTCTTACCCCATCTGTCTAAGGCTCTAGAATCTCTATCAGAAGGGGTAGGATTTTTGGCAGCAGTAGCCTTAATGCCTTTTGGTCCTTGGGAAATGGTCTCTGGATCTGCAGAAGGATTCTTGAAGAGGATCTTGTGAGAGTCAGGTACTCTAATACCAGTCAGGTTTTCTGCGAGCTGGAGGTAAAGCATCTGGGGTAAGGCTAGATTCCAAGAAAGCATCATCTACAATGTCCAGAACAGGAGGGATAGCTAAAGTCCTGTGGTGAGGTAGGAGTAAGAATTCCCCAAGTCTTTTTTGGAGTCAGAGTAATCCTGGCTTTCCCAGCAGAAATGCTCCCTAAGAGTCTGCAAAGTCTCACCAAAAGAAAAATCTTCTGGAGGGGAAGCAGAGGGAATGGAATCCTCTCCATCAGAATCCTCATAAGTAGATAAGGGCAAATCCTGGTAATTAGAAGGGGCAGAAATATCAGATTCCTGATCAGAAGAAATCAGAAAGAAAATCAGTTCTAGGTCTCAGACGGGGAAGGCTGGAATCCCCTAATTAAGGCAATAAGGTCTTCAGGCATTCTAAGCATTTGTTTTTTAGGCATATGGGTCCGAGCCTGCGGTTTGGTCATTGGTTTTCTAGGCATAGTGCGAGTTTTAGGCCTGAATGAAAACAATGGCGTCGGTTTAATATGAATGTCTGTAGGCCTGAATATACCCTCAGAAGCCGGTGCCTGCACAGCGGCTCTGGACCCATCCAAGGTAGAAACATCCGTGGCATAATGGACTCAAAATGGGTCTCAGTAGAGGCCTGCGAATCAGAAGTAGCGGGTATCAGGGGCTGCTAAAGCGCCTCACTGAGCACCGGCGGACTGGTGACTAGCTTAACGAAAGCGTTGTCAGCAGTTTTGGACCTATGTGGTCTGTTTCTGTCTTTATCCTTACGTTTTTTCAGAAGATTGGTAGTCAGATAGCTAGACAAAGCCATTTCGAAGTACAAAGAACGAGTACGAAAGTAATTAGCTGCAAAAATAGTGAGACGACGAATAACTCGGGCGTTGAACAAGGCACAAAACCGAAGAGGGACGTCGTGGTCTGGGCCTAAACAGGGAATGCAGTAAGAATGAAAATCTCTATGAGACATTTGCTTTCCACAGGTAAGACAATTGTTAACTTTTACTGACATAGGTTAGAGCAAGAAAAAGGATCCCCAACAGGGTACTTAGCTTTTTTGAAGACTTCGGGTCTGAAACTTGAAAACAAAAATTTCAGGAGTCGGCCAACCAGCACACTTGCAAACTGCTTCTGCTTCGGGCACCGCATGGCAAAAAATTGATGTAATGATGGTGGCTGCATGTTTTATACCCCTGACAACCTGACGTCAAGGAAGAAGCGACAGCATCCTATGCAGAAATCCGAAGACTCTGGTACTCAGGCCGGCTGAGGGCTACCTGCAGGCAGATAACACAAATGTGAGGACTGCAAGAGTGAAACACGAAGAACATCTAGTGTCAGCTCCAGTGAATGTACAGGAACTTTAATTGGGTGCCAAAGCAGGAGGGCACCCTTAAGAAAGGTTTGTGCAAAGCCCAAGGATGAACAATCTACACCTTGGAGGAAATTTGAGATGGCAGCCATTGACACCTTGACAGTCAAAGAACTGGCCCCCTTGTTGAAAATGGAAGCTAGAAAATCAAAAATAGCTGAAAGTGATGTGGAAAAGGTGTCTAAACATCCCTGAGAATATGGTGAACAGTGGAGGAAAGCCTGGAGCTTCTAGCCATCACTGGAAGTAGAGAAACCATGTGGTCAGTTTTAGGCATAGTGTACCTGGGTGAGGTAGGGATGAGACAAAAGGTTCTGAAGAGGATCCAGCACCGAGGGAGGGTGAAGAAGATGAGGCCAAGGGAAGGGAAACTATACTTGGTGAGGCAAGAATGGGGCATTGAAGATGACTGATGTTCTTTTGGAAAGCTTTTTGAATAAACTTGGTGATGAGAGGAGTGGGAGGAAAGGCATATAATAAATGGGAGGGCCATTCGTAAACTAGAGCATGTCTTGGTGACACCCCCTTGGGGGGGGGGGCAAAGTTATCACAGCACAGTTGACCCATTGATGAATAATCATGTCAGCCACTGACTTGTTGAAAGATTACTCAAGTAAAACGGACCTGCTCAGTTTGTCTGCTAGCAAGTTTGTTTCCCTGGAAAATGCACTCCCAAGAGAAAGCAGATGGAAGAGATCACTTCACTGTCAAACTCTCATTGCCTTCATGCAAAGTGGTTAAGATCTGGTTACCCCTTGTTTGTTGATGTACCAATCCACTGACATGTTGTCCATCTGAACTGTAACCATCCCTAGAGGGAGGAAATCTTCATATGCCTGCAAAGCATATAGGAATATCCTCATTTCTAGAGCACTGATGTGAAGACTGGCCTCTGTCTGGGACCATGTGCGCCTTGGACTGTCCTTCCCAAGCAATGCCCCCCCACCTCAGCTGGGAGGCACCTGCAGTCACTGTGGCATTGGAAGAAGGAAGTATGAAACAGAGGCCCTTCTGCATGAATCCACAGTGCTATGCATCATCTGAAAACACTTTTAATACAAATGGAAACAGTCTTTGGCTGATGTCTTATTGACCACTGTAGTATTCTCATGTGGAAATACGTCAAAGGGACTAGAACTATGGAGGCTGCTAACAAGCATAACAGCTGGAGATGCACAAAGAGTAAGGGGGTGTAATGCCGGTTTCCTTAAGGTTTCCAGTCTTGTTTCAGATAGGCTTGCCACCCGTGATTTGGTAAAAAGATGGACTCCAATGAAACCCAGAGTCTGTGCTGGGCAAAGATGAAACTTGCAGTCTCAGGTGATCTGCAACCACTACCATATACTTGGTGAACACCAAGGTGACTGCAGTGAGACCAAAGGGCAGTGCTCTGAACAGGTAGTGACTGGCTCCCAGCTAGAAACATAGGTATCTCTGAGCACCAGTGTATTTTGACATATTACGCATCCTGGAAAAATACACGAAACATCCGATCATTCTTCATTAAAAGAGGCCTCTCATGCAAGCACTGGATAAGGACTGGAGGGTGGTCAGCTGCAAAGAAACTGTTGTCTTATCCTCTGCAGACCTGAAGAGAGTATTTGATCAATTCCCTCCAAAATCTTGTAACATGTGCCAAATAATTCAGACACCCGAGGGCAAAGGTTGCTGAAGCATAGACCTGATTCCCAGAACTGTCCTACTAGTTCTTTCCTAGTGGCTGCTGCAATAATCACAGCATCCATGGGGGCTGGGGGGGTGTCGCAAAGTACAATTGTGTACACTTACCATAAATGTAGATGTTAGAGTGTCTTCACTGTTGCAGTCATGACTGTAGGGTTCTCCCCTGCTGGCAGGCAGTCCTCGGTTGGCCAGAATCCCAAAGTCTGGGTCCAGCGTCGGCTGTTCAGCCATGCTCCCTGACTTCAGAGCGCCAAGAGTACAAAGCTGACAGCCGATGCCATGTAAGCTGACAGCCGATGCCATGTTCTCCAGTTTTTCTTGCCCCAGATGTCAGGAGTCAAAAAATGAGTAAGGTCCCATATCCTTTGCAAATACACCTAAGAAGAATGGTGAAAAAAGGAACCACACAAAAGTAAAAATAAGAGGGGACAGGAGGGAGGGAAACCCAGACTGCAACAGTGAAGACACTCGAACATCTACATTTATGGTAAGTGTACACAACTGTACTATGTTCATCGTGTTTCACTGTTGCAGTCATGACTGTAGGGTAGAATCCCAAAGCAGAATGAAAGGGAGGTGTGGTCATAAAGTAGAAGGGGCGGCTAAAAGGCCCTGCAAGACTGCAGAAGCAAAGCCTGCCCTAGACTTAGAGTAGAGAGGTAGATTGTAGTGCTTTGAAAAAGTATGCACTGAACTCCAAGTTACAGCTTCCAAAATGTCTTTGGTAGGAACTCCCCTGAGGAAGGCAGCTGAAGTGGCAGCAGCTCTGGTGGAATGAGTTCGTATACTCCCTGGGATTTGCTTTCCATGGTGTGAATAACAAAATCTGATTCCATGAGCAATCCATTTAGAAATGGTCTGTTTTGAAATGGCTTTACCTTGGGAACTTGAAGCATAAGAAACAAACAATTGCTCTGATTTTCTGATGTCCTTGGTTCTGTCCAGGTAAAAACGTAGTTGTCTGTGTACATCCAAGGAATGTAAGATCTTTTCCCCTTTATTTTGAGGAGTGGGGAAAAAAGCTGGCAAGTGAATAGTTTGATTTAAAGCCACTTTGGAAACCACCTTAGGCATGAAAGTAGGATTAGTCCTTAAAGACACCCTGTCTTGATGAAAAATAATATAAGGTTCCACAGCCATAAGAGCTTGCAACTCAAACTCTCCTGGCAGAGCTAACAGGATGGCTGTTTTCCAAGATAAAAACTTGATATCAGAAGAGGAAGCAGGCTCAAAAGGAGGTAAGGTGAGCTTTTCCAAAACATAGTTGACTTCCCAAGCAGGAATGGGAGGAGATCTAGGAGGTCTTAAGTTCTTAGCTCCTCTGAGAAACTGTCTCATGAGCTGGTGGGAAAAGATTGGAGGGTCTGTATTATAATGAGCAGAAATAGCAGAGGCATGTATCTTAATGGAAGAGAAAGAGAGACCCTTATGTAAGAGATCTGTCAGGTAAAGTAAAATCAAAGGAATGTTAGGAAGAAGAGGATCAGAATCCAGAGCCTGCATCCAGGAACAAAATCTTTTCCATTTTCCTGCATAAGATTTTCTAGTGCTAGGATGTCTGGCTTCTAAAATGACATCCATAACCTGCTTGGGTAGGAGAGAATGAATCAAAGACCCTGGATTAACCAGGCCGCCAGGCTGAGAGTTCTGACATGGGAGTGTAGAACCTGACCCTGGTGTTGGGACAGAAGGTTCGGAGTCTGTGGTAAAACCCAAGGGGGCTCCAGACATAGGTTTTTCAGAGTTGGGTACCAAAACTGTCGAGGTCAATTTGGGGCCAGCAAGATTATCATCTTGGGCTTGTCCTGTTTGATCTTTAATAATACCCGAGGAAGAGGCAAAAAGGCATATCCCGAGAGGTTTCTCCAACTGAATGATAGTGCATCCACTTCCCAAGCTTGTTCGTGGAAAGTCCTGGTGCAAAAAATCTGTAGTTGATGATTGAGGTGGGATGCAAAGAGGTCTATGTGAGGACATCCCCAGACTGCTGTTATCATCCTGAATATTTCGGTGTCCAGCATCCACTCGTGTGGGTCCAAAAGGTTTCTGCTCAGACTGTCCTGCCAGGAAGTTTTGCTTCCCTGGTAGAAACTGAGCTTGAAGGTCCAGATTGCAAGCTAGAGCTGTGTTCCATAGATCCATGGCTAGTCTGCAAAGGGGGTAGGAATGATATCCCCCTTGCTTGTTTATGTACCACATAACTGTGGTGGTGTCTGTCCGTAGATTCCTGAAGGCCAATAGAGCTTTCTGAACGGCTAACATTTCCTTTAAATTGATATGCAGGTGCTTCTGATCCTTTGTCCAAAGGCCCTGCAGACAGTTGCCCTGAAAATGGGCTCCCCATGCATAATCTGAGGCATCCGTGGTTAGTATCCAAGTGGCAGGAGACAGACAGAAGGGTTTTCCTTTGTTTAGAGTACATGCCTTGGACCACCAAAGGAATTCCTTTTGAAGACAAGGCAGGACGGAGATCAGTATGTCTAAACTGTGACAATGCTGAGACCATACACTTTTTAGGTACCACTGTATTTTCCTCATATGTAGTCTTGCATATGGTACGAGAAGGATGCAGGAGGCCATGTAACCCAAAGCCTGCAGGAATCTCCTTGCAGATAGAGTTAAAGTTGCCAAGGTTTTGAAAGTTGAAGCCAGCTGCAACTGTTTTTCGTATGTCAGAAATGCCATCTGGGTTGTTGTGTTTAGAGAAGCGCCCAGAAAAATTATCTGTTGTGAGGGTGTCAAATTTGACTTTATGTTTACAGTGAAGCCCAGGAACTTGAGAAGATTCTGAATAAACTCTAGATGCTGGAGTAAGACATCCTTGCTGTCTGCCTGAATAAGACAGTCGTCCAGATAAGGGTAAGTCTGCAATAAGCTACTACTGGAGCCAGGCATTTGGTGAAGACCCTGGGCACAGTAGACAATCCAAAGGGCAGCTCAGAGAATTGAAAGTGCCTCGATCCGGCCTTGAACCGGAGGTATTTTCAGCGTTCCTGCCTAATGGGAATGTGCAAATATGCCTCCTTTAAATCCAAAGTTACCATCCATGCATTTTTGGTCAGCATTGGAAGTAGCTGCTGTACAGTAAGCATCTTGAATTTTGGTATCTCTAGAAAAGTGTTCAAGACTGACAGATCCAGAATGGGTCTCCATGAATTTTGCTTCCTGGCGGCTAGAAAGAGCCTCGAGTAAAAACCTTGTCCCATCTCTGAAAGTGGAACTAGTTCTATGGCTTTCATAGCCAAAAGAGTTCCACCTGGTTTAAGGCCTCTGTCCATTGATGTTTTGGAAGATCTGGCCATCCGCTTGGCCTTGGTAGGGTATGAAAACGGAATTTGTAACCTCTTGAAACCACATCCAGAACCCACTTGTCTTGGGTTATACGAGTCCAATTTAGGTGAAAGAGAGAAAGTTTTCCTCCAAGAGGGGCTTCCAGGCAAGAAGTTCCTGCAGCTCAACAGAGGGAGTCATTGAGTCTGTTTCCTATGAGCTTGCGACCTGTCCTCTCCTTCCCTAGGGGTGGAAGCAGTCCACTGTCTTGGTCTACAAGAGGCTTGTGTTTGAGGCCTTCCTCGGGAGCGTCTGCATCTACCCCTCTGAGGCCTGTCTGAATTGGGAAAGGACCAATTTTTTGTAGGCCAAAATTCCTACTAAATCTGGGTGGCTGTACTTGTAAGAAATCTTTAACTGTTTGCATGGATTTTGCCTTGTCCTCCATCTTTTTAATCACCTCTTCAGCTTTAGATCCAAGCAAAACATTATGCTGAACAGGAGCATCCAATAGTTTAGTTTTTACTTGATCTGGCAAATTTTGTTCCTTTAACCATGCATGCCTTCTAATTACTGTGCCAGAGGCAGCAGCCCTACAAGAAGCCTCTCCAAGGCATCAAATCCACAGTGTAAACCATGCTTCCCAACTTGTTCAGTGGCATGCATTAAGTCATGTAATTCCTTATCATCTGCACAGGCAGAAATGGAAGTTAGCTTTTGTTTTAAAACAGACAGGAGATATTGCTGGTATTTCAGCATATGAAACTGACAGTTTAAAGCCCTAATAAATAAAGTAGCAGAAGTGTACACTTTTTTGCCCCATCTTTCTAAAGATCTGGAATCCTTCTCAGTGGGAATGGGGTTTTTAGCAGAAGCGGCATTAACTCCCTTAGGACCCTGAGAAATGGTTTCAGGGTCAGCAGTAGGGTTGCTGTATAAAAACTGGTGTGAATCAGGAACCCTGCAATATCTGTCAGGCTTAACAGGAGCTGGAGGAAAAGAGTCAGGGGTTAAGTTAGCCTCCGAAAAAGCATCATCCACAATATCCAAAATAGGAGGAATAGCCAGGGGTCTATGTTGGGGAAGAAGAAGAAGAAAATCCCTTAGTCTTTTCTTAGATTCCGAATACTCCTGTCCTTCTCAGAGGAAATGTTCCCTCATTTCATGCAAAGTTTTCCCAAAATAGAAATCCTCAGGGGGAGAAGCTGAAGGAATGGATTCCTCAGCATCAGAATCCTCATAAGGAGGGAAAGAATATTCCTGGTCAGAAGAAGAAACTGAAGAAACAAAAGCCTGATCAGAGGAGTCATAATAAACTTCCTGCCTTGGCCTTTTATCTGGAGGGGGATGTGAACCCCTAATCATAGTAAGTCCTCCGCCATCTTAAGTAACTGTTTCTGTAACTTGGGAGCCGGATCAGAAGAGGCCTGTGTTGCAGTCTTTGATTTGGAAGGAGTCTTTGCCCTTATCTTTGCCTTTATTAGAAGCTGAGTAGGCCTGAAAACCCCTTCGGAAGCTGGTACCTGCACAGCGGCTCCGGACCCATCCGAAGGAGCATTGTCTGAAGGTCCTGCAACAGAAATATTCAAAGGCCTAGTTGGCTCCTCGTGGGAGTCCGTTTCGGCCATCGGTTCCGAAATGGCAGACGACAGGGGCTGCAAAAGTGCCTCACTGACGATGGCCGAACCTGAAGCTGGCTCTGCTTGTACAATATCGTCAGATTTGGACCTCGGAGGCCTGTCTTTGTCCTTGTGTCGTTTGTGAACTCCGGTAGCCGGAACCGTATCAGACGACATTTTGTAATTAAAACACCTACCGAAGTAATGAAATGCAAAATCGTACCTAAGTTTAATTGTACGTTGATTGAATCTAGCACAAAACCGACAACTAGCTACGCCGTGGTCAGGGCCTAAGCAAGGAATACAGTAAGAATGAAAATCCTTATGAGTTATTTGCTTCCCACATGAAATACAATTATTAACTTTTTCTGACATCGGACTGGAGCAAGAAAAAAGTTTCCCCAATGGGGTACTTAGCTTTGAGTAGGAGAAGAAAGTCTTCGGACTGAAGTTTGTTCAGAAAAGATTGTCAGGAGTCAGCCGACCGGCACTTGCGAACTGCTATCACCGCACGGCAAGAAAGACTGGAGAACATGGCGTCGGCTGTCAGCTTTGTACTCCTGGCGCTCTGACATCAGGGAGCATGGCTGAACAGCCGACGCCAGACCCAGACTTTGGGATTATGGCCGACCGAGGACTACCTGCCGGCAGGGGAGAACCCTACAGTCATGACTGCAACAGTGAAACACGATGAACATCACCTTACTCCTATAAATCCTGTTTTTAGCTGTGACAAATCACTTGTCCGGGTATTTAAGGATGGCCTCCATGACATCTGCATCCTTTCAATCCCAGTGGGAGATGAGGTCTAGCATCTCATCTGCTGGAGGGACTACCAAGGTTGTAGCTGAGGAGGTTATGAAAAACCTCGAGAAACACAGACACTTCTTGGGAAGGGGGTCAGAAGACCAACCTCCTTTCTGTTTCAAAAGTTTGAGAATGTCTTAGAATGAAACACCCTCAAAGGGTGATCTGATGGACCCTTCCCCTTCAAAGTCAGTGTGTTTGGTTAATAACTAGGAGAGTCTGGGTGCCTTCATTTGCATGTCTGCTTCTGAGGGGGGAGGCTCCAGACAGGACTCTGTGCCCTAAATTAGGACAGTCTTGAGGCTTGACCTGACCAGCTGTCTCGATGGGGCAGGCTGGAGAGACCCAGCTTCCACAGGAGACAAATGAGTGTAGGGTGGACCTGAAGAGGTAAGTGTGTCTTTCACCAAAAATGAGAAAGTTCTCTCCATTACTTCAAAAGATGGAGTCATGGGGTGGTCAGTCTTACTCCAAAACCAGATCTGAAGAAGCCCGAGTTGGCCGAAACCCGGCTCCACTAGAGGCAGAGGTTGAAGCCAAGCTGTCCAGTGCTGAAACTCAGAAGAAGGAACAGCTCCGAAACCAATGGAGCTGATCCCAACCCACTGGATCAAATGCAGACTGAGGATGGAAGTAGACATTATAGAATGTATTTTTCCTTTTGACAAATGCCCTGTTAATAAAATTACAAGAAATGTCATCAAGAAACATCAAGATGCCCTGGAAATGCACAGTGAATAACTAACAGAATTTGGTATCTTCTGCCTGTAAGTGGAGCACTTTTTAAACCCAGCAGGTTTGTCTGACATCCTTTTAAATCCCAAGAATTTAATAAACAGCACTACTACCACCTAAACAGTGAAGAAAGATGATAAATACCAACAATAGTGCTAGAAGATGCACCACAATGGTAGCGAAAGAAAGTATTGGGACTTGAAGCCCACGCACCAAAACTAGCAAGGAAGCATGAAAAATTATTTATTCATTGTTTAAAGTAAATAAGATAGGACTAACAGGAATAGACCTAAATGAAGAAAAACAGAAACATGGAAATAAATTAGTACTTATCCTAAAACACACTCTTGCCAAACAAATCACTCAAGCTATTGGTGACCACATCTTATTGCTAAAGCAGCGAACGAGATCGGAGGTAGCTGGATTATGGGTAAGGGGAGGAGCTCAAGTTACAGAGCCCAAAGTCTGTCGAGTAGCTGAGGATGGCTCAGAGGTCGGATCAGACACCCATCAGTTGAGTAACGGCCAAAAGACAACACTAGATCAATATTTCTATCAAAGGAGCTATAAAAGAACACTGTAGCTACAGAAGTCATAATATAAACAGGTCAAATAGGTTTAAAGGAGCAAGGGGAGGGATAATGGCTCAAGCAACTATTAAAGGAAATGGTGAATAGGTACCAAGAAGGATACAGTATGGTTAGACTTTAGGTCAACTGTAACTCATGGGGGGTAAAAATACTTCAGAAAGCATTTCTTTCAGTATCAGAGACAGCAAGGTTAGAAGATTAAACACTGAAGGCAATAAAGAACAGACACAGTGCTTCTTGTAACTAAGGAGGTAGTGTAGTAACCTCTTGCTGTCTACAGATCCAAAGACTGAAATTACACTATAACTGAAACAGTATTTCTATAGCATGATCCTAAAAAAACAAGAAATACAGTAACCACTGGTAGGAAAATAGAGAGTAGTTTTTTCCCTTGGGTCTTTTATGGCCTCAAGTCAAAGCCAAAGGAAACAATATAAAAATGCACGCACAGGGGAACAGGCTGTGCATTTAGCTGACTACAAAAAGAACAATTAAGTGAAAAAAACTAAACACTGAAGGTTCACTGAAAAACAGCATATCAGAAGACATTCCACATGTGCTGAAAAAATGGCCTGAAATATCCTCAGTGTTCAAAAATATTTTGGGGTGGGTAAAAAATGGAGAAGCAGGGTATAATGGGAAAAGGGAGGAGACAGCATCTTGGGAGCAATTAAGTGCCAAGTAGTCCTAAAACTTGTACTGGCAACTAATGGTTCCTACAGCGCCAGCTCTCCGATACCTGATTTGTCTTAATATATCACACCAATTTCTAAATTAGGTACACCTCTGGAATAACTAATGCTTCACAGACACTACAAAATTCAACAGGAAACATGTATGTGAATCGGTTTAGCTCCTATATGCATCTTGTGTGATCCTGCTAAACTTTCATGTACTTCCAGGTCATAGTACGCTTACCTAGTAAATTCAAATATAGGTACTTGCTTATTATCGGAACCAGTTTTCGGAGGTGGAATACTTTACACTGTTTTCCGCGAAACTATGTCTATTAATGGGAGAAGGGCAATGTAAACTGTTAACCAGTTTTTGGTCACACTGTGTTACACATACATACAGGAAACATAGTAAATTTGCTGTTTGCAGGTAGTACCCTTGTCCGAAGTACACACAACTGCTGCTTTACATTCATCTTTAATGTTATGAGAAATTCCAATTCACCATGGAATGAACAAGAGACTAACCGCTTTTCAAAGGCTGTGAAATGTGTTACTTACTACTCCTTACAGGCAAATGCACTTGTCATGATTATTGCCGACCAAAACTCACCTCGTACACTCCTCTGTAGCTTACATTTTGTAAGATCAGAACTAGGAATGCAGGGTTTCTGATCCAAGGTAGGAGTGTGAATGTATGCTTTTTTGCTTACAGTTGCAATGTACAAACTGTAATTTATTGCCATGATTGCAAGTGCCGTGTGTTACTTTTTCCCCATACTTCATTTGCTGCATGAGGTTTGTCTCCCACTCTGAGCAGCACATTCAACATGTTCTGGAGTAAAACAGCCATCATTCTTGACCGCACTGACAAAGAGCAGGCATGTTGCGCGCACTATTCATGATCTGACATCGGTAAAGGATGCTACATACAAGCAGAAATGTTCCACTTAACCCATTAAGGATATCCTACAATAGCAGTTAACACTTTACAGCAACCTTTTAGAGTTAACAGACATACTTTGAGTCAAACATGAAGGTTTATCGCATGTTGCAAATGTGGTTGCAATAATACGCAAGTACCCAAATATACTACACAAAATATATTGTAGTATGAAACAATCAACTGAAGACACTGTCCATTAAGTTGGACTCAGCGTGGTTACTTTGCCATAGTATTACTGCTTATATCAACATTACACATGTAATCTTATGCCATGAGTCGTCACCACAACAAATACCAGTAATGTCAACTAAATGTTTATAAACTGTGATGCCAGTTCCATTATATACGGTGGATATAAAAAGTGTACACACCCCTGTTAAATTGTCAGGTTTTTGTGATCTAAAAAAAAGAGACTATAACAAATCATTTCAAAAAACTTTTCCCACCTTTAATGTGACCTATAACCTGTACAATTCAATTGAAAAACAAATCTGTTAGGGGGAAAATAAAAAAAATAAACGTACAATAAACTTGTTGCGCAAGTGTGCACACCCTTAAACTAATACTTTGTTGAAGCACCTTTTGATTTAATTACAGCATTCAGTCTTCTTGGGTACACACCTGCCATCAATTAGAGAGACTCCGAGTAACCCCAAATAAAGTTCAGCTGTCCTAGTAGGACTTTCCTGACATTTACTCAATTGCTTGCTACAGCAAAAGCCATGGTTAGCAGAGAGCTTGCAAAGCTTCAAAGGGATCTCATTATTGAGAGGCATCAGTCAGGAGAAGGGTACAAAAAAAATTTCCACAGCATTGGCTATACTATGGAATACAGTGAAGACAGTCATCAAAAAGTGGAGAAAATATAGGACAATAGTGAAGTTGCAAAGAAATGGACATCCCTCCAAAACTGATGAAAAGACAAGACGAAAACTGGTCAGGGAGGCTGCCAAGAGACCTACAGCAACACTGAAGGAGCTGCAGGAATTTCTGGCAAGTACTGGTTGTGTACTACATGTGACAATCTTCCGTATTCTCCACATGACTGGACTATGGGGTAGGGTTGCAAGATGGAAGCCTTTTCTTACACAGAAAAACATCCAGGCCTGTCAAAAATTTGCAAAACAATACATCAAGTCTTCCAAAAGCATGTGGGAAAACATGTTATGGTCTGATGAGACCAAGGTTGAACTTTTTGGCCACAATTCCAAAAGGTACGTGGCGCAAAAACAACACTTTGCATCACCAAAAGAACACCATCCCCATGGTGAAGCATGGTGGTGGCAGAATCATGCTTTGGGGTTGCTTTTCTTCAGCTGGAACTGGGGCTTTAGTCAATGTGGAAAGAATAATGAACAGTTCCAAATACCAGTCACTTTTGGCCCAAACTCTTCAGGCATCTGCTAGAAAGCTGAAGATGAAGAGGAATTTCACCTTTCAATACAACAATGACCCCAAGCATACATCAAATCAACAAAAGAATGGCTTCACCAGAAGAAAAATAAAGTTCTGGAATGGCCCAGACCTAAATCCAACATAAAATCTGTGGGGTGACCTGAAGAAGGATGTGCATAAGAGAAGACCTCGCAATCTGACAGATTTGGAGCAGTTTTGCAAGGAAGGGTGGGCAAATACTGCCAAGTCAAAATGTACCATGCTGACCTACCCAAAAATACTGAATGCTTTAATTAAATCAAATGGTGCTTCAAAGTATTAGTTTAAGGGTGTGCACACTTATGCAACCAGCTTACTGTACATTTTTTATTTTTTATATTTTTCCCCCATCAGATTTGTTTGTTTTTCAATAAAATTGTACAGGTTATAGGTCACATTAAAGGTGGGAAAAGTTTTGAAATTATTTATTGTGGTTTCATTTTTTTACATCTCAAAAACCTGGCATTTTAACAGGGGTGTGTACACTTTTTAGATCACTGTATATATCTATAGAGAAAGAGAAATAAGTGCGCATAAATACATATATATGTACATACACACACATATATGAATTTTTATATGTATAGGTGTGTCTCTATGACCCCGCGGTGGTGGTGCTGCGGTAGTGTCGCCTCACAGTAAGACGCTGTCCAGTTCGATTCTCTAACTCGGCACGTAAAAATCAACTATCAATCATTAGCGGACCGGAGCTATATATATATATATATATATATATATATATATATATATATATATATATATATATATATATATATATATATATATATATATATATATATGTGTGTGTGTGTGTGTGTGTGGGGTCTACCTGAAACCACTGAAATACCACATCATCAAATTGTAAATCAAAGAGACAAAAGCACGAAAAAGCTTAGCTTATAACATCGACATCATCGAAACTGAGAACATCGAACCAGGTACTGCGTTGTCAGTTAGTACCCGGAACTATGGAATGGAGACTGAGCGCAGTCACCAGAGCAGCTTCGGCATTTAATGCCAGTATTAAAACAGATCTACTGCTGTGCAACATTTTTAGTGGATACTGGTACAGTGCGGATCGGGGAATTTACCCTTAACCCATCGTAGTGCGAACTCAGACTTGATATACATAATTTACAGGGAGTGCGGGGGGGGGGGCTTGCCTGCAAAAATTTATTTCACAGGTATATTTGTTTGTTAGATGACAGTTGCAAATGAGGAAGGTGCTCTGAGTGTAGCTCAATCATCCCTTACGGGTTCTGTGTATTTCAATGTTTTCAGCCTCGATAATGTTGGACATTGATGTTATGAGCTTTTGTGCTTTTTGTCTTGATGATTTAACAATCGATGATGTGGTATTTCGATGGTCTGAAGTAGAACCATACGTATCTATGTATGTGTGTGCGCGTGTGTCTATATATATATATATATATATATATATATATATATATATATATATATATATATATATATACATATACATACATACACACCCTCACACATACATTCAGAAATATAATACAAACACCCACGCATGTATCTATGGATACGGGAAAAGTTGTCGCAACCTGCCCCCCCTCCCAACAGCCCCCCCATCCAAAAGACTAGTTTGAAATTATAATGTTGGGTTTCACAGGAATATACTGGATTCAGCACTGTGGTGCGACCATGCAGTTAGTATATATAAACTGCATATGGGAGGAAAACAAGCCCTCCAGCAAACTAAAAAGATTTTTTTACATTTTTTAGGCTTTTCAACTCACCAGGTTAGAAATTCATCTTTCGAAAATTATCAGGTCATGGGAGTGTGTCGTATGACTAGTTGAGTAGGTAAAACCATTTCTTATAACACATACATAAATATATAAATAGATACAGATTATACAAAATCCATACACACATTATACATCTACCTATTATATATCGACATGCATCGAGATTTACAGACATTGCCTAATGTATATACGCGCCCACACACGTTATACATAAATGCGTGCACACACATTATGTTATACATACACGCCCACACATGTTATACATAAATGCGGGCACACACATTATGTTATACATAAATGCGGGCACACACATTATGTTATACATAAATGCGGGCACACACATTATGTTATACATACAGGCGCGCACACACATTATGTTATACATACAGGCGCGCGCACACATTATGTTATACATACAGGCGCGCGCACACATTATGTTATACATACAGGCGCGCGCACACATTATGTTATACATACAGGCGCGCGCACACATGTTATACATACAGGCGCGCGCACACATGTTATACATACAGGCGCGCGCACACACATGTTATACATACAGGCGCGCGCACACACATGTTATACATACAGGCGCGCGCACACACATGTTATACATACAGGCGCGCGCACACACATGTTATACATGCACGCACACACACGTTATATGTTATTCATACAGGTGCATGCACACGTTATATGTTATACATACAGGCGCACGCACACGTTATACATACAGGCGCATGCGCACGTTATACATACAGGCGCACGCGCACACATTGTTATACATACACGCACACATACTTACACACGCATGCGCATACACGTTACACACACGTGCCCACATGTTATACATACATGTGCGCACGCATTATGTTCTACATACACGCATGTGCACACACATTATCTTACACATACACGCACATGTATACTATACATGCACGCACATGCACACACGATATGTTATACATACAAGCCTGCACACGCACACACATTATATGTTATATATACAAGCGCACACACAGAGGGTCCTGAATTGGGTCTAAATGCTGGTTTGTCGGCATCTGTTTAAATCAACCGGATTTTATTAATATACGAGGATTGACAATCCCAGGGTAGTGGAATATTCTCTTTCAACAGGGGTTGTGCAATCTCAGAGTTAGTATATATAATTAAGAGGGATGTGGGGGTTCAGGTGGGGCTTTTGGTTGTGAAAGAATCTCAGCATGTGTGGTAATGTGTCAAAACTTTAACGTTAGCTACTCAACTAAATTAAGTAGGCCCATTTACACAGAAAGATGATACACACACACATACATATACACATACACACATACATATGACATATGCATATATAAATATATATATATAAACTGACAAAATAAAATATTGTAGCAGTTAACAGCCACCAAAATAAATATCACTGATGAAAAAAATTAACGTTACTTGCTCTTAATTCCTTGCTGATACGGAAAAAGAACATTCTATGAAAATTTTATGCCTCACTATCAAAGTAAATAACCATGCTACCAGACAGAAATCTTCAATGTATAGGCAGAGGTTTCAGATAGCCAAAAAAAAAAAAAACAGCATCAACAATCCTGCCATAAGTTTGTGGTGTCAGAATATTGGTAGAACTGCAAGAGTCTTCTGTTTGGAAAAAGTTTAGTTGTCCAAGAACTTACATTAATGATAGAGGTCTTACCCTTCACTGTTGCAGTATTAAATGGCATAAAGGAGTTGCCTGCCAAGGCGATGAACCGTCAGCTAGTAGATCAAAGTCTTTTACAGTCTAAGGTGCATGGTACATGTCTGACGTAGGCCATCAACAGACGTCGGCCATAAAAAAAAAAAAAAAAGACCTACATGTGCACCACCCTCAGAACTGAGGTCCCAGGTGGAGAGACAATCTAAGGGAATGAGGATCACTGTATCCAAGAAAGCCAGGAAGTGAGGGACGGAGGGAGGGTTGGAATACTGCAACAGACAAGAGGGCGTCTATAGTTATGTTAAGTTCTTAGACAACTCGTCCGTCCTTTAATTCTTCTGTTGCAATATTCCTAACATAAGGGAGAGTACAAAAGCATCATGAGGAAAGAGAGGAAGAAATGGCAGAGGAATTTTCAATGAAGGCATACAGAATGGCCCTGGCAAACCCTGTCCTGGATCTGGAGATGGAAACGAGCTTATAGTGTTTAGTGAAGGTGTGGACAAAAGTCCAAGTAGCAGCCTCTAGGATACAGTTGGTATCTAAACCCTTGAGGAAGGCCCCTGAGGAAGATATCACCCTGGTAGAGTGAGCTTTGACTGAGCCAGGAAGAACCTTACCATGGTGAGCATAGCAAAAGGCAATCAATTTGAATATCCAATTGGAGATGGTCTGTTTAGATACAGACAATCCCAGAGCCCTGGGATGGAAGGCCACAAATAAATTGGTCTGCTTTTCTGAAGGGTTTAATCTTATGCAAGTAGCCACAGAGTTGGCTGTGTACATCCAGGGAGTGCAGGATCCTCACACTTTTTTCTGGGGAGAAGGAAAGAAGGTGGGTAGGTGAATTGCCTGGTTAAGGGACAACTCACTGACAACCTTTGGCACGAAGGAAGGACTGGTCCATAAGGAGACCCCTGTCTTTAAGGAAAAACAAGAGGGGGTGGGTCATAAGGGCTTGTAACTCTGAGACCCACCTGGCAGAGGTAATGGCCACCAGGAGGACCATTTTCCAAGTGCAGTGTTTGGGTGAACTAGAAGAAGCTGGCTCAAAAGTTGCTCAAGTCAATTTCTCTAGCACAAAGTTGTGGTCCAGAGGTGGAGCCACAGGTCTCCTGGGGGTGTGATATGAAGGACGCCTTTGAGGAATTGTTTAGCTTCAAATCCGGTAGCTAAGGGTGGAGTTAGTGGCAGACAAGCAGAGAGAGCTGACAAATGAGCTTTCATGGAAGAGTATGCTAATCCTGCATTAAGCAATTCACAGAGACAGGACAGGACCCATAAGTAGATCCACCTTCAATGCATCACTGGTTTCTAGCCAGACACCAGATGGAGAACCTCTTCCATTTGGAGAAGTAAGACTTTCTAGTAGTAGGCTTCCTGGTCTCCTGCAGGACCTGAAGCATGTCCTCAGAGTAAAAGGTGTCTGAATATAATCAGGCCTTTATCACCCACAAGATTAGTTGGAGGGTTTCTAAAAGTGGGTGGAGGAGTGAGTCCTTGTTCTGTTAGTAGGACCACACTGTGGGGTAACTTGTGGTGATTGCCCTTGGTTAGGTCAAAGAGAAGGGGGAAACGATGCTGTCTTGGCCAATTGGGAGTGACCAGCAAGCTTTTTGGCTTTTCCTATTGGACTTTCAACAGGACATTTGGAATGAGTGGAAGGGGAGGGAATGCACATAGGAATTTCCCCTTCCAGGAGATAAAGACAGCATCCACTCGCCATGCCTGAGGATGGTATTCTCTTGCACAAAACTGAGGGAGCTGTTTGTTCATGGGAGAGGCAAACAAGTCTCTCTCTGGAATACCCAACTGGTGGACAATGTCCAAGAACACATCCCTGTGAAGCATCCATTTGGGGGGCTTGTGTTCTGGATCTGCTTAGGGTGTCCGCCACAGTATTCTGGCTGAAGGGGATGTACACTGGCTGGAGGGATACATTTAGGAGACGCGCTAGATCCCAGACCTACATGGCTAGTCTGCAAAGGAGATAGGATCTGGTACCTCCTTGCTTATGTACCACAAGACTGTCATGTTGTCTGTGTGTACACGTAATGTCTATGGTTTGATAAGTGATGGGAACATATGGAAGACCAAATTTACTGCCCTCATTTCTCTCACATTTATGTGGTCCCTCACTTGGGGGGGGGGTGACCACTCTCCTTGAGCCATGTGGAAGTCCAGTGTCACCCCCCCAGCCTGTGTCCGATGCATCTGTGAATAGGACCAGAGTTGTTGACAGAGGGTGAATAGGGAGATCTGGATTTAGAAATAGATGTGTAATCCACCACTGCAGCTCTTTCTTTAGACAGGGGAGTAGAGTAAAATTAGGTGTTCTAGAGAGTGAGCATGCTGGGACCATACTGACTTGAGGAACCATTGGAGTTTCCTCATGTGAAGCCTTGCTAGAGAAGCACTGGGATGGCGGATGCCATCAGCCTCAAGATTCTGAGGAACTGCCTGGCAGATATCTGACTTAGGTTGAGTGTCTCTGCAAAGATTAGTACAATCTCCTGTGCCTTGGGAAATGGGAAAGACACCATCATGCTCAGGGTTGGGACTCTGCAGCCTAGAAAAATGTGATCTTGGGCTGGGACCAGGATGGTTTCTTGAAGTTGATGGTAAATCCCAGGTTTTGAAGAATGGCAATTGTCATTTGGAGGGATTTGTTCAATTCTGTACGTGAAGTGGCTTGGATCAAGAGGTCATCCAGAATGGGTAGATTAAGATCCCTTGAAGCCTGCAAAAGGCTGCTACTGGGGCAAGACATTGTGAAGACTCTTGGCGATGTGGAAAGTCCACAAGGCAAAGCAGAGAACTGATGGTGTGAGGATCCCACAGAAAATCATAAGAATTTCCTATATCTGTGGTAGATAAGAATATGGAGGTAGGCATCCCTGATATCTATGGAAGCTAGAAATGCCTAAAGGGAAATACTGTTTGTAAGGTGAACATTTTGAAAGAGGGGACTATGAGGAAGTTGTTGAGGTAAGAGAGGTCTAGAATTAGTCTCCAGGAACCTTCCTTCCCAGGAACTAGGAAAAAGCAGGAGTAAAAATCCATTCCATCTTGCCCTAGGGGGAATAGGTTCTACAATGCCCTCTTCTAGGAGATCTTGCAGGACTGGAGGAAAAAGGGGGGCCTGAGCTTTTGGTGGTAGGGGAATTCCCATGAAGGGAGGCACCTTTTGTCAAACCATTAAGTACTCCCTCTTGATAATGCTCAACACCCAAGATTCCTGAGCGATGAGTTCCCAGGAAGCGATGGAAAAGGCACTGGGAAAGGTGGGTTTGGTTTCTGCAGGAGTCACAAGGAGCCCATCCGATCAGGAAAGGGCGGTTTAGTAATATGGGAAGCAAAGGCAGAAGGAGAAAACCGTTGGGTGGTCTTAGGCCTTTTATTTATCTATTTTTTTTTTTTGAGGTCTAGATTGTGGGGCTCTGGATTGCCTACATATGAAAGTTTGCTTTGCAGGGTAATTCCTATGAAATTTAGAAATGGGATACTAGAATGTGCTTAAGGTCTTTTAACTTCTTTACTTTTTTCTTGCAGAGATTTGAAGAGTTTTGCAGAAGGCTTCCCAAAAAGGGCAGTACTGTCCAAGGGGGCATCCATCAGTTTTGCCTTGACGTACTCAGGTAAAGGCGGACACCTAAGCCAGGCAAATAATCTGAAGGCAGAAGAGGAAGCAAGAGATCTATGTGAGGCTTCTACAGCATCAGAGGTGCACTTGATAAAATGTCTGGCTACCTGAGAAGAGGTGGAAAGGAGGGAGAATGCCAGGGCTTTATTTTCAGAATCAAGCATGTCTGGTATCAGTTTGAAAATTTGGAAAAGGAGCTCCAAGTTGTACTTGACCATGTGTGTCTGATAGCTTAATGTTCTGAAGGCCACGGTAGTGGAGGTACAGACTTCCTTTCCCAGCCCCTCCCAACTGTCTGCTATCCTTATCTGAGGGCAGCAAGGAGGAAGAAGGAAATGACCTGGAAGTCTCATCAGGGGCAACAGATATTACAAAAGGATCTGCAGCAGGGGCCTTGAATAGAAATTGGCAGTCATTGGGTTTTTTTGTAGTACCTGTCCGGCTTTTTTGGAGCTGGACGCTGAGAGTCCGGGTGGGTGGAAGTGAATGCAAAGGCATCCAAAAAGGCAGGTATTATAGAAGGGATAGCTGAAGCACTAGGGAACTGTACCTGGAGAAGTCATGGCAATGCTTCTGGACCTCAGACATCTCTGTACTGTCTCATTTGAAGTGGTCACGTACTTTGGATATAGTCTCCCCAAAAGACATCTTCCATGGGGGAATCTCTTCCATCAGAATCCTCTTCAGGGGAGGCATAATCTAATGGAGAAGGGATTTGGGAGGAATAATCCAAAAGATCATTGTCCTCTTCAGAAGAGGAATCTTCATCTGAGGCTGGATGGGGTCTAGGTCTCTTCAGAGGAGAAGCAGACAAGGTTGGAGGGGAAGCAGTGTAACCTGATGGAGGCCTAAGCACCATAAAGCCCTCAGAAAGGCCTTGTGAAAAGTTCAGCCATTCCTTCTGTGGGTTGGGGGGAGGAAAGACCTACTTTGCTTTTTGTTTCTTCTTTGCAGGCGCATCTATGTGGTGCAAAGGAGGAGGGCCACATGTAGGCTTACATTCCTCAATATCTGAGTTGACATCCTCCCTAACAACTATCTAAGGTTACTCCCCTAGTGCCGTCAGACACAATAAGCCTCGGTTCCCCCTGAACGTCATGGACCAAAGTCTGAGAAGCCTCTCTGGACGGGCAAACATCTGGAACCAAGGTGGCCTGTGAAGTCGGCCTGGCCTGTGGGTTTGGATCCCGGCTGGCACGTGTCTCTGTGCTCTTAAGCTCTTTGGGAGAGACGTATGACTTGACAGGCATGGCTTTGGTTTCGGGCCTATGTTTTTTCATCTTTTGTTTTGCAGGCTCTGTCTACTGGTCCAGAGGGCAATCCATCACACTCTTCTCTAAAAGCTTAACATGTTGGTTTTCTAGATAGAGCACGAGGGAGATAAAATGACTTTGGAGGGTTTTCAGTACAAAGGATTGGCAAATGGAAAAGTTTTTGTGGTCATGCTGAGTGCAGAGGCAAAAAAGATACTGCGCATGATTATCTTTATGTGGAATCTGTCTTCCACAGTCGCACTTCCTTTTCTGGATGACATGAACCTTAATGAAGAAAAAAAGGTAGCAAAAAGGCAAAAGATTTCCCCAATGGTGCACTTATAGAAAATCAACGATTCTGACAGCAGAGCGATGTCCCAGGACTGGTGATCCAACTGACAGCAAAGAAGTTCTGAGGGTCATGCACGTACACATCTCTTATGGCCGTCTGTTGGTATCTTACGTCAGATGTAGGTAGCAAAAAGACTTTGATAAACTGGACAATGTTGGGTTGCCATCTTGGAAGTTAACTCCCTTATGTCAGGAATACTGCGACAAGAATATGACATCAGAAGTTCCTGTTATAGGCCGCCTCTGAAGTTATGCAAGAGTAACAAAATAAATGACCTCTGCAAGTTCATTTATAAACTTTTCCATCTTCTATAATAAAATATAGCTGTGTAAAATCTTACCATAACAGTAGATGTCCTTCACAGCAGTAATCATAACCATAAGGATATCCTGCAAGGATAGCCCAAACTCCAACCAGTATACCAAAGCCTTTAGTACTGATAGGTGTGGTACACCACACATACACTCCCTGCACAAGGCATAGGGTATTAAAGTGACGTACTGACGCACACACTCAGAATGGGAGAAGCCTCTGGAGGAAGAGGCTCCCAAGGAAAAACATGTGCATCGAGAAGAAAAAAGTAGAAAAGCCCCTCAGCCAGGAGGGCAAGAAAAAATAGGCTAAAGCAGTTTGAGAAGTAGGGAGGGAGCAAATACTGCAACAGTGAAGAGAAGGACATCAACTGTTATGGTAAGATTTTTACATAACTGCACTATGTCCTTCCATATCACCTTTGAAGTATTCATAACCTAAGGGAGAGTACAAAAGTTCAAGAGTAAGCCTGGGAGGACAGCATGAACATCCCTCCAGAAAGCCATGCACAATAGCACTGGCAAAGAAAGCTATGGAAAGAACATCCAACTTGTAATGTTTAGTGAAAGTATGTTTAGTGGAAGTATGTTTAGTGGAAGTATGTTTAGTGGAAGTATGTTTAGTGGAAGTATGTTTAGTGGAAGTATGTTTAGTGGAAGTATGTTTAGTGGAAGTATGTTTAGTGGAAGTAAGAACCAAGGAAAAAGCATCAGCCTCAAGGATGGAATTGGTATCCAGCCCCTTGAAAAAAAGCACAAAAGGAGGCAACAGTCCTGGCAGAATGAGCCTTTACTGATGAAGAATGTACCATAAAAACAAGAAATGGCCGTAGAAATCCAGGAAGACATGGTTTACTTAGAAACAGCTAAATCCAAAAACCTGAGATGAAAGGAATCAAAATGCTGTTTAGATTTGCAAACAGGTTTAGTTTTATCAAAATAATATCTGAGCTGTCTATGCAAATCCAACGTATTAAGAAACTTCTCAATGGCAGACTGCAGATAAGAAAAAAAAAGGAAGGAAGATGAAATATGAGCTGAACGTGACAGCCAAAAGGTTGGAAAAGGCCTTCGGTTCAGTGTGGGTGATGCCATTTACATCAAGTTCTACGCAATGTTCCTCATTTCCCCTGAGGTTATAGACATCTGTTGAAATCTTTGTGGTTGTCCATTTGAGAAGCTATTTTTTCTTCAAATTTTGCCTGTGGAGCATTAATTCTCTTAGATGCTTGTTTAGATTGGTCGGGGGGGGGGGGGGGTTGTCACTCATTCGTCTTAATACAAATAATGAGAAGGCCTGGGGTTTTTCTCTGATGCTCATAGCCGGCCTTAGGCATAGGCCAACTAGGCGGCCGCCTAGGGCGCCGCTCTAGTAGGGGAGCTTTTCCAGTATTAATTTAAATGTAGGGTACACCAGGATGGGGGCACCGGGTGGTGTGGTGGGGGGTGTTGTGGAGCCCTTTTGCCTAGGGCACCAGTTGACCTAAGGCCGTGATGCTTTAAAATATATATATATATATATATATATATATATATATATATATATATATATATATACACACATACATACATACATACACACGCACACAAACACAGGATGGATAGCAGCATCATTAAATATGAATGAACAAACAGAGCTTCACATACATGCTTGCATCTCAACAGCTAACTACAAAATGTCAGTCAGGCTCGCACATGCTCAGTACTTACTCTAGTGCAAGCCCTTGGATGGCTTCCTAAAGGTATACACACTCTCACTGAACTACATCCCCCCCTCTTAAAAAGACTGCCCTTCTATATAAAACAATGTTAGAGATAGGCATGCATTACTATGTAAATTGGAAACAAAACACAATGTTCATGTCCAAGTTGCTTCATATCTGCTACAGGGTTTTGAGATTTCACCATATCTATTAGCATAACAGCTGGGACTAAATTTAGCAACAGAAACAGGCTGCAGTGTACAACTTGCATCAGGAACTTCTGAATTCCGCACAGGAACGGGAATGTCCTCATGAACTTCCTCTGGAATTGGAACACCGGACAACTCACTCAGATATAGAGTCTCTTTCTCACAGGCTAAATGCTTCAGATGCCGTGTAAAAGTCACTCCTTCTGATTCCATGATATACAGTCTCGGCTCTGGACCAATATTCTTCACGACAACAATCTGATCATAACCTCTGGACATCTGCACCCTTATCACTTGTCCCTCTTGTAATGCATTGAGCTGTTTGCTGGTCTCATCTTAGCAGGACTTCTGAGATGGGCGTTTTCTCAACAGATTGGGTTTCACTGATCTGTTGGTCTTGACACATGGAACCAATAATTGACTACCGATTGGTAATGTGGTTCTGGTCTGTCTCAACAGAAAGAATAGTTGTGTAAAATCTTACCATAACCATAGATGTCTCTCTTCCATGTTACAGTATTCCAACTGTTGGGTTTTCCTCTCTTGCTACCTGAACATCTGGCCAGTATACAAAAGCTTGCAGTCATTGCTAGGTATATAGGATGTCAGATCTCAGGCGTGTGGGCCATAAAAGTGACGTCAGCACGTACCTTTCCTCAGAACTGAATGCCTCAGTAGGACCCCAGTCTCAGGAAGATGTATAGACTGTATGCCACCCAGGAAAGTACAGTTCAGATGGAGAGAAGGGGGTAAGGTGGGAGCGAATGAATACTACAACATGGAAGAGAAGAACATCTATGGTTATAAGATTTTACACAACTAATACAAGTCTTATTCTCATGCTGCAGTATTCCAACTGTTGGGCGAGTGCCATAGTTCACACAGAAGAGTGAAGGCAGTGGTATGGAGCTACTCTCCACAAAGCCATGCAGGACTGCCCTTGCAAACCCCACTCTGGATACGGAGACATGATCCAACCTGTAGAGTTTAAGTGAAGGTGTGGAGAGGTGCCTCAAGGATGGAAGCAATGTCCAATCCTTTGAAGAAGGCCCCAGATGAAGCCATGGCTCTGGTGGAGTGGGCCTAAATTTTGGATTTGAGCCATTTCCCATGGAATGTGCAACAAAAACAGAGTTTGTCTGCTTTGTCACCACCTTTCCCAAGGCTCTAGGGTGGAAGGAGACAAAAAACTGGCCTGATTTCCTACAGGCCTTAGTCTTGTCAAGGTAAAATCTAAATTGTCTGTGAACATCAAGGGAATGCAAGGCACTGTCATTTTGGGGATGTGGAAACAAGGTGGGCAGGTGAATACCCTGATTTAGGGACAACTCATTGACCACCTTGGGCATAAAGTAGGGGGTTGGTCCCCAGGGTCACTTTACCCTTGTGGAATACGAGGAGGGAGGAGTTGCCACGAGGGCCTGGAGTTCTGACACTCTCCTGGCTGATGCGAGGCCCACAAGGAGTACAATTTTCTAAGTACAATGTTGCAGAGAAGCCTTGGAGGCTGGTTCAAAGGGGGCAACAGTGAGTTTTCTCTAGAACATAATTCAGATCCCAAGGAGGAGGGACCTGCCTCCTAGGAGGTCTGAGGTGAAGTACTCCCTTAAGGAATAACTTAGAAGGGAGACAGGAGGCTAGAGGAAGATCAAGAGGCAGACAGGCTAAAACAGCAGCAAGGTGTGCCTTAACAAAAGAATATGCCAACCCTGCTTGGAGTAATTCACACAGATAAAACAGCACTAGAGGGACCTCTGTTTTAATGGGTCTGGCTGTCTTTGCTGGCACCACATGGAGAACCTCTTCCATTTAGAGAAAAAAGATCTCCTAGTATTTGGTTTCCTGGTCTCCTGCAGGACTGCAAGCACGTCCTCAGTATAAAGGTGCCTCAAAGAGATCAGAATTCTATCACCCACAGGGTTGGATTCAGAGATTCCAAGTGGCACTGGATCAGAGATCCCTTTTTCTGTACGAGAAGGTACACTTTGTGAGGTAACTTCTGGTAACTGCCCCTGGCTAATTGCAGGAGGAGGGGGAACTAATGCTGTCTTAGCCAAAAGGGAGTCATCAGCAAGATGTTTGGTCTGTCCTGACAGATTTTCAGCAGGACTTTTGAATTAGAGAATTAGTGGGAAAGGGGGAATGCGTACAGAAACAGCCCCTTCCATGAGATGGAGAAGGCATCCGCTGCCCTTGCTAAGGGACTGGGTAGGCTGGTGCAAAATATCGGTAGCTGTCTGTTCAGACGGGAGACAAATGGATCTATTTGAGGCATACCCCACCTGCGGAAAATGTCCAGAAACACATCCCTGTGAAGCATCCATTTGTGGGATTGTGATATGGACGTGCTCAAGGTGTCTGCCTTTATGTTCTGAGCTGAAGGGATATAGACTGCCCGCAGGGAGATTTCATGTTGGGCTGCCACATCCCATGCCTGGACAGCAAGTCTGCAAAGCAAATAGGAGTTGGTTTCTCCCTGCTTGTTCACATACCAAAGAACTGTAGTACTGTCTTTGAACAATTACAGGGGTCCTTGTTTTAGGGCATGAAGAAAGGCCGTCAGGGCAAATATGACTGCATTCATTTCCCTGATGTGCGTGTGTTCCCACCTGAAGGTGTGGGACCAGGTACCCTGCACTTTCAGGCTGCCCAGAGTAGCCCCTCAGCCCAGATCTGGGGCATCTGTGTACATCTCCCGGACAGGGGGAAGGGACTGCAGTTGATGTCCTGGGTTGAGCATAACCTGGTTTAACTACCACAGAATCTCCTTCCTCAGACATGGGAGGAAGGGGATGGCTAAGTTCAAGGGGTGTGAGTGTTGGGTCCACAGGAGCTTTAGGTACTACTGCAATTTCCTCATGTGCAGCCTTGCCAGAGGAAGCATGGGAATAGTGGAGGCTATGTAGCCCAGCAACCTGAGGTATTGTCTGGCTGACAAAGCAGTGGCTTTGAGGATGGTCGCCAGGTATTGGGTCAGGGTTTCTACATTCTGGGGCGGAAGGAATGCCCTCATAACATCTGTCCTTATACTGCAGCCCAGGAAAACCTGGTCCTGGGAACAATACAGGTCGGACTTGGAAAAGATTATGCTGAATCCCAGAGCCTATAATAGGGAGATGACTTGGAGGAGATGGCTGTGCAGGGGTTTGGGACATTTTGCCTAAATCAGGAGGTCATCCAGGTATGGAAAAATTTGGATCCCTTGGACTCTGCAGAAGGCCACTAGAGGAGCCAGCATTTGAAGACCTTTGGAACAGTAGAGACCAAAGGGCAAGGCCAAGTGCTGAAAGTGTGAGGAACCAACAGCAAAATGCAGGAATTTCCTGTAGCTGGGCCTGACAGGTATGTGAAGGTAGGCATCCTTTATTATCCAAGGTGGCAAGAAATCCCGGAGTTATCAGTAAAGGGAAAATGGTTGGAAGAATCAGCATGCGAAAGGTGGGGACCTTTTAGAACAGATTTAGGTGCAAGACATCTAGGAAAGGCCTCCAGGGTCTGTCCTTCCTGGACACCAGAAAGAGTCCAATAGAACACCTTCCCTTGCTCTCCTCGAGGCACCGGTTGTATGGTTCCTTGAGAAAGGAGGCTGTCTATGACTGGCTGGAAAAGATGGAGTTGGTCTTTGGGTGGCTGGGGTGTCCCTCAGAGAAGGAGGAATAACCCAGGACATAAAATAGCCATTTTCTATAATGGATAGTACCCACCTGTCTGAGGTGATGAATTGCCAAAAGGGACAGATGGTGAGAGCCTTAGGGACGGGAATGGAGTCTTGGGGGGGGGAGACAGTGAAAGGAGGCAATCACAGGCTACCTGCTCTATCCTGAAAAGGAGTTTTCTGGGCAGGAGTTGGAGCAGGCTTAAAGGGGGTCTGCTGCTTTCTTGCACCTTTTCTGCCTCTAACAAGGGAAGTTGGAGCAAAGTGTTTCCGTATGAACAGTCTTTGATGGATAGTTTCTATGAAATTTGGGAATGGGGAGACAAAGATGTTTAAGGTCTTGCAGCTCTTTCCCTTTCTGCTGAACGGCCTTGAATAGCTTAGCCCCTTTAGAATGGAAAAGGGCAGAGTTATTCAGGGGTACATCCATTAATTATGCCTTAATATCATCAGGTAAGGGCTGAAGCCTTAACCAAGAATATCGTCTCAGGACTGAGGCAGAGACAGCTGTTCTTGCAGAGGCTTCTGCAGCATCACAGCTGCAATGAAGAGTGTCTGGTGACTTCAAACGAGAGATTAATGAGATTAGACATTTGTGCCTTGGAAGCAGAATCCGGGAGGTCAGCCAAAATTTGGTGACCTGGGACAGAAGTGCTAAGGCATACTTGGGCATGTGTTTGGTAATTTACTGCACTGAAGGCCAAAGGCAGAGGAAGTGTAAACTCTCTTACCAAGGCGCTCCATGGTCTTACAGTCCTCGTCAGTGGGAGGACTGAGGTAAGTGGCAATAATCTGGATGATTTATCTGTGGAGACTGAGACAGTGGCAAGGTCAGCTACTGGGCATTTAATCAAAACTTCAGCCCCTTCAGGGACCATGTAGAACCTTGTCAGGTCTCCTGGGAACATGTGGATGGGAATCAGGGTTAAGAAAGGCAGTACTAAACGCATCCATGAATGCTGGTAATACTGGGGGAATTGCAGAAGGAGCAGGGGTCTCAATCTGCAGAAGCTCATCTTTTTTGTACCTCAGACATCTTAGTAGAATCCAACTTAAAAACATTCCCTCATTTTGGTAATTTTCTCCCCAAAGGTCATATCCTTATCTAGGGAGTTAGCCTCAACAGATTCATCCTCTGAGGAAGCATAACCAAGAGGAGAGGGCATCTGGGAGGAATAAGAGGAGGAGTCTGAGGAATCCTCAGGTTCAGGTAGGATGACATCCTCAACCAGAGTCCTGAGACTAATAGGAGGAGGCCTGGCCTGTGGAGATCCAGGCATGGCAGGCCACAGAGTTGTAAATGCATTGCAGAGGCTCTGAGAAAATGCCTGCCAATTTGGTTGGCTTTCAGGAGATGGAGAGATTTTCTTGGACTTGGCTTGCTTTTTCAATGAAGGCCTAAGAAAGGCCTAGTGTCTTGATAAGGCCTAGATTCAGAAAATTGAGAAGCAGAGGAAATGCCTGTCTGGGCAGCCATTGGAACCTGTAGTTCCCCCTCATCACCACAAGGCAACATCTGCACGAGGTTCTGTGGCATCCCGAGGGGGTACCCGCTATACCTGTATCAACAGACTCAAGTGTTCCTCCAGGCGAACATCGGCCACAGGAGGAACTTCGGATGGAGGAGGGTAACTAACAACTTCAGGCCTGGAAACCTTGGCATTCTTTTCAAGTGGATCCATGGGCTGACCAGATGGTCCTTCCATCCTTAAGGCTAAGCGTTTTAGATGCTGATTTTCTAAATATACATTTAGGGCGTGCAGGCAACTATGCAGGATTTTTGACACGAAGGCCTGACAGATCACGCAGGAAAGATGGTTGTGCATAGGCCCTATACAGAAAAGGCAAAGATCTTGGGCATCCTTATGGGGGATCTGACAACTGCACCTGGACTTTCCCTTCTTGGATGACATGCAAGTATATAGGCATGTAGTGACAAAAAGAAATAAAACATCTGCAATGGGCTACTTATCTTTAGTGAAGATCCGAAGCAAAGACGGCAGGAATGCTGACGTTCAACTGACAGCAGAGAAGTTCTGAGGGAAGGTATGTGCAGATGTCACTTTTACGGCCCATGCTCCAGAGGCCACCGACAGATGTCCTACATACCTAGCAGTGACTACAAGCTTTTATATATTGGCTGGACATTCAGGTAGCAAGAGAAGAAAACCCAACAGTTGGAATACTGCAACACGAGAATAGAAGGACATGTCTCTGCACAGGTGAACCAAGATGGTTATCACAAGGAATATTTCGGAGATTCTGGAAATTATCACTATTGTCCTGTTTTGACTTCTCTAGTAACAGTTTTGCACTTTGCACTGAGCACTCTGCCAAACCATTTGACTGTGGGTACTCTGAGCTACTTATGACATGAGTAAAGTCCCATTCTTTAGCAAATCATTTGAACTGTGGGCTTGTAAACTACGCACCATTGTCAGAAATAACTGTGTGGACTACCATGTACAGCAAAATGACGCTTCATCTTAGTAATGACAGTACTGGATGCTAGGTTGGGTAATAGGTCAATCTCAAACCAACTGGAGTAAGTTTAACACCAAATAATGTTGACCATTCCACTCGAATATATCAGTGGCGACTGTCGACCACGGTAGTTCAGGAATCTGGTTAAGCTGAAGTGGTTCTTTCTGTTGATGATACTTTGTACTATTACATACAGAACAAAGAAAAGTGCTCTACCAATGTCTTGTGACACAGAAACCTAAAATAAAAGTCCTCTCGCCCTCCTTTTAGTAGATCTGGTTCCTGGGTGACCACGATGCAAGACAGTAATGTACTCGGGTTGCAAGGACTTTGAAACAATTACTTTTGGACCTTTCATTAAGATACCTTTGTCAGACAAAAGCTCATATCTGTATGGAAAATAAGGTTGCACTTCTTGAGGTAAACTAGACTGCGCCGACGGCCATCCATGACTGATAAAGTGGTTGAGCCTCCGTATGACTGGATCCATCGCTGTGTGATCTCTCAGCTCATCAAGACATGCAGAAGAAAAATTTCTCACTTCCATGACTTCCAAAATCATCAATCAAACTTGAACCATGACTGTCAGACTATTCAGTGGTATGTCTGGGTGACCTGGATAATGTATCGGCAAGATAAAGAAGTTTGCCTTTCTTGCAGACAACAGACTGAAATTATACTTTTGCAATCTCAGCATCATACGTTATAGTCAGGCTGAAGCTGAAAGCATTGGCTTTCTCAAGATTGTGACTAATGGCTGATGGTCTGTTTCAATTTGGATAGGTCCGCCATAAAACATAACCATGGAACTTCGAACATGCTAACAATTGCCAAAAGCTCTTTCTCAATCTGGGCATACTGCATTTCAGTCTGGGTAAGAGTTCTCCAAACGTTGGCAACAGGTTGATCCTCTTGTAGAATGACTGCACCAAGACCAAATTTCGAAGCATCACATGAAAGTGTAACTGGTTTGTGAACATCATAGTATCTGAGCGTTGGCAGGCTAGCAATTCTTTGTTTCAGGACATCAAGTGCTCTTTGGTGTTGCTCTAACCAAGACCAGGATATACTTTACATGTCAGCTCTCAGAGTGGCGATGAAAGCTAGCTCAAGTCTGGAATGAACTTGCCTAGGTAGATAACCATTCCAAGAAAATGTTGCAGGGCTTTGTCTGGAGCTGGCATCTCAAGAATGGCGGTTTACTTTGAAGGGTCTGGTTGTAAGCCTGTACTTATAATAAATGACCAGTATAAGGAACTTCTTGAAGCCTGAACTTGCATTTGTGTGGAACTGAGCTTATGATTCTCTTGACATGCCCTTTCTAGAACCTTTCTGAGGTTTTGGTCATGTTCAGGTTCATCACGACCTCCTACCAGTAAGTCTGCCCCCACCCTCCAAAAACTTCAAATCAAGACCCAAGAAGGCTTTACAGCCATCAAAACCTGGCTTACAAACTCCCAGCTAATACTAAACCCTAAAAAGACCCAACTTATGCTCTTTCATCCTTCCAAAGCAGCAGCACCTACTCCCCCGTCACACAAATCAAATTACTAGGGGGTCATTACTGACAATAATATGAAATTTGATAAACACATAGCTCATACAATAACCAAAATCAACAAAAAAAATTAGGTACTCTTTACAGATGCAAAAACTTCCTAACCAGCAACAGTAAAGTTTCCTTGGCATGTACCAATCTTCTCTCTACCTTACTTTATGCTTCTCCTGTCCTAATTAATCTAAACAAGCGATTTACACAAGCTATCAGTATGCTACAACAAAATTGCAAAATTTTCTACAAACTCCTCCTACCGCACCCACCACTGTCAGGCCCTAAAATAGCTTTCCTGGCTGGAACTCCCTAACACCTTAGCTCTAAACCAACAACTTCTAGCTCATCAAATACTGTACCAACCTGAGAAAACTCCAGCCTTACAAGACTTGATCACCCTCTACTCCAATAACAGAGAACATAGATCCACTAACAAGGCACTAATTGCAATCTCCAAAAGCCATTACAGCTCTGGTGACTACATGTATTCTAGCAACATTGCCAAGACTTGGAACTCCCTACCACTACAAATCAGGTTACAACCTAACAAAACCATCTTCAAAACAGCTAATTTCCCACCTAAACAACTCCTGGACATGCAACTGCCTAGAACCTGGCTGACATTCTCCTTTCCCGTACCCACTATCCAACCTCCTCTTTAAAATTCCCACATATGCACTACACATTACATGTTACTTACCAACTTCACTGCCGCCAACTCCCCACCATTCCATCTATACCAACCAACTCTCCCATAGACTAAGTTTAAAAGCTTTCTCTTAAAATGTCAATGCACCTCACATGAACTTGTCTATATTCTCTTTTTTAGTTTTCCTTTAGTCTTATTATCAGTACATCTTAAAGATTATCTCTGCTAAACATACGGTATGAACAACCATCGTATGTTACTACCTGCTATACTTTTAATTGCATGTCTAAACATCTATGCTTATGTAAATATCTTATGCAAACATTATCTACTATATTTTTATAAGGGAATGTATAAACTGCAATGCGCATGTAAATATCTTATGTACAGTATGTTAGCAATTGTTCTGGAGCTTTTCTCCCCGGCCCCCTGCTGAAAACAGACAACTCTGTCCAGTCAGACCTCCCCGGTAAACAAATGTAAAATAAAATAAACATTTAAGCACTACTGAGCCTTCAGTTTTAATTTCTTCACCTCCATAAGCAACAAGTTTCGCACACCATGCCAAATCAAGCCCTTCACCTTTACACACTTTGGCAAATGTTTCTTCTGAAATAACATTGCACTTGGAAACTGTGTCAACTCTGAGCTCTGAGTTTGCCATTTATCCGGACAGTACATACTTCATTATTGGCCCTTAAATCTACTGAAGTGACCGTTTATTGAAGCAATGACACACCATTAACATAAAGAGTAGGGCTGCCACTGTAACTGATCAACTCGTTTCTTAAAATGTTCTCTTAAAAAAAAAAAAAAAGTGTCCACATTTTTTTGACTTGCAAAATCTTAAGTAATTCCATTTATTACATTTGTGGCATTGTTGACCAAATGTGAAACATTTTCCCCTTTAGATTCATGATTACTGCCGCAATTATGACAGCTGATAATGAAAGTAGGGTGGGGCCCATGCTTTGAGTTTGCTGACTCACTCTTCTGCTTCACTGAGACTGTGTGAAGTGTGGAATTTGCTAGAAAGTTCTGGGGTTCACCAGTGAGTGATGCAGGTTTTACAGCCGCCATGTGCTTCGGCCTGTTTCTTTTAACCATGTGCTGCATGCTATCAACATAAGCTTCATCACTGTGCCTTCTGGAGCTGCTCTCATTTGTAAGCATATTAGTGTGCATTTCGGTGAGCTAGTATATCTGATAAATCCCAATGGCATTGTTAAACGTTAAATCACTCACACAAAGCAAAATCTTTCTCAAAGCATCATCTTTTATGCTATACACAAGTCTGTCCTTTATCAACTCATCCCTTAAGTCATCAAATCTGCATGTTTTAGCTTTATTTCTCAGGTCAGTTATACATGCTGCAAAAGTTTCACCAGGCTTTTGACCCCTTGTGTAAAATAAGTGCTTTTCTCTAAATTTATGTTTTAAGCACTCTGGATCCTCCCTTGACTCAGCCGGTACAACAAAATGACCGTTTCCCCCCTCTCTGGTACAAATAGCAGGTGCATACACAAATGAGCGTTCCCTTTCTATGGCTTCTGACCCAGCTAAATTAAGTAGAATAAATGCCTTTGTACTGTCATCTTTAGCAGAAAATGTTGTACTCTTGCTCAAACTATCTCCAATTCACAGCAATATTACTATCAAACAAAAGTGCACTGGGTTTTTGAAATCCATCTGCCATGCCCACAAAGTATACACAAACATACTGAAAAGTATGGCCCTTGCAATTCTGTATGAACAAACAGTGCTGTGAGCTTGTAACATCCAAATGCACCAACATGCAAACACTTTATACACTTCTATAAACTTGGATATCTTTGCTTAACACGAAAATACATATGCCTTGCAAAAATACGGTCATTTCCTTGGATTTTATTCATTTTATGCAATTTGGACTTTATTTCAAACATTTTCCGTATAAATTTAAATTTTTTTCAATATTGTACATATCTGTGTGTGAAATTTAGAACATTCTGTATGCAGTTTCATATTATGCAAAAAGAAATGGTGTTGAGCAAGTTTTAATATCCGAAATTCATTTCAGACCTATTTTCCAAAGTATGCATACTTTGGGGAGGATTCACTCCGTTAAATTAGGTGCGGTTCTCTTGGTCTTGGTTCTGGAACCCATTTTGACACCAAGTCACTCGTTCATCTTTAATACAAATAATAAGGAGGCCTGGGGTTTCGTTTTAATATTTTAATATGCACAATCATCAGGATGGACAGCAGCATCATTAAATACAAACGAACTAACACAGCTTGCATATATACATGCTTACATTTCAACAGCTAACTACAAAATGGCAGTCAGGCTTGCAAGTGCTCAAGATTTATACTCTAGTACTCTAGGACTTTGTTCCTCCTACACTTTGCCAAGATTTGTTTTTCTTTTGCTGTATAACCCACTGACATTAAGGTTCTACAAGGGTGGCTTGACTTTTGAGCTCGTCTTATTCTTAATATGAGCGGGCACATCTTGCTCTATACAGCAATCAATATGGCCGTGCATAAATGGCATATGCTACAGTTTTTACTGGGTTTGGGAGTGCTTGGAATTTAACCAAGATGTTGCTTAGTAGAGAGAGGTTGGTCTTGGAATAATTTCTAAAGAATTTTGGTTTCGTTGGATCCCCAGATTTAATTTTTATTTCCAACAATACTGCCTTACAGGCAGATCTGAAGAGCGAAGACATTACATTGGATGAGGAACACCAGCTCCCCTGTTTGCGAGTACAAGGTTAAGGAAGTTTGCACCCCGGTAGGAGAATGGACCAAGTTCCCGGATGTTGGTATTAAAGTTTAGGAATTACCTGGACTTGCGCATTAGACATGGTGAACGATTCCCAATCTATGCAGGGGTAGTTGAGATCCCCCATGAATAAAGTTACTAGGCTGAATGGTGAGAGATTCTAGTATACTGAGATAGCAGTATGGGTTTCCTGGGACAAGGAGGGGGACCTACATGTTGCAAGGATATGGTACAACACCCTGTTTATGGCGAGTTGCACATGTATGGGTTCCAGTGGATCACAGTCCAACTAGTCTGGATGTGGAGATGGTTTTTAATACAGACAGACTCCCCACCTTTAGTTTAGTGCAGCGGGTAGTCAAACTGTGAAAGGCATTATAACCTTGCAATGCTGGGGTACTCTACATGACTTGAAGCCACAACTTCATTACAAAACAGATGCCTACACTCTAGAAGGAGAGGAAGACTTGCAGGGAGTGGTGTTTCTTGTTAATATTTCTACCATTGAGCAGAGCAGTACCACCTTCAGATATTCGTTCCTTCGCAGGTTCATTTAAGCAGGAGGTTTATTAGTTTGGCATTGCCTAAAAAAGGCACTATGGGAGTGGAAAAGGTCTTTGCCAATATCCAAAAGCCTGGAGGGTATAAGTGCAGACCACCCCGGTAAAGCAGTGCAGTCTGTCAACCATTTCCTTCTAGGCTGTCAAATACTGCACCCCTTGGACTGACACCAGAAGCTAGGCCAACTGTTAAAATTAATCATTTTCTGTTTGTAACCTGGCATAATTTTTAGAGAAGGTAATATGTTGCTCAGTGCTAGACTCGTACCTGGCTGAGACACATTCTGCGAACTCGATCATGTCTCACTTCATATAGTCAAAAATGTGCATCTCAAGTCATTAACACCCACATGGACTATGACAGAGTTATACTGGTACCTCTGGTTCAATGACCTGAGTGCCTGTGTAACTTAAGGATTCTAGTCCCCGAAAGGCAGCTGACTTTTGCCTTACTCAATCTGGTCAGGGGGACAAGTGTGCCTCACTACAGAATTACCAATTACCAGGAAATTTGGCTGCGCATTGGTTTGCCTTACGGGCTTAGCAGTAGAGGCACTGGATATAGTGTTACTATGTGTAGCTCTGGGTGACGTTTTAATGGAGTGCTTACATGATGGCTGAGGATCCAATTGATTGTGCTGTGCAGGAGGTATTCGTGTTTTAGGAATGTTACCTCTAAGTTGCCTCAGCATAAACAGTTTTACATGTAGGGTCTTTACCCTGTGTAGTAAGCATGGTGCAAGTGTCACTGAACGTCTATAGAATTAGTTTTGGGAGTATAAGAGAGTTTTACCTGCAGCATTAAAGTGTATTTGCACATTTTGCATAACTTATCAGTCTTATTAAGAATAAGTGGGTTGTCAGTATACATGAGGCAATTGCTACAATGCCTCAGAAAACCCATCTTAACCAGATTGGCCATAGACAGAGAAGGGTAGTGCATATCCATGGCTACTGATCTACTAGGAAGGAGTGAGGGGAAATGTAAATATTGAATAGGTCAATAAGACAAAGAACCAGAGTACTGCTTCAGCTATTAGCAAATAAGATGCTCTAGTGGTTAAAAAATCTGTCTAGACAGTAAGGGTATCTCAAGGGAAAATTACAGTGCGAGAGATCGGCACCTATACAGGCTATAACTATGACACTTTTAGAGCAGATTTTAAAAGACTTAAACCATCAATTCCCAACTCAGAAAGGCATAAGCTATCTTTCCTGCCAAAACAGTGAAGACAACAAACCTTCCTTATGAAAGATAACTACTTTGGAGCACAAGTGCTTAAATCAGAACCAAGAGGCTTAGAAAGTACAGCTGCGTACACTTACCATAAATGTAGATGTTAAGAATGTTACTCACTGTTGCAGTCATCACCTGTAGGTTATCCCTGCTGTGGTAGCCCTCGGCCAGCCCAAATACCAGAGTCCATGTTTTTGTGTACCGGCTGCTGTTGCCTGTAGTCTGACATCAGGTTGTCAGTACTATAAAGCAAGGCAGCCGTCATTACATCAGTATTTCTTGCCCTAACCCGTCAGAAGCACAAAGGAAGAGAGAGAAGTGGTCTTGGTGGCTAACAGCCACCTTGGGAAGCATGTGTCCCCCCAGGGGAAGATGTGAAATGGGGGATGGAGGGAGGGAAACCAAGACTGCAACAGAGAATACACTCAAACATCTACATTTATGCTAAGTGTACACAACTGTACTATGTTCTTCGTGTTTCACTGTTGCAGTCATCACCTGTGGAAGGATTCTCAAAGCTGAGGTAATGGGTGGAAGGATATGTAGAGTCCTAGGTATGGGTTAGCAGGCCTTGCAGAATTGCAAAGGCAAACCTTGCCCTAGACTTAGGTAGGTGGTACTTCTTTGTAAAGTTATGGACAAAGGTCCAAGTGACCGCTTCCAATATGTCCCTGGGTAGGTACTTCTCTGAGGAAGGAAGTGGAAGTGGAGGTTGCCCTAGTGGAGTGGGTATGGATCGACTTAGGGAAGGGTTTTACCATGTAGTCTATAGCAAAAATGGATACAGTGTGAAATCCATTTGGAAAGGGTTTGTTTGGAGATGGGCTTCCCCCTCTGTCCCTGGGGCAAAGCTTACAAGAAGCTTGTCAGTTTTTTCTGAATGGCTTAATGCGGTCCAGATAGTATCCGAGTTGTCTGTGCACATCTAGTGAGTGTAGAATTCTTTCCCCCTTGTTTTAAAGGTTGGGAAAGAAGGTGGGAAGGTGTATGGCCTGGTTAAGGGTCACACATCAGATACCACCTTGGGCATAAAGAAGGGTTTAGTCCTCAGAGAGACTGTCTGCATGGAAAATGATGAAGGGCTCGACAGCCATGAGAGCTTAAAGTTCTGAGACCCTTCTGGCTGAGGTGATAGCTAGTAGGAAGCCAGTCTTCCAGGAGAGGTATTTTAATTCTGTTGAAGCGGCAGGTTTGAAAGGAGGTAAGTTAAGTTTTTCTAACACATAATTCAAGTCCCAGGGTGGAGTAGGATTTCTTCTGCGAGGCCTGATATTAGAAGCTCCTCCGAGGAACTGCTTAATCAAAGGATGCAAGAAGAGAGGTGGGTCTGAATCATAATGGGCAGAGATGGCAGAGGCATGCATTTTAATAGAGAAGGAGAGGCCACTATTGAACAAATAAGTAATCCAGGATGAGCGGGATGGAAGATTGGGAGGTACTGCCCCCATTTTGATGGTTTCCAGGAGCAGAATCTTTTCCATTTTCTTGTATAAGATTTTCTTGTGCTGGGCCTTCTGGCCTCTGTGATGATGGCCAAGACCTGTTTGCTTAACAGTGACTTCTTGTTAGTTTTTAGTGTATGAGCCATGCTGAAAATTTGACAGTCTGTAGGTCTGGGTGCAGTACCTTCCCCCTCTCCTATGTCAAGAGGTCTGATCTTAGGGGGAAGCAGCTTCGGGGGTTGTAAGGTCAGACTGCATAGTAAGGGGTACCAATGCTGTCTGGGCCAATCTGGGGCGATGAGGATGGCTTTTTGGTCTCTCCTCTCTTATTTTCATCGGAACCTTGGGAATAAGGGGCAGCGGAGGGTATGCGTACACAAAGAGGGAGCTCCAGGGTAAGGTTACGGCATCCACCTTCCATGCTAGAAGTGGATACTCCCTGGTATAAAACTTGTTCAGCTGGTGGTTGAGGTGTAAGGCAAAGAGGTCCACCTCTGGAGTCCCCCACTCTTGGGTGATTTGCAGAAAGATTTCTCTGTGGAGTTGTCATTCGTGGAGGTCCAGCAAGTTTCTGCTTAGGTGGTCTGCCAGTGTATTGTTGATCCCTGGTAAGTACTTGGCAATTAGGTGTAGCCCCATGGAGGTGGCTGTAAGCCATAGACTCATGGCTAACCTGCACAGGGGGTACATTTGGGTGCCCTCCTGCTTGTTGATGTACCATATTACTGTGGCATCTGTTTTTATAAGTAGGACCCCTGGCCTGAGATGGGGTTGGAATGAAGTCAGAGCATTTTGCACTGCCATAATTTCTTTCTGGTTGATGTAAAAGTGAAGTTGCTGGGCATTCCAGAGGCCCTGGGTACACCTGCCTATTAGGTGAGCGCCCCAGGCTATGTCTGAGGAGTCTGTGGTGACTGTCTGGCTGGAAGGGCAGAGGATGAAGGGAAGACCCTTGTTCATGGCACAAGACTCTGTCCACCAGAGAAATTTGCCCATTATGCAAGGGATCAGTGGGAGAGTGGTCTCTAGTGACTGAGTGTGCTGACACCAAAGGTTCTTTAAGTAGCACTGAAGCTTTCGCATGTGAAGCCTGGCGAGAGGGATGAGAAGGATGCAAGATGCCATGTATCCCAGGGCTTGCAGGAACTTACTTGCAGTGAGGTGACTTCTGGAAGCCACCTGGGTGAAGTAGAGAGGTAGGAAGCTCTGCCTTTCTGGGGCTAGGAAGGCTATTAGGGTTGCTGTGCCTAGCACAGCTCCCAGGAAAAAAATTGCTTTCTTGGTTGGGTTTTGCTTAGATTTTTTTTCTTGTTGATGGTGAACCCTATGGAAGTTAAGCTTTTTTTGACAAACAGAAGATCCTGGAGCTGGTTTTCTTTGCTGTTCGCCTGAATGCGGCATTCATCCAGGTAAGGGTAAATCTGTATATTTCTCTGTCTGCAGAATGCTAAAGCCGGGGCCAAGCATTTGGTGAATACTCTGGAAGCAGCAGAAAAGCCAAAGGCCAGTGCAGAGAACTTATGGCGCTGATTGCCTGCTCTGATGAGCAGGAATTTTCTGCATGATTCTCTGATGGGGATGTGAAGGTAGGCATATTTTAGGTCTCGTGTCACCAGCCAGGCATTTTGTGTGAGCATAGGCAGGAGCTGCTGCAAGGTTAGCATTTTGAATCTGGGGACCACCAAGGAGGTGTTAAATTTGGATAGATCCAAGATGGGGTGCCAAGTACCCTCTTTTCTGGGAACAAGGAATAGTCTGGAGTAAAAACCTTTTCCTTTTTGATCCAGAGGACGAGTCTCTACTGCCCCCTTAGATATTAGTGTTTTTAATGCCTTTGCCCACTGGTTTGGGGGTGGTCTGGGGTACTCTTGGGTCTGGGATTTAGAGGAAGTTCCTGTAAGGAGGAAAAATGATTTTTAATACTCTTTAATACAGATTGGTCCTTGGTTACAGACCTTTGTACCTACCTCATAAATGTAGATGTTCAAGATCCACATTGCTGCAGTCCTTACACTTGGTAGAACTCCCTGTCCTTAGAGTCGGAATTGTCCAAAGTTTCTGGAGGGGCCTGGATGTCCCTCTCCTGCTGGGCTTACTTTGGGTCTCTGTCTACTGGGTAGGAAGAGGCCCTGCTGCTTGAGGGAAGTGAATCTGCTGATCTGGTGGGTGAACTTGAAAAAAATCTTTACTGTTTGCTTTTTTTTGCTTTGTCTTCCACCTTTTTAAGCACTTTTCCACCCTTTCCCAAAACCCCCCAAACAGGGTGCATCAATAAGTTTAGACTGACATGATCAGGGAGAGGTTGTTCCTTCAGCCATGCATGTCTTCCAATAACAGATCCTGTCACTGCTGCCCTATTAGAGGCTTTTTGTCATATCCACAATGTAATGAAGCCACCAAACAGAGTATAGTAATTCTGCCAGCTCTTTTGAGTTGGCACCGTCAGAAAGGTAGCAGAAGGAAGGGGTTCTTGGCAGAACTAGTCTTTAGGGCTTTGGGTTTCTGTACAATATTTACAATATGGTACTCTGTACAACACACCACACAACCGCCTCTAACTACAGAGGGGGCAGGAGGGGCTAAACTGGATTCAGAAATGATCATCCAGAACATCTACATTTATGGTGGGTACAAACTGTACTATGTTCTTCATCTCACATTGCTGCAGTCCTTACACTTGGGTAGAATCCCAAAGCAGAGAAAGGAGGATGGCACAACTATAAAGCAGTAGGAGCTGCCAAAATGCCCTGTAAAATTGCAGTGGCAAAACCAGCCCTCGATTTAGAGTAAAGTGGAAGGTGATAATGCTTAGAGAAAGTATGCACTGAACTCCAAGTAGCAGCCTCAAAATATCTTTAGTTGCTACCCCTTAGAAAGGCTGTAGAAGTGGCAGTAGCCCTAGTGGAATGAGGCCTAATCCCAGCTGGAATCTCCTTACCATGATGGGAATAACAGAAAGCAATACACAACCCAATCCACTTAGAAATAGTTTGTTTTGACACAGGCTTGCCCTGAGAACTCAAAGCAAAAGAAACAAATAACTGCTGAGACTGCCTGAACCCTTTAGTTCTGCTCAAATAATATCGCAACTGCCTGTGTATATCCAAAGTGTGCAAAATCTTTTCCCCTTTATTTTGGGGTTTGCATAAAAGGTAGGCAAATGAATAGTTTGGTTTAAAGCCACACTAGAAACCACTTTAGGCATAAAGGAAGGATTAGTACGCAAAGATACCCTATCCTTATGGAAAATTAAGAAAGGCTCAACTGCCATAAGGGCCTGTAATTCAGAAACCCTTCTCGCAGAGGTAATGGCTAACAAAAAAGCAGTCTTCCATGATAAATATTTCAACTCAGCAGTAGCTGCAGGCTCAAAAGGTTGTAGAGTGAGTTTCTCCAACACAAAATTGAGATCCCAAGCAGGAGTAGGAGCTCTCCGTGGGGTCTTATATTCTTTGCCCCTCTAAGGAATTGCTTAAACAAAGGATGAGAAAACAATGGTGGGTCACAGTCATAGTGAGCAGAAATTGCTGCAGCATGAATCTTAATAGAAGAGAAGGACAAACCTTTGTCCAGTAACTCAGTAAGATATTGAAGAGCCACACTTAAATTAGGCTTAGAAACATCAAATGCTTTTGCTGCACTCCAAAATAAAACCTCTTCCATTTATCTGCGTACACTTTCCTTGTACTAGGCCTTCTGGCCTCCAAAATAACATTCAAAACTTGCTGTGGAAGCTGAGACCCTCCAGGGTTTAAAACAGAATATGCCAGGCTGTCAGGTGAAGAGAGTGAAGTTTGACATTGAGTAAATGACTGTTCTCCTGAAACAGCAGGTGTGGAATCGAAGGTAAAGGCCATGGAGGCTCCCGTACCAGACTCCTCAGTAGTGGGTACCAGTGCTGTCGAGGCCAATCTGGAGCTATTAAAATCATCTTTGGCTTGTCCTGTCTGACCTTCAGAAGTACCGTTGGAAGGAGAGGCAGAGGTGGAAAGGCATACACATGAAGATTGCTCCAATTGAATGAAAGAGCATCCACTTTCCAAGCTGTGGGATGAAAACTTTTTGTGCAAAACTTTGGCAGCTGGTAGTTTAGTGGAGAAGCGAACAGATCTATGTATGGGGTTCCCCATGACACTGTCAATTTCTGAAATACATGAGGATCCAATTTCCACTCGTGGGGATCCATAATTTGTCTGCTCAACACATCTGCTAAGGAGTTCTGTGCTCCGGCAGAAACCTTGCCTGAAGATTTAGCTGTAAACTGAGAGCAGTCTCCCACAAAATCATTGCTTGTCTGCACAGAGGATAAGAATGTGTTCCCCCTTGCTTGTTGATGTACCACATGACAGTTGTGTTGTCTGTTAGAATCAACACCTGCCCTGGAAGAAGTAAATCCTTGAAAGCTATTAATGCAAATTGGACTGCTAACATCTCCTTCAAGTTGATATGTAGATGTAGAAGTCTGGCAGGCCACGTGTCTTGTATCCACTTTCCATTTAGATGAGCTCCCAAGCTTTGTCTGAGGCATCTGTCGTTAGAATCTGACTCGCCTCTGGCCGGGTCACAGAGAGTCCCTTGTTTAGGTGACATTCCTGAGCCCACCACAAAAATTCCTTTTGAATGCAAGGTATTATCTGAATGACAGTGTCCATATCTTGGCAGTGCTGTGTCCATACATTTTGAGATACCATTGTAGCTTCCTCATATGCAGTTTGGCATTGGGAAGCACCAGAATACAAGATGCCATGAACCCCAAGGCTTGAAGGACTGTCCTTGCAGTCAGCCTGGACTGATGAGACAATTGATGGAAGTAAAGAAAGATTCTTTTGTTTGTCCGGCGTCAAAAAGGCCATCTGGGATTCTGTATTCAGTCTCACACCCAGAAAGCACATGTCCTGAGAGGGTACTAGACTGGACTTTATTTCGTTCACAGAATACCCCAGGCATCTTAGCACTGCTATCACATAGTGTAAATGATGAAGAAGTTCGTCCTTTCCTTGAGCCAGAATCAGGCAATCGTCCAAATAAGGATAGATCTGTATTCCTCTTAGCCTGAAGAAAGCTATCACTGGAGCCAGAACCTTCGTGAACACTCTGGGCGCAGTAGATAAGCCAAAGGGCAATGCAGAGAACTGATAATGAGAAGTCCCAGCCCGAAACGTAGATACTTCCTGCAACTTAGCCTGATAGGAACATGAAGGTAAGCCTCCTTGAGATCCAGAGTCACCATCCAGTGATCTTTGCCCAGCAGAGGTAAAAGCTGTTGTAACGTCAACATTTTGAACTTGGGAATGTCCAGATAAGTGTTGAGGATAGATAAATCCAAAATTGGTCTCCACGTGTTCCCCTTCTTTGGTACTAGGAACAGGCGAGAATAAAATCCTAGGCCCACTTCTGGCAGAGGGACCGTTGTATGGCCCCTATTTGGAGCAGCAGAGAAATTTGTTTGTGAGCCTCTATTCTTTGCTGAGGAGGAACGTCCGGCATGCCTTTGAAAGGAGGCAAGGTATGGAAATAAAACCTGTAACCTTGGTGTATGATATCCAATACCCATTTGTCTTGGGTAATCAAACTCCAATTTTCCCTGAAGAGTGCCAACCTTCCTCCCAAAGGTGCTGCCAGGCAAGAAGGATCTGGCAGCTGAAAAGGTAGGTCATTGGGCCTGTTTACGAAAGGACTGGCCCCTGCCCTCACCTGAAGATTGTGCAGGAGAACTCCCTGTTCTAGGTCTGAAGGAGCTCTGAGCTCTGCCCCTACCACGTCTAGATCTACCCCTAGACTGAGAATCATAAGAAGGGTACGTCCACCCCTTAGCAGGCCAATTCCTACTAAACTTGGAGGCTGGGCTTGCAAAAAATCTTTAACAGTCTGCATAGACTTAGCCTTGTCTTCCATTTTCTTCAAGACTGACTCCACAGGAGAACCAAACAACACATCAGACTGTAAAGGAGCATCCAAAATCCTTGTCTTAACATGTTCAGATAAATTCTGATCCCTCAGCCAGGCGTGCCTGCGAAGCACTGACCCAGTGGCAGCCACCCTAGACGAGGCTTGTATAGCATCAAAACCACATTGTAAAGAATGCTTACCCACCTGTTCAGAGACATGTACCAAATCTTGTAATTCCTTACACTCAGTGCCTTCCGCCAGAGCATCTACCTTAGACTTCAGTTGAGAAAGAAGATAGTTTTGATATTTTAACATGTGAAACTGGCAATTCAAAGCCCTCATAGCTAAGGTGGAAGAAGTATAGACTTTCTTTCCCCATCTATCCAAAGCTCTGGCCTCTATCTGGAGGAACCGGATTTTTTACAACCGAGGCCTAGACACCCTTAGGTCCCTGACTAACAGTTTCTGGGTCCGCCCTAGGACTCTTATAAAGATATTTATGAGCCTCAGGCACCCTATAATACCTATCCGGTTTAACAGGAGCAGGAGGCAAAGAATCAGGATTAAGTGAAGCCTCCGCAAACACATCTTCCACAACATCCAGAACAGGAGGTATAGCCAAAGGCCTATGCTGGGGTAAAAGCAAAAATTCCTAAGCCTTTTCCTGGAATCAGAGAAGTCCTGACCTTCCCACTTAAAATGCTCCCTCATGGAGTGAAGAGTTTCTGAAAAAGAAAAATCCTCTGGAGGAGAAGCAGAAGGAGTGGAATCATCTGCATCAGAATCAGAATAAGGATCATACTCCTGCAAGTCTTCAGCCGAAGACTCTGAAACATCTGAAACCTGCTCAAAACTCCCCAACTCTGGTTCCACCCTAGGCCTCTTATCTGGGGGGGGGCAAAGAACCCCTAATCAAGGTAATTAAATCTTCTGCCATTTTAAGCATGTGCTTCTTGGGCACAGATCCTGAAGAACTAGGAGTAACACCAACAGAAGCTAAACCTGGCCTGCCTCTGGGAGAAGCCTTAGAAACAGAAGGAGAGGGCCTAACCACCCTAGGAAGGGAGGGGAGTACAGTAACCTGAGAAGCCCCTTCAGCCTGACCTGCCTCCTGAGAGGCCACATCCTGCAATAACAAGGTCTCCCCCTGGGCCTCCAGAGAAGCCTCCGGAACCACCGGTTCCACTGGCGCTCTAAAGAACCGGCGTCCGCACGGACGACTCTTCTTGCCTGGGCTTAGCTGCCTTGTCTTTGCGCTTCTTGAAGAAGCAGCCGGAGCACCCGACGGCAAGTTATAAGTGCACCCCTTCCCAAAGACCAACCTGGCACAATCTAACCTTCACTTAATAGTGCGCTTATTGAACCTAGCACAAAGCGACACCCAACAACGTTGTGCTCAGGCCCCAAACAAGGAATACACAAAGTATGATAATCTCTATGCGGTATTTGTTTCCCACAAGAAATACAGTTATTCACTTTTCTGACATCCGGTAAACCACTGAGGCAAGAAAAACTAAAATATTCCCCAACGGGTACTTAGCCAACTTTGACTCGGTCTGAAACTCAATTGAAAAATTTCAGAACGCAGCGGCACTTGCAACGCTGCTTCTGCATCGGACCATGCGGCAAAAAAGACTGAGGATATGACGTCGGTCATGCGCATATGTACCCTGACGTCCTGATGTCAGTCTTATGCGCCTTGACCGACGTCAGCCTAATACTTTGATATTCGGGCCGACCGAGGACAGCGGACTACCCAAGTGTAAGGACTGCAGCAATGTGAGATGAAGAACATCCTTTTCCTTTTTGATCCAGAGGGACAGGTTCTACTGCCCCTAGGATATTAGTGTTTTTACCGGTTTTAATGCCTCCACCCACTGGTTTGGGGGGAGGTCTGGGTACCCTCTTGGAATTGGGAGTTCGCTGAAGGAGAACCTGTATCCCTGAAAAATAATTTTTAATACAGATTGGTCCTTGGTTACAGACACTCAATTGTCCTTGAAGAGTGTGAGCCTTCCTCCTAGTTTTAGATGAGTGAAAGGAGAGCAGAGGGGGAGGGAGAGTCATTGCGAGTGCTTACACTAGAAGCTTGGCTTAGAACTCCCTGCCTTAGAGTCGGAAGTGGTCCATTGTTTGCTTCTTTGCTGGCCCTGGGATAGGGGCCTGGATGTCCTGTCCCTGCTGGGCTTACTTTGGCCCTGTCTACTGGGTGCAGGGAAGGCCCACTGCTTAGAGGGGAAGTTCCTGCTGAATCTGGGTGGCTGAACTTGAAAGAAATCTTTTACTGTTTGCATAGATTTTGCTTTGTCTTCCACCTTTTTAAGCACCTCATCTGCTTTTTCCCCAAACAGGAGTTCCTTACCTTGGGGTGCATCAATAAGTTTAGACTTGACATGATCAGGGAGAGGTTGTTCCTTCAGCCATGCATGTCTTCCAATAACAGATCCTGTCACTGCTGCCCTATTAGAGGCTTTTAGGGTGTCATATCCACAATGTAATGAGCGCTTAGCCACTTGACAAGCAGAGTATAGTAATTCTGCCAGCTCTTTTGAGTTGGCACCGTCAGGAAAGGTAGCAGTCTTCTGTTTTAATTGTCCCAAAGTGTGTTGATGATATTTTAACACATGGAGTCTTTGTCAGAAGGAAGAGGGTTCTTGGCAGAACTAGTCTTAGCTCCTTTGGGTTCCTGTGTAATGACCTCAGGGGTCTGCAGCAGGGTTCCTGTACAGGTATTTGTGAGAATCTGGTACTCTGTAGTACCAGTCAGGTTTGGCTGGAGCAAGAGGCAGGGCATCAGGGGCTAAACTGGATTCAAGGAAATGATCATCCAGTACTTCTAGAATAGGTGGGATGCCAGGGGTCTGTGCTGGGGCAGGTCCAGAAACACTCCCAAGTTGTTTCTTTGTGGGTAGCCCCAAGATTCTCATTGAAAATGTTCCCTGAGGGAGTGAAGGGATTCCTCGCAGGAGAGGTCCTCTGGAGGGGAGGCATAGGGGATGGATTCCTCTGCATCCGTATTCTCAAATAGTTAAATGCTGTTGTTCCTCTTTAAAGGCAGAATAATCAGATACCTCAGACTCTTGGTCTGTCAATTTCTGGAGAAGGAAGCCTTTTCCTTTTTGGAGAGGGGGCTTGTGTACCTCGGCTAAGGGAGAAGAGATCCTCCGCCATTTTAAGCATTTGAGCTTGGGGTGGGGGAGCAGTAGCAAGATGGCAGCTAGAAGCAGATTTCCTAGGAGTGGCCTAGCTTCGAGGCCTGAGAGAATCTGTCGGTCTCTGAGAAATGGTAGTCGGAAGAGAAGACATCAGTTTTTGTCTAAAATTAGTAGTGCGAAGTCTTCTCGGAAGCTGGTGCCTGCATCGCGGCTCCAGACCCAACAGAGGCAGAGACAGCCAAAGGCTCGGAAGACTAAGTGGATTTCTGAGGAATACCGGACTCCGAAAGGGTCTCGGCAGAGGCCTGTGTAGAAAGCAAGCCAGGCATCAGGGGCTGCGAAAGAGCCTCACTGAATTCCGGAGAACTGACGACTTGCTTAGCAGTAGCTTCTTTGGAAGGCTTAGCCTTGTGTGGCCTGTCTCAATCTTTACGTTTTTTTCGAAATGTCGGGGGATTGTTGGCTTACAGATGCCAATTCGGAATTTGAAGACAGAATACGAAAATAATTGTCTACAAAAAACTCTACGGCGAATCGTTCTCACATTAAAGAAGGCACAGAACGAGCAACGTCGTGGTCTGGGTCTAAACAAGTGATGCAGTAAGAATGAAAGTCTCCGTATCAGATCTGCTTTCCACAGGCGAGACAATTGTTAAGTTTTTTCGGACATCGGTTAGAGCAAGAAAAAAAAGCGTCCCCAACTGGGTACTTAGCTTTAGACATTTTCTGCTGAAATTTGACTTCTGGTAGCGACCGACCGGCACGTGTGCAAATTGCTTCTGCTACAGGTTCTACGGCAAGAAAGACTGATGTAATGACGTCGGCTGCCTTGTTTTATAGTACTGATGACCTGATGTCAGACTACAGGTGACAGCAGCCGGTGCACAAAAACATTGACTCTGGTATTCGGGCCGGCCGAGGGCTACCACAGCAGGGATAATCCACAGGTGATGACTGCAACACTGAAACACGAAGAACATTAATGGTTACAATGCAACTAGGCTACTAATGAGCAGTAATAAATGCAGCAGATTAAATGCAACTGAACACTAAGAACACAAATACAGCACACCTATCAACTGTATGGATTTCCACAAAATATCTAGAATTTTATCTCATATTTTTGGTCTGTTCCTCATAAAATTTGTGATTTTCTGGATTTTTGTGGCAAATCAGTGAAGAATGAATTCAATAAATGAGTCATTTGAGTTTCAGACTTCATACCCTTCAGAAAATGCATGGTAACAAGACCTTAAGTTTACAACAGTGGTAATTAACCCCCCCCCCCCATTTTTGGCAATGTCCAGTTTTTTCTGGTAAGAGGTTGAGAGCTATGAAATTCAGTAAAAGCAGCTGAATAAAATCCATTTTTAAGTGGGAAGGTAGGAGATGGAAGTGGATTCAACTTTAACAGACTAAGGGGGAGGGGCCTTCCCAATTGATCTCTTAGTTCTCAGTAGAATGTGCTGATGATACAAGACTGGGAGCTGGGTACAAAAATTAGACTTATAGTAGGTGCAAACAATTCAAACACACCAAGTTTAAAAGTACAACAGCTACAGGGTGGGTAGGTGAGGAAAAATAAATGTAGACAGAGATCAGCAAAAGACGGGCAGAAAACAGCAAATCAAACGAGCACTGGAGTTTAAGATACCACTAAATATTTGTAGTTAAATGAGGAATGCTATTTCTTAGCTCCTCCCACTAATTAGCTGGATATTATTCACCACCTGCAAAATAATTATTTTCTGACACTAGCAAAGACCTAACTCCAAAAAGAACAAAAAACTTGAAACAAAATGTAATATAACAAAAAGATAAAACAGAAGTAACCAAACCATAAATGAATAACTCCAATCCAAAAAATCCTGGAAGAGGCATCAGTTGCATTTAACAGAGCTGCAAGCGACTTGAAAGGTACATCCCAACAGGGAAAGAGCAGAGGCCTTCATGTCAGAGTCAGGAAGGTCTGAAACCACTTTGTAAATTTGAGAAAGTAAGGCCAAAACATACCAGATCATATGAGTCAGGTCAGGTAGTTGAAGGCCCAAAAGGATAAAGTGGCAGCAGTGTAAACCTTTTTGTCCAGCCTCTCCATAGCCCTGCTATCCTCATCACAAAAGCAGTACTTGGTATAGGGCAACATCTTGGAGGGCTGGTCAGAAGAGACAGACACTACAGAAGGATCAGCAGAAGGGCATTTATAAAGAAATTTGCATTCCGTAGGCACGTGTAAAAACTATCAGGTTTCTTAGGAGCAGAGGGCCAAGAATCAGGGGCCACAGAAGCAGCTGAAAAGGTATCCAGGAGGGCAGCCAAAACAGGAGAAACAGATGATGGCTTAGGGGACTCCATCTGGAGGAGCTCACAATACCTTTTCTGAATGTGACAGACTTGAGAACAATCCTCCAAAGGGAAATCTGAACTAACAGAATCCTCTTCCTCTTAACCATAGTCCAAGATGGAAGGAATTTGAGAAGGGTAAGCCAGAGAACTCTTCCCCATAATCCAGACCCTCATTTGAAGAATCTAGTTCCCTGGGTATTTGAAGAGGAGTGGAAGATCAGAGAGAGCCGAGGCAGACACCCCTTAAGGAGGCTTTAAAGCCATTAACTCATTAAATAACCATGGGTAAAACCCTACAATTCACACTGGGGATCCTTTACAAAAGGGAAAATATGCTTGGTTTTGTTTCTTTTTCTGCAGGACGCCTGCACTAAACTCCCTTGGAGGGTCAAACCCCAATAAGCATATTAGAAATCTCCTCCCTTGCTAAGATCTGCTGACGACCCTCCCCTCCCCACCCGGATATAAATCAGCCGTTTCCCCCCTCGATGATAGGAGCAGACTTTTGTAAATCCTCTGAGGTAGTGTGAAAAGTCAGATGCCATGCTGGCTTCTGATGGGGTCGCAGCAGTGGAATCCACGGCAACCAGCAGACAATCCCTGGGCTTTCACTAACCTTGACAAAGATCTCAGTAGAAGGCTGGGCAGCAACCGCATCAGACAAGTTTTTCTTTTTCTTGGCAGACGGCTGACCCTCAGGACAGGATGATTCCACCATAGCACCTTGAACAAACAGCTTAAGACTTTTTTTTTTTTTTTTTGAGGTAAATAGACAAAGAGGAGAGATGACCAAGTGGGAAGGTAAACAGATAAAGAGGAGAGACGGCTATGTAGGGTCTTAGGGACAAAAGCCTGGCAGACAGTGAACTCCATATGGTGGTGGGAGGCATCCAAAAGTACAGTTTTGTACCTACCATAAATGTAGATGTCCGATAGGAATGCATCTGCAGTCCTTACAAATGGGTTGTCCTGTCATCAGGCAGCCCTTCGGTCGGCCGGATTCCAAAGTCTGGGTCTGGCCTCGGCTGGTGTCTCACTTCACCCGACGTCATAGCTGCAGTTATTCGGGTATAAAGGCATCAGCCGACGCCATTTTCCTCAGTGTTTCTTGCCCCAGATGCCAGGTGCCCTCTTGGAAGGCTAAATTTGGATAAATGCCAATGATTCCAAATAGTAGAGAGCAAACACAAAAATAAGCATGTATGTACATATATACAAACAAATACACCATAACAGATTCCCCCAGCTAGCTATAAGATGGGCAAATACCCTAGGAGCACCACAGAGAGGAAGGCGGGTGGGTAATCCTGACTGCAGATGCATTCCTATCGGACATCTACATTTATGGTAGGTACAAAACTGTACTATGTCCTTCAAGGATGCATCTGCAGTCCTTACAAATGGGTAGAATACCATAGCTAAACTGGGGGAGGTGGACAAAAAAAAGTTATGGTGCAGTTAGGATCCCTTGCAAAACAGCAGTGGCAAAGCCTGCTCGGGATCTAGAGTATAAAGGTAAATTATAATGCTTGGCAAATGTATGCACGGAGCTCCAAGTAGCAGCTTCTAAAATGTCCTTGGTAGCCACTCCTCGTAAGAAGGCTGTGGTAGTTGCTGTTGCCCTTGTAGAGTGAGGCCTGATGTTCTCTGGAGTTTTCTTTCCATGGTAGGAGTAACAAAATCTAATGCAATTTCCTATCCACTTGGAGATTGTCTGTTTTGAAATTGCTTTTCCTTCCCTTCCTGTTGCATATGCTACCAGTAGCTGGTCAGTTTTTCTATTGCCCTTGGTCCTGTCCAGGTAATAGCGTAATTGTCTATGTACATCCAAGGTATGTAGCAGTCTTTCTCCCTGTTCTGTGGGTTAGGAAGAATGTAGGTAGGTGGATAGCCTGATTTAAAGAAACTCTGGAAACCGCCTTAGGCATAAAGGAAGGATTTGTTCTCATGGACACCCTATCTTGATGGAAGATCAGGAAGGGTTGCACTGCCATTAATGCCTGAAGTTCAGATACCCTTCTTGCTGAAGTGATTGCCAGCAGGAAAGCAGTCTTCCATGATAAGTATTGCAATTCTGCTGTTGCTGCTGGTTCGAAAGGAGGAAGTGTCAATTTTTCTAGCACAAAGTTCAAGTCCCATGCTGGTAATGGTGGCTTTCTAGGAGGCTTTACATTTTTAATTCCTCTCAGAAACTGTCTGAGCAGAGGATGTGAGAAGACAGGAGGATCAAAGTCGTACTCTGCTGAAATAGCTGATGCATGAATCTTGATGGAGGAATAGGACAGGCCTGTGTGGAAGAGCTCTGCCAAGTATTCCAGAATGTTGGCTATGTTTACCAGTGACACATCTTCTCCTTTTTCAGTACTCCAAATGAGATATCTTTTCCATTTTGCTGAATAATTTTTTCTTGTTGAGGGTCTGCGAGCCTCAAGGATAATGTCTTTAACCCTTTGGGATAAATTTGGGTTAATTGGTCTTATGCAATGTTCCAGGCAGTCAGCTGCAGAGTTTTCAGGTTTGGATGCAGATTGTTGTAGTTGTTCTGTGTTAACAGCAAGGGAACCAGGGGTAGTGGCCATATTTGTTCCCGAGACATGCTCCACAGTAATGGGTACCAATGTTGCCTTGGCCAGTCTGAAGCTATCAGAATGATCCTTGGACGGTCCTCTTTGATCTTCAATAGCACTTTGTGCATCAAAGGAAGTGGTGGAAATGCATATGCTGTCAGGTTTTTCCAACTGAAGGATAGAGTCCACCTTCCAAGCAAGTGGGTGGTACGTCCTTGTGCAGAATTTCTTTAGTTGGTGATTGCGTGGGGATGCAAATAAGTCTATTTCTGGGAGTCCCCATTTTCTTGTAATGGTTTTGAAGATGTCCGGATGCAGCATCCATTCGTGGGCATCCGTGGTAGTCCTGCTTAAAATGTCTGCTAGGATGTTTTCTTTTCCTGGTACAAAAATTGCTTTTAACTGTATGTTGTAGCTCTGGGCCACATTCCAGAGATCCAGTGCCATCCGGCAAAGAGGATACGAGTGTGTGCCTCCCTGTTTGTTGATGTACCACATAACTGTGGTGTTGTCTGTCCTTATCAATAGACCTTGCTGAAGGAATGGTCTGAATGCCTGAATTGCCAGTTTTACTGCCAGCATTTCCTTTAGATTTATGTGTAGGTGCAGCTGGTTTTGAGACCATAAGCCTTGTATGCACTTGTCCAGCATGTGTGCCCCCCAACCGAGGTCTGAGGCGTCTGTCGTGATGGTTTGGCTTGGTTGAGCACTGTGAAACGGCAATCCTGTGTTTGATTGACAAGCCTGAGCCCACCATAGGAATTCTTGCTTCAGGCATGGAATAATGGGAATCTGGGTTTCCAAGCTGTGCTTGTGTTGAGACCATAAATTCCTTAGGTACCACTGTAGTTTTCTCATATGCAGTCTGGCATGAGGAACCAATATTATGCAGGATGCCATGAAGCCCAAGGCTTGCAGAACTTTTCTTGCTGTCAGATGGTTCTGTTTTGTTAAGGCCAAGAAGTAGAGAGGTAGCTGCTCCTGTTTTTCTACTGTTAGAATGCCATTTGTCTTGATGTGTACAACTCTGCACCCAAATAGGTTATTCTCTGGGATGGTATCAGTCTTGACTTTTTTAAATTGACTGTGTATATCCCAGGGCTTGTAGCAGATAAATGACCCTTTGTAAATCTTCTGCTAGCTTGCTTTCGTTGTCCGCTTGTATCAGGCAGTCGTCCAGGTATGGGTAGATTTGGATTCCCTGAATCCTGCAATGAGCAATTACTGATGCCAGGCATTTCGTGAACACTCTGGGCGCAGTAGATAAGCCAAAGGGCAATGCTGAAAATTGATAATGCTCTGATCCTGCAAGAAATCTGAGGTATCTTCTGCAGTTTGGTCGTATGGGGACGTGCAGGTATGCCTCCTTGAGATCTCGAGTGTCACCAGCCAAGACTCCTTGCCCAGCATGGGAAGAAGCTGCTGTAGGGTCAGCATTTTGAATTTTGGAACAATGAGGAATGTGTTTAAGGCGGACAAGTCGAGAATAGGTCTCCATTTGCCTTCTTTTCTTGGTACCAGGAAGAGTCTGGAGTAAAATCCCTTCCCTTGCTCCATAGATGGTACTTTTCTACAGCTCTCATCCTTAATAATTGGGATATTTGTTTTAGTGCTTCTGTCTTTTGATTTGGAGGTAGGTTTGGCATTCCTCTCTTCCCTGGTAGAGTATGGAAGTGAAACCTGTAACCTTGGTCTATTATCTGTAAAATCCACTTGTCTCTTGTGATGTAATGCCAGTTTGTCGTAAATAAGGCTAGCTTCCCGCCTAAGGGTGCTTGCAGTTGTTCCCTGGTAGGCGGTGCCAGAGCCAAGTCACTGTGATTGACCAGTAGTTGTGGTGGTGGTGTGCTTCGCTGGTTGTTGCCCTGCCACTGACGTCCTCTGTAAGCACCCCTGGATTGGCTTCTGCCTCTTGAACGCCTATTCCTGCTAAACCTCGGAGGTTGGACCTGTAAGAAATCTTTTACTGTTTGGACAGATTTTGCCTTCTCTTCCATCTTCTTCAGTACTTGTGCAGGAGAGCCAAACAAATTGATCTTATCCATAGGCGCATCTAATAGTTTTGATTTGACATGGTCTGGTAAGGCCTGTTCTTTTAGCCATGCATGCCTTCTGATGACTGTGCCAGTCATGGCTGATCTAAAGGAAGCCTCCAGTGCATCATAGCCGCATTTTAGGGAATGGTTACTGACTTGTTGAATGTTATGTACCATTTCCTGCACATATTTTGTCTACTGGTTTCATCTGAGGACACTTTTTGGTTAACTGATCTAGCAAAATTCTTGATACTGCATCATGTGAAATTGACAGTTCAAGGCCCTAGCTGAAAGAGTAGCAGAAGTGTAAACATTTTACCCCATCTCTAAGGATCTGGATTCCCTTTCAGAGGGAGGGTTTTGGCAGAGGTGGCTGCTACAGCCTTAGGTCCTTGGGAGATAGTCTCTGGATCTGCAAGGAGCCTTATACAAGTGGTAATGTGTGTCCGGGACCCTGTAGTATCTATCGGGCTTAACAGGGGCCGGAGGCAGAGAATCAGGAGCAGTACAAGCATCATTAAATGCATCATCTACAACAGAAAGAACTGGAGATATGGCTAAAGGCCTATGTTGTGGTAAATGCAGAAAGGTTCTAAGCCTTTTTCTGGAATCTGAAAAATCCTGGCCCTGCCACTGAAATTGTTCCCTCATAGCATGCAGGGTTTCCCCAAAGGAAAACTCCTCAGGCGGAGAGGCAGAAGGAATGGACTCTTCACCATCAGAGTCTTCATAAGGGGAGAATGGGGCCTCTGGAGGGTCTGTATCATTTGAGTCATCAGAGGAATCATTTGTAGACACTGGCTCAGGGGGCTCTGCTCTAGGCCTCTTCTCTGGAGGCGGGTGAGAGGCCCTGTCTGGTTGAGGTTGGGATCCTCGAATTAAAGAAATGAGATCCTCTGCTAAACTAAGCATTTGTGAACTAGAGCTAGGCCTGTGAGGGGGGCTTAGCAGGCACAGATTTAGTAGTTTTAGCTGCTTTAGCCCTGGCAAAGGCCTTAATGGACATGGCTGCAGGTGGCCTAGCAGCTCCACGTGCAGGGATTGAAATATCCAAGGGAATAGTGTCTGATAATTCCTGAGAAACTGTAACAGTAGGTGGGATATCAGAAGCCGATTCCACGAGGTAAGAAGAGGCCTCGGCAGGAGGAACGTTTTCGGCTGAAGGAGGAACCGCTTGCTCGGTTTCACCCTAAACAGAGACACTCGCGGTTGGCTTAACTGCGGTTTCAGCCGAAACCGCGGACCGCGAGTGTCGGTCCTTTTCCTTGTGTTTTTTAGATATTTGCGAAGCCGGAGGATCCGACTGGTTTCCCACAAGTTAAACAGTTATTCACTTTTTCTGACATCGGCTGAGGCAAGAAAGAGTCCCCAACGGGGTACTTAGCTTTTTAGAAGTCTTCAAAGTAGTTTTCGGTAGTAGTAATCTCTGGTTCTGACCGATCGGCACTTGCGAACAGCTTCAGCTTTGGGCGCCACGTGCCAAGAAAGACTGAGGAAAATGGCGTCGGCTGATGCCTTTATACCCGAATAACTGCAGCTATGACGTCGGGTGAAGTGCGACACCAGCCGAGGCCAGACCCAGACTTTGGAAAACGGCCGACCGAAGGGCTGCCTGACGACAGGACAACCCATTTGTAAGGACTGCAGATGCATCCTTGAAGGACATCAGAAAAGACACTGGTTGTGAAGGTCTTTATGGGGAATCTGCCTCTCACACAGACATCTTCCCTTTCTGGATGACATGAACCCCAAGAATACTACACAAGAAGAATCCCCAATGGGGAACGTCTGAAAAACTGCTTTATACAGCAGAAAGGCATTCACACCATAATAGTGATCAGATTGGTGGCAAATAAATTCTTAGAGTGCGCGTCCATACATCATCTTTATGCCCTATGCCTTGTGTGGGGAGTATGTGTGTGACGTATGGCACCAGTAAATACTAAAGTCTTTGGTATACTGTCCAGACCTTGAGCTATCCTTGGCTAGTTATGAATACTGTAACAGTGACATGGAAGGACAGCAGGTCATCCAAATACTTAAAGTGTTGCATAAGCCACCCTTGTAAATTTGCTATCCCAGTTGTATGATAACCACAAAGAGGCCCATGGATGAAGCTATCAAGGTCTGTGCAAGATTAAATGCTAGTAATTTTTTTTTTCATTCCCTGTTCTATTTTTTATGAGATAAAAATCTATTATACTCATGTTTACTCCATCAAAACAAGATTTCAGTGATTAAGACTATTCTGTCTTGACAACTAAATGCATGAGATTAGGGTTCTATAACAAATCTAAATGTAGGCTGTGAGAAAACTTCACAATCCGATCTATGAAGTTTGCTGAATTCAACATGCACCATGTTACTACTGTTAAGTAGCACAGTCCGCCAACATAGACATGGAATTAACTGATAGAGACCCAGGAAATAACAACCTGGACTAAATATAGAACCTAAATATAAACATGCTGAAATTGTGACTCTCATTGCGCTCCTCTTCAACCGAATTCTGCCAGCAATACTGAATCAGTAACTTCCAGCTATGCTAGCAGCTTGAAGTTATTTAGAAATACAACTGGCTCTGAAATGCCACACGACTATACATCAAGAATAATCAAAGAATGACAGCTAGGGAACAATGCTAAAACATTCTTGGAACAAAGAACCATGAAAGGGTCCATGAACCTGGAGGTTAATCATACTGCAGTCACAGAAAAAGAGGAAAGGGGGGGTGCACTCATAACATGGAATGCTCTCAGCTCATCATGGTATGCAGAGGTTAAAAAAAAAAAATTCCAAGGTAAGCCAGCACCACACCAAAGAGGGATAAATCTCTGATAATGGCCCAGGCAACTGGATCTGATTAGTGGCCCAAGCATCTGAGGTGCTGGCAGCATGCACCATCCTAGAGGACAGGAGGGGAGGGGAGGGGTATTAGTCCATAAGCACACACAGTGCGTTATGATTTCCCCAGTGCAGACTGGGGAAAATACTGACGCATGCTTCTTTGGCTGCGTGGACTGGCTTGTGACATGAGCACTTTGTGGAAGTGAGAGTTGCATTGCCCACTGCTCATCACATGTAAGGAAAGGGTTTAAATACAAAAAACTTACAATAGCAATATGACTGAGTGCTGGGATGAGTCGGTATCTTTACTGGTTCCAATCCATTTCACAGAATATTTGAGAGCATAGGAAAGGGTACACGGCCCTAGTGGGAAAAAAAAGGCACTGGGGTCATCTGATGGTCAGTTGCATGAAAAAACTATTGAGCAAAAAATGCACAGCAGATTCTGAGATGTACAATGACTGGATTCCTTCCAAATGAAAGGAGGCAGTTCTACTTCAAAACTCATCAGGTCACATTTAGAACACTGTGCACAGCAGTGTAAGTAGAGATACCCCCAAAAAAGAAATGAATGCTGCAGGGAGTGCAACACAGATTGGCCATGAAGACCCAGAGACTGGTTGATGGATAAACCTCTAAGACAATAGGCTGCAGAGAGAGTAAATTTCTTATGGGGGGGGGGAGGAGGAGGGAGGTAAAGTGGACAAATACAGCAATATGCTCATAAAGGATAGGATCCAGAGACAGTCCAGCAGTTTATTCACAGATCTACCAAGTCAAGGAAACATACCATTAACCGAAGACAATACAGTGAAAACATTGTGGCTTCACCAAACAGAGCAATGTGGGAATGGTATCAGAAGCTGTAGAGTAAGATGCTAAAAAGTGCTAGCTGTTCCACAAGTACACTAAAACAGGTCATGAGGCCCATACGTTGTGCTTTCATTTGTCCACAATATTATCTGCAATTAAATAAGTCAGTTTTAGTTTGGTGTTTTTACCTTTTGTTTTTTCTGTCTGGTAAACTTTCTCATAGTCTCTTACTGCTTCATCGTATTGTTCCGTGTCCATGTAACTAAAAAAAAATTATTCAGTGGTCAGAAAAAACTGCCATGAAGGGGTTTTCAAGAGAAAATGAAGCACTCTCAAAACTGAGCATGCGCAAAAACATTCCATTCAAAAAGTTCATCTAAAATATTTTAACAGAAACTGAGAAAAAAATCTTGTTGGATAAAACACACCAATGCTTTATTTTATCAATTTTGATAGACACAGTGATGGATTTCTAGTACTCTGGAGCAAATAAACTGTTATCAAACATTTCAAACTGTAGCCTCCTCAAACTTCAGAGCTCAGGGGAGATGAGATGAGTTTTAACTAATCACAAATACATTCATCTGGAGCCCGCAAATACTCTAAACCCAACCAATTAACAAAAGTCAGCTATTACAAATTACGTGAACCTAAATAATTCCCCAGTGTAACCTGGATTACTCTAAGTCAGTGACAAAACAGCATAAATGGCAATTCCGCATTCCAACAATTACTCTCATTCTGCATTTTTTTCACTCACTATAATACCCCCAAGTTTAATCCCCAGAAACCACACATCATACAGGCCCACCTACACATTTTTTTGTCTATTCAAAGCTTGCAATGGTTTTGAAATTAATTTGACTGGCCTGAACAACAGAGGAAAGTAAACCTTCTGTGGTCTTCACTGCTAGTTACAACCAACAAATGTATAGGTTGAGTATATTGCTCTGATAAGGTCACTAAAAAGTTATAAAAAACAACATCAGGAAAAATTTGTTGCTGAAGAAAAAAATCTGTCGGAATAGCAGGGAGCAATACTACTTAAAGGCACTTACTTTTTGGACAGTGAAGTGATAACGTAACAAAGTAAAAAGGGACAGAATGGCATACAAAGATGCATGGCAGTGCATTAATACTTTCAAATATGAAGTGTTAGTCCAGGGGAATGAGCAGAGTTGCTATGAGAAACTCATAATAAACATCAGCTTTGGTGGTGGTGTATAAGCCTGCTAGACCCTTCAATTTTGAATTCTTAATACAAACACAGTTTAGTTGCTATGTCTACAATAAGATTTAACTGTACTGTGAAAAGCTTTTTAGTTTTATGATAAAGCACAAAAGTAGAGTAGTTTTCCGCTAAACCAAATTGAGCACAAAAAAACAGAAAAGAAAAAAAAAACATGAGCATGTATCTCCCCCAACCAGGACATTCTGTTGTCTAATAGATTACAAAAGGCTACTAAATACACAAAATTATATAGTGACATTAATACTGCAGAGAATAAATAAATAAATATATATATTTTTGGCCAGTAATTTAAGAAGCCTGAATCCTCACCACTGACACTGGAGAGGAACATTCACTTGGAACAAAAATATATACACCCAGTACTTTCAGATGCAGCTCTCTGCATCAAGCACAATTTCGCTTTAAGAGCGCTCAAGGAACATACCAAGTCCGGGGTCTGGATTTCTCTGTCTCCCTCCATGTCCCTAATAAGACTCCCCCACTGGCATAGCTATAGAGTTGAGACCTCAGCTGAGTATCCAAGCCAAGTTCTCCGGCACCCACTCTGTGAAAAGTACAGTTGTGTACACCTACCATAAATGTAGATGTTAGAGTGTCTTCACTGTTGCAGTCATAACTGTAGGGTGCTCCTGCCGGCAGGCAGCCCGAGGTCGGCCAGAATCCCAAAGTCTGGGTCCGGCGTCGGCTGTACAATCCAGTACACTGACGTCAGTACTCTCTGGTACATAACCCTCAGCCGACGCCATCTTCTCCAGCCTTTCTTGCCCTAGATGTCAGAAGTCCCCAATAGATCATAAATGAATCCCACTAGGAAACACAAATACACCACAAAAGAGAAAAAGAGGGGATAGGAGGGAGGGAAACACCGACTGCAACAGTGAAGACACTCGAACATCTACATTTATGGTAGGTGTACACAACTGTACTATGTTCATCGTGTTTCACTGTTGCAGTCATAACTGTAGGGTGGAATCCCAAAGCAGTGAAAAAGGGAGGAGGTTTAGACAGAAGGGGCAGCAAGAAGACCCTGCAAAACAGCAGAGGCAAAGCCTGCCCTGGTCTTAGAATACAAAGGGAGATTGTAGTGCTTGGAAAAAGTATGCACAGAACTCCAAGTGGCAGCTTCCAAGATATCCTTGGTAGGAACTCCTCTGAGAAAAGCTGTAGAAGTAGCAGCTGCTCTAGTAGAATGACTTCTCACAGTACCTGGAAATTGTTTCCCATGATGAGTGTAACAAAACCTTATTCCATAAGAAATCCATTTGGAAATAGTTTGTTTGGAAATAGCCTTTCCAAGAGAACTGGAGGCAAAAGAAACAAACAATTGGTTTGATTTTCTGAACTCTAGTCTTGTCCAAATAAAATCGTAACTGTCTGTGCACGCCCAAGGAATGCAAAATCCTTTCCCCTTTATTCTGAGGATTAGGAAAGAAGGTAGGAAGGTGAATTGTTTGATTCAAAGCCACTTTCGAAATCACCTTAGGCATGAAAGTAGGATTGATCCTCAAGGATACTCTGTCCTGGTGGAAAATAAGGTATGGTTCTACAGCCATGAGAGCTTGCAACAGACCCTTCTGGCAGAAGTCAAAGCTAACAAAAGAACTGTCTTCCAAGATAAAAACTTAATATCTGAAGATGCAGCAGGCTCAAAAGGAGGCAAAGTAAGTTTTTCTAAAACATAATTAAGATCCCAAGCAGGAACAGGAGGGGTCCTGGGAGGCCTTAAATTCTTAGCCCCTTCTCAAGAATTGTCTCACCAAAGGATGAGAAAAAACAGGGGGATCAGTATTGAAATGAGCAGAAATAGCAGAAGCATGAATCTTAATGGAAGAAAAGGAAAGTCCATTAGACAAAAGATCCGAGAGGTAAAACAAAATAGAAGAGAGATCAGGTACCAGAGGGTCCAAGCCTCGGTCCTGCATCCAATGCAAAATCTCTTCCATTTAGAGGCATAGGATTTCCTAGTGCTAGGCCGTCTAGCTTCCAAAAGAACATCCAAAACTTGTTTGGGAAGACTAGAAGAAATCAAATTCCTTTGAAGAGCCAAGCTGCCAGGCAAAGGGTCTTGAGATTGGAATGTAGCAACTGACCCTGATGCTGGGACAGAAGAGAAGGGTTCAGAGGAAGAATCCAAGGAGGCTCCAAGAACAGGTGCTTTAAAGTTGGATACCAAAACTGTCGAGGCCAATTTGGAGCAACCAAGATGAGGAACTTGGGCTTGTCCTGTTTTATCTTTAGTAATACCCGAGGAAGTAGAGGAAGAGGAGGGAAGGCATATCCCGAAAGGTTTCTCCAGCTGAAGGACAGGGCATCCACTTTCCAAGCTGTTTTGTGGAATGACCTGGTGCAAAAGAGAGGCAGCTGATGATTGAGATGGGATGCAAACAGATCTATCTGGGGGCATCCCCAAACTGCAGTAATCCTGTTGAATAAGTTGGTGTCCAGCATCCATTCGCGAGGATCTAAAATGTTTCTGCTCAGGCTGTCTGCTAAGAGATTCTGTTCTCCTGGTATGAATTGGGCCTGGAGATGTAGATTCAGATTTAGAGCTGTGTCCCATAAAGCCATAGCTAGTCTGCAAAGGGGGTACGAATGAGAACCCCCCTGCTTGTTTATGTACCACATGACTGTGGTGTTGTCTGTGCAAATCAAAAGAGGTCCTGGATGCAAAAGGTACTTGAAGGCTAGAAGAGCATTTTGAACTGCCAACATTTCCTTCAGATTGATGTGCCAGTGAAGATGATCCTTTGTCCAGGTTCCCTGCTGGCAATTGCCTAGAAAATGTGCTCCCCAAGCATAGTCCGAGGCGTCCGTGGTTATGATTTGAGAAGGTTGAGGAAGACGGAAAGGCTTTCCTTCGTTTAAAGCACACACCCTGGACCACCAAAGGAACTCCTTCTGGAGGCAGGGGATCAGAGGAATCAGAGTGTCCAGATCGTGGTAATGCTGCGACCATACGCTTTTCAGATACCATTGAAGCTTCCTCATATGAAACCTTGCATTTGGAATCAACAGAATGCAGGAAGCCATGTAGCCCAGTGCCTGCAGGAATTTCCTTGCAGTGAGCTGAGGAAGAGTTGCCAAAGTCTTGAAAATTGAAGCCAGCTGTATTTGTTTTTCTGTAGTGAGGAAGGCCCTTTGTAAGGTTGTATTTAAGAGGGCTCCCTGAAATACCATTTGTTGAGAAGGGATCAAATGTGACTTTTTTGTGTTCACTGAAAATCCCAGTAGGAGGAGGAGACGTTGAACAAAATCCAGATGTTGAAGTAAAAGATCCTTGCTGTCTGACTGAATAAGGCAGTCGTCCAAATAGGGGTAAATCTGAATCCCCTGGAGTCTGCAATAAGCCACTACTGGGGCCAGGCACTTGGTAAAGACTCTGGGCGCAGTAGATAAACGAAAGGGCAGTACAGAGAATTGAAAGTGTCTCAAACCTGCCTTGAACCTGAGGAATTTCCTGCGTTCCTGCCTGATGGGAATGTGTAAATAAGCTTCCTTTAGGTCCAATGTCACCATCCAGGCATCCTGAGAGAGCATTGGAATCAGCTGCTGCAGAGTAAGCATCTTGAATTTTGGAATTTCCAAAAAGGTGTTTAACACAGAAAGGTCCAGAATGGGTCTCCATGAGCTTTGTTTTCTTGGAACCAGAAACAGTCTTGAATAAAAACCTTTTCCCATCTCTGAGAGTGGAACAGGCTCTATGGCCCTCATGGCCAGAAGAGCATCCACTTGATTTAAGGCCTCTGACCATTGATGTTTTGGCAGATCTGGCCAACCGAAAGCCCTTGGCAAGGTATGAAAGTGGAATTTGTAGCCGTTTAAAATCACGTCCAATACCCATTTGTCCTGGGTAATACGAGTCCAATTTCTGTAAAAAAGAGAAAGTTTTCCTCCAAGAGGGGCATCCAGGTAAAGAGGTCCTGTAGCCCAACCGAGAGAGTCATTGAGTTTGCTTTCTTTGAGATTGGGATCTGTCTTCTCCCCTTCTAGGTGAAGAAGCAGTCCATTGTCTCGATCTGTAGGAGGCCTGAGCTTGGCCACGACCTCTGGAGCGTCTATATCTTCCCCTTTGAGGCCTGTCAGACGTGGGAAAGGACCAATTTTTGGAGGGCCAATTCCTGAAAAATCTAGGAGGCTGAACTTGCAAGAAATCTTTCACAGTTTGCATAGATTTTGCCTTTTCTTCCATCTTTTTAATAACTTCCTCAGCCTTAGATCCAAAAAGAACATCATGCTGAACAGGGGCATCTAATAATTTAGCCTTAACCTGTTCAGGTAAACTTTGTTCACGAAGCCAAGCATGTCGCCTGATAACAGTACCACAGAGGCTGCGGCCCTGCAAGAAGCATCCAAAGCATCAAAACCACAATGCAAGCTATGTTTGTTCAGTTGTTCAGTTGCATGCAATACATCCTGTAGTTCCTTATCTTCTGCACATGCAGGAAGAGAGGCAAGCTTTTGCTTTAAAACAGACAAAAGAAATTTCTGATACTTAAACATATGAAACTGGCAATTTAAAGCCCTAACAGAAAGGGTAGCAGAAGTATATACCTTTTTGCCCCACCTGTCTAAGGCACGAGAATCCTTCTCAGAGGGAATAGGATTCTTAGAAGTAGCAACTTTAGCAGCCTTAGAACCCTGAGATATAGTTTCAGGATCTGCAGAAGGATTCTTAAACAAGAACAAATGAGACTCAGGAACCCTATAAAACCTATCAGGCTTAGAGGGAGCAGGAGGCATGGAATCAGGATTCAAATTAGCCTCAGAAAAAGCATCATCCACAATGTCAAGAACAGGAGGGATAGCCAAAGGCCTATGTTGAGGAAGAAGGAGGTATTCTCTAAGCCTCTTCTTGGAAGCAGAATAATCCTGACCTTCCCAATGAAAATGTTCCCTCATCTCATGTAAGGTTTCCCCAAAAGAAAAATCTTCAGGCGGAGAAGCAGAGGGCAAGGAGTCCTCAGCATCCGAATCCTCATAAGGAGGAAAAGAATATTCCTGATCAGAGGAAGAGACAGAAGATATAGAAGCCTGGTCAGAGGAATCCACAGGAACATCCTGTCGAGGCCTTTTTTCAGGGGGGGGTGAGAACCCCTAATCATAGAAAGCAAATCTTCAGCCATCCTTAACAATTGCTTCTGTGTCCTAGGAGTAGATTCAGCAGTAGCTTGAGCAGGAGCTTTGGACCTAACAGGAGTCTTTGTCTTTGCCTTTGAAATAGTGATGTGAGTAGGCCTGAATACCCCCTCAGAAGCCGGTACCTGCACAGCGGTTCCGGACCCATCCGAGGGAGCGACGTCCGAAGGTCCTGCAGCAGATAAAATAGAAGGCCTTGATGGCTCCCCATGGGAGTCCGTATCGGCCATCGGTTCAGAAGTGGCGGACGACAGGGGCTGCAAAAGCGCCTCACTGACGACAGCCGAACCGGACGCCGGCTCCAGCTGCAACGAGTCCTGTTTGGACCTCGGAGGCCTGTCCTTGTCTTTGCGCTTCTTTTGAATTCCGGTAGTATCCGACGACATTCTATAATTGAAGTGTCTGCCAAAGTAATTCAGAGCCCAGTCGTACCTACGTTTGATAGTACGAGAATTAAACCTGGCACAGAACCGACAACAAGAAACGTCGTGGTCAGGGCCTAAGCAAGGAAGACAGTAAGAGTGGAAATCTTTATGAGGTATTTGTTTCCCACACGTAATACAATTATTAACTTTTTCTGACATCGGAGGAACAAGAAAAAGATTCCCCAATGGGGTACTTAGCTTTGAGAAGAGAAGAACGAACTTCGGACCGACTACAACCAAAAACGCTGTTCGAAAATCGCCAACCAACGACTTGCGAGCTGCTTTCCACCACACGGCAAGAAAGACTGGAGAAGATGGCGTCGGCTGAGGGTTATGTACCAGAGCGTACTGACGTCAGGGTACTGGATTGTACAGCCGACGCTGGACCCAGACTTTGGGATTCTGGCCGACCTCGGGCTGCCTGCCGGCAGGAGCACCCTACAGTTATGACTGCAACAGTGAAACACGATGAACATCCAGTGCTTCATGTCCCTGCTCCAAACAGCTGACACACAGATTTATTTTCACACCCCCACACAAATCTCTAACTGGAAAAGGCTGGCACAGATTTATTAGCTATACCCCCCTTCTGCCCAGACTATAACACCACCACGAGACACTCCAAAGCCAGCTACTCTACGGCTCTTGCAACTGTACCCAACTATACTGAGTGAAATTAATATTAATACAAATGGTACTTTGATCAAGGCTTTCAGGACGGTCCAGAGCAATCACCAAATAATTTTAAGTACTCTGAGATTAAAATATTCTCTAAAAGACCACCCATAATGAAAATTTTAAATACATTTAATAAAGAAATGAACATGAACATACTAAATAAATATGTATTTACAGTAAATTCCAGAGTTTCAATCACAGGAAATATTAAAATAACGCAGATGAATAGATTCACACAGATGCAGAAAAACAGTGCTTTACTAATTTCACTATATTTTCCTGAGTGATCTAAAGAATTACTATTCCGTGGTCACTTACTAGAGCAAGAAAGATGAGACCAAGTAGGTGAGGGTTCTTCCTGGTCAGGTTTTAAAAACAGAGTGCAATGAGCACAAAAAAAAAAATGGCCCTGCCCTCCCACGGTCGATGATTATATATTGACCCTCATGAGAATAACTGGAATCATATCATAGACAACTTGAGGGGACCCATGCATGGGATAAAGCATTCAGGAGCTACATCTGTCCGTTGGTAGTAAAAGGGATAGTCCTGGGTTAAATTTTCTATTTCCCACCCACAGACCTAAGCTCCACTTAAAAATGGACAGAGATGAACTTTTGTTTTATGTTGATGGGGAGCCTGTTCCACAATCACACACTTACTTACTGAAATAAATAAACAATCCACTTATCACAACTTCTGCACACTCTACTCTTCCAACAATTCCAAGAGCTGCATTACTTTACTTTATCCTTCACATTTCTAGTAGTACTTTAACATACCCCATAAGAGATATTTTCAAGTTCACCCTTTCAATTACTTAAGCTGGAATTTGTGTATTAAAGTAACCTACAACCACTTTATCCTACAGTAGAACTCGAAACCCAAAACACACACACCCAACACCTTCTTGGTACAAGGGGTTCTAATACATAAAATTGCATGCACTTTTGTTCTACAAGTGGTAATGCTTCTGTAAGCCAAAAGTGAAAACTCTGGTCATGCAAGCTTAAAAAGGAACAAAGTAATGTGACATGAATTGAGCACTAAAAAATCAACACATATAAAACATATTGAAATAGTTAAAACATTTAAAATTGCAAACAAAACTAAACATATATAAAACCCATAAGAAATACAAATCTAAACATACTGATTGACAAAACATTTAAATTAATGCTTCAAAGTTTCCATTTCATATAGCTTAAAATTAATGGCTTAATTCCAGCAAAACCTGTCCCTAGACAATTTTAATTCAAAATTAATTCTTTAGCATCCCATCTCAATCATCCAACTCTTAGTGGACTAAATGGAATGCAAACTTTTGTACTGAAAAGTAATCATTTGTTAAATACAATGAATATGCATGACATGTGTTGAAGTTTGTGTTGCCAAGACACGTCTGTGTTTCTAATGTTTACCACTTGAACAAAAGCACTTGCCATTTTATATATTAAACACACTACACCACAAAGAATGTGTTGGGTGCATTAGCTTTTTAATGAGTTTTTGATTTTACATTTACAACCACTGTGAAGTGACAATTCTTATACAACTGCAACAGCTTTTCTATACTACAGTCTGTAAATAAACATCCCCTTTTGGCATGATTTTATATCCAAATTTACATATTAATGGTATACACTAAAAGACAACTTCCATACTAAAGCCAGTCATGCCATTTCTGCTTTCTTCAATGTCACTCTTACTTTCATTTCTTGTAGAAAAGTTTCAAAAGTGGAAACTAAAACTGAATCCTATACAACTGTATTACTGTTCGCAGAACACAGCCATCATTCTTTGCCTTAGGACCTCTTCCTGTATAAAAGCAAATCCACCACAGCTATGTAGCAGCCAACACACACCTTTACAGGTATCCACAACATACTCCATTTTTAATGCTCTATTAAGAATATCCACAGGATTTAATAAAATCTGTGTAGGCACAGTGTAGAGCCTACACGGAATGTACCGGTGTAAACGACCACGGTTCCTCCTCAGCAGCGCACCATGCATATGAATGATGGCGTGTTACTGAGGGACAGTCAAGGAACATAGATATTGAATCAGTGTCAGCAGAGGTGTAGCAGATGCCCGTGACTGCAGATGAGTGTGAGGTTCCATGTAATGCTCTCCGCAACTGCTGTAATGTTGTGAAGTGTGTCACTTGTATAACAAGTCATTTTTATGATGTGTTATGTTTTTTGTATTTTTTTTACTGCATGTTTGAGCAGAGTGGAGTGCTGCAATGTCAAGCTGTGATCACATACAGACAGCTGACACTTGGCAGACATCTAAAAATAGAAACCGGATGTAACCAATTGTTTATTTATATACGTGTTTAAGCACGTTTGAGCGGCACTCAGCAATGCTAACAGGTAGTCTAGTAGTATATGTGAAGGTATACTCTGTTTTTAACATCCAACTAGCAACATGGGTAGTTACAGTCTTATGTGTAGTACGTACTAGCTCAAGTTCATAACAAGCTGAATGTATCTGTAAATGAATGTCCTATATTTCTTTAATTACTTTAAACTATTGTGAATTTTGGCACTGCTGCACTATGCTAAGCACTGCATAAACGTGCTAACGGCTACCAATGTTTGCGCAGTGCTAAGGCTCGCTAAAACAACTGTTCAAGAGTCTTTGCGCTGCCTGGCATCATTTAGCTGGTTTGCCCGCTGCTCAATGAGATGTAAGGGCTTGAAAACAGGCTATATTAAAGCCCAATAGGCGGGAATTCTGCAACAGCCATTGGAGTTCAATCAATTGTTGGTATGGCTGGTGGTGTTGACGAAGGTGTGTGCTTTTGGGCGCAGAGGTGGGGCACTCAGACGTCCAGTGTCAGGGTCGTGCTCCTTGTTAAAAACCATGAACCCCAACTTATTCAGGGTGGATTCCAGGGCTCAGAGTGTAAGGCGGAGGCCTGGGACCTTTTGGCCAGGGAACTCACCAGTGTTACTGATATCCCCCTCACAGGTGAGCAGTGTTGTCACCATTTTGACTACCTGAAAGGGAGAAAGAGTGGAACCCTGGACACTTGGGTCCAGGAGGCTCGAGCTGGGAATGCTCCACAAGTATGCAAGTAGGTCTTCCCTTTTGGAATGAAAATGCAAGCTGAATGCCTGCAAAACTGGTATACATAATGGTGTGCTTCTCTCCCAGCAGGTGCAGCTGAGAGGGCTCACAATGTCGAGTCCCATGTGGGACGCCTGGCCAAGCTGCGCCACGAGTGTGGTAAGTACGGATTTAGTATGCCAACTGGAATGCAATAAGCAAGAAGAGTAGAGCATTTACTGCAATGAAGTTATACACAAGAAAAATTGCAGCGCAATAAATGGGCACGTAGAGCAATAAATGGGCAATTAGACCTGTAGAGCAATAAATGAACAATAAGAACTGTACTTCAGTAAAGCATTAACAATACCAATAGCAGTAAGCAAAATGTTGTTCAGCAGGATTGTGTTGTCAAAACCACTGCAATTGAGCTGTACACATTGACTGTCTATGGTAAGGTTGCTGTAGTCAAGTGTAACAGTGTAACAGCTGTAGCCAAGCAAATCTAATGGCCTGCAAACTGTAATACTCAACTCATAGTGTTAAAGTCCATCTCCAGGCCAATATCCGTCACATAATGCTCTCTTCCTCAGACATTAGGTAATAAAGGTATATGGGTGAGGTAGCCCAGTCCATGGGCAGATATTGAGTGTTCACTAGCATTTTGTATTCTAAACTACAGCTTTTTTCATATATGCAGTATGGTTGTATTCCATGCATGTATGTTCTACTGTCACTGCAGTCTAGTATAACATAATAGTACTAGAATGCCAGAGGAATGTCCTGTAACTTGTATTGCTCAATTCAGAGCACAGTTCCAGGTGATCTCCAGGCAAGTATCAGTCACTCAATAAAAAGCACTGACTCGGTAGCTCAGTCTGTTAAATGCTTTGTACACACTACATTTTGCCACACACACCATCCTGGGTTCGACTCCAGTGGTATGTAGCATTACATTTTCAGTACCATTCATGTAATTGCTCACACTTTGTCTCTCACCAGGAACACAACAAATACATGGGTGGGGTAGCCCATATTATGAGCAGGTAGTGTTTAGTTCGACAGAATGTTGTTACTATCAATACCAAGAATGTGTTCATCAGCAGTGTTGAGTCACAATGTCTAGTTTACTTACTGTACACAAACATGCCTCTCAAGTGTCACAATTTCTCGTAATGTAATTATAACTGCCTAATTCGTCTGTCACATGATTAGCAGATAAATTATTACCTGGAATGCAATGCATTACCATTTACAGACCACCTGGGTAGTTATACAAGTTCACATTATGTGGAACTGTTCTGTGTAGTGGTGTACCTGCATTTGTTACTGATTGGCCAATACTGACCCATGCCAACAGCTTGACATATTTGTATGTGCTACATCAGATACAGGAGAATTGTAGTCACTGTACTCAAACCCGACACTACACACCTGTAGAGTATATATTTCAGTGTTTTCAGGGATATAATCTGCAATGTCGGTAATGTAATTTTTCTCCCTCCCCACCCCTTATCTTCATTTATTTATAACTGTTTATTATTATTATGACTTAATATTAATATACCGTGTTTATTTTGGAAAAATGTTTCACTGTTGATGTTTTACTATGATTTCATATCAACATATTTTGTTTAACTACATATTGGAAAATTAGGTTTGATTACTGTGATGTTTTATTACGATGCACTACTAATATATTTGTTAAACTGCTTTGCTGGTCCTATGGTTTACTTTGTATTATCATGCTGTTACCGTACTGATTACGTTACGAAGTTATGTACTCACCATAACATTCCATCTGAGTATGTAACTTCATTTGTCTGCAACCTGTGGGTATTGGATCCGATTCGGATCAGAGCCGGCAGCTTTCCAAGCTAACAGATCCAAGCTCCAAGCTCCTCCCCCTACCCATAACGCCCTGCCATCTCCCTCTAACCCTCAGATCGAGTTTGCAAGCAAAAAAGGCAATAGGAAAATCTATAACCTAGAAATGGTTACGATACGTTCCAGTGATGTCAACTGAATGAAGACATATCCTGATTCTTTGATAATGAACTAAGGGTCCAGGGGATGGAGGGCGGGTCGGTTGCAGACAAATGAAGTTACCTACTCAGATGGAACGTTATGGTGAGTACATAACTTCTTTATCTGAAGTAGTTAACTTCATTTGCTCAGAAACCTGTGGGACAGAGTCCCCAGCTACCAGCAACTTGGGAGGCCCTTATGTAAGGATATTCCAGAGCACTGTGGAGCCAAACGATGAACGTCCTCTGGATATTAAATCCAATTTATAGTGTGTAATAAAGGTATGAGAGGAAGCCCAAATAGCTGCTGAGCAAATGTCATCCAAAGAAACCCTTGACCAGAAAGCAGCAGAAGTGGCCATAGATCGGTTAGAATGGGCTCGCACACTCAGCGGCTCAGGACGACCTGAACTTTTGTATGCTAGGAGAATGCACTGGGAAATCCATCTAGCTAAGGTTACTTTAGTGACTGGCTTCCCCAGACAGGATTTTGCAAAGGAAACAAAAAGTTGATCAGATTTTCGAAGATCTGCTGTTCTGTTTAAGTAAAAATGTAACTGTCTATGAACATCCAGACAATGAAGTCTGTATTCTCCTTTGTTTTGGAAATTCGGAAAGAAGACAGGTAGATTGATGGACCGGTTGATGTTGGCTTGTGAAGCCACTTTGGGCAGAAGAGAGTTATTAGTCCGGAGGGAGACCCTGTCTTTATGAAAGATGATGTAGGGAGGTTTACTGCAAAGAGCATGAAGCTCCGATATCCTTCTGGCAGAAGTAATGGCAATCAGGAAGGCCGTCTTCCAGGATACATATTTTAAGTAGACTGAAGCCGCGGGTTCAAAAGGCGGCCCAGTCAGAGCTTGAAGAACTAGGGTAAGATCCCATGGAGGCACTGCATCTTTAATAGGGGGTCTTAAAAAGGTTCCTTTCATGAATGTTTTGCACATCTTGGAGGTAGAGGCCCTGAACTGTTTCCAATGTGGTAGTGGGAAATAGCTGCCAACTGAACTTTAATAGTAGAAACACTAGCTCCTTGATCAAAGATATGCGAAAGAAAGTCTAGAACTGCTGGGATAGGAGCTGTGAAGGGGTCTAAGTTGCTGTGCTCGGCCCAGACAGAGAAACATTTCCATTTACTCTTGTAGATTTTCCTGGTAGACGGTTTACGGGCGGCCACCAGGATGGCCTTAACCGAAGAAGATATACCGGGAGTCCTAGCCATTAAGGGAACTGGATCAACCAAGCTGAGAGTTTGGGGTGGGGTCCAGATCGAGGGTCTTCAATCCTAAAGGATGAGAGATCAGATCTGGATTGGGATCTAAAATCCAGGGCGGATGTACTAGATGAGACCGCAGGTAAGGGAACCAGGTTTGACGAGGCCAGAATGGGGCTATGAGGATAACTCTGCTCCCCAACCGACGAGCTTTCTGCAAGAATTTTGTCATCAATGGAAGGAGGAGGATAAGCATACAGAAGACCGGATGGCCAAGCATGAACTAGAGCATCTCTGGGGGCTTCCCCTGGTGGGGGAATCAGAGCGATGAACTCACTGCACTTTGTGTTCGAAGGCGAGGCGAAGAGATCGCAGCAAGGTTGACCCCATTGGAGGAAGATTTGTTTCGCTACTGCTGGGTTCAGAGACCACTCGTAAGGTGAGAGGATCTTTCGACTCAACCTGTCTGCCAAGATGTTTGACCAACCCGGGATGTGCATTGCTATGAGAAAGCGGTTGGTGGATATTGCCCATTCCCATACTCTCATTGCCTCCCTGCAAAGTGGATAGGATCTGGTTCCCCCTGTTTATACACCAGACCACCGACATGTTGTCTGTTTGAAGTGCAATAGTTTCTGGAGGGAGGAGGGGATGGAGAGTCTGCAACGCTAGAAGCACCGCCCTCATCTCCAGGACAATGATATGCAGTGAGGTCTCTGTGAAAGTCCACATGCCTTGGACGGATCTGCCCATGCAATGCCCCCCCCAACCCGAGGAGAGATGTGTCCGTGGTCACTGTGACTTGGGGAGGGGGGTATAACAAATGGGCGGCCTTCTTGAAGATCTCTGGAGCAGAGCCACCAAAGAAGCGACTCCCTGCAAATCCTGCTGAGGGGAATAGGTGTAGACAGGGGGCAAAAAAGAATGGACCATTGAACTTGTAATGTCCACTGAAGGTTTCTTATCTTCAGGCGAGCGAAGGGCGACAGACTGATGGCCGCTGCCATGGATCCCAGGGCCCTCAGGACAAGTTCCGCTGGGGGAGCTGACGACTAAGAGATCTAGAATGTGAAGGCTTAGACTGCGAAGTCTGTCCGCTGTCAAAGAGACTGGATTGAGTAGTGTCTATCCTGGCCCCTATGAATTCCAAAATTTGAGTAGGTTGAAGGGAGGATTTCTGGTGGTTTATCGTAGTCCCTGCCTGAGCAGAGTTGATGCCTGATGGGGGCAGTTGGTTAGGAGCCAGTCGTCCAGGTACGGAAAGACCTGTATTCCCTGAAGCCTCAGGTGGGCCCCTACAACTGCCATGACCTTGGTGAACACCCTGCGGCTGTGGTGAGACCGAAGGGTAGGACCCTGAACTGATAATGGCCGGCTCCCAGCCGAAAGCGGAGGAACCTTCTGGATGGTCTGTCCATCAGAATGTGGTAGTACGCATCCTTGAGGTCTATTGAGCATATCCAGTCGTTCTCCTGCAAAAGTGGGAGAATGGATTGAATAGTGACTAACCGGAATTTTTCTTTGGCGACTGACAGGTTCAGTGTTGATAGGTCGAGAATGGGTCACAAGTCCCCCCGTCTTTTCTGGCACCAAAAAAAACCTGGAGTAAAAGTCTGATCCGGATTGTTCAGGGGGGGATGCGCTGGATACCTCTTTTTCTTAGCAGCCCTCGAATTTCTGATGCTGCTGCCTCCCTCTGATAGGGTGGGACATCGGGGAGTCTTGTTGATCTGTGAGGGTGAGATAGGAAAGGAATTGAATAGCCTCTGGATATGATTCGGAGCACCCAGCAATCTGTCGTAATGGACTCCCATTTCGCTAGGTGTTCCGAGAAGCGCCCCCCCCGACTGCCTCCAGAGAGGAGCAGCCAGGCAACCCCTCAGAGCTGCTGCGTGGGTCGATACGAAAAGGGTTCTCTCGACCCAAAATTCTTCGGACCCCCTCTGCCCCTGGGCCGGTGTCCACCCTGTCCTCCTCTGCCTCTGAAGGACGAGGGATCTGGAGCGAAACGGGATTGTTGAGCTTTCTGGAACGACATCTTCTTCTGTCCTCTTTGGTTCCTGGAGTAGGACCTCTGAGGAGCCGAGAAGTGGATCCCGTGACGGCAAACATCGTCCCGTCTTTCTCGCTCTGGAGCGTATCGCAGACGGTTTTGCCAAAGAGCATAGAACCATCAAAAGGGGTATTCGAGAAGGATGCCTTGAAGGGTTCCGCAAAATCGCAGAGACTAAGCCAGGCCTGTCTACGTAAGACGACGCCCATTCCGCTAGCTCTAGCCGCTCCCTCCGTAGCATGGGAGAGAAGCCGCATAGATGTGTTGGTGATTTACCTGATAGTGGCCATTCGAGCCAAGAAGGTCCACTTGTCCTCAGCCGGCATGGACTCTGGGGGTGACCCAGTGTACTCTTTAATCAGGTCCCGCTGCAGCCGAATCACATGTGCCATATAATTCAGTGACCTTACAGAGAAGGTCGCTGAAGAGAACATCTGCTTTCCCAAACGGTCCATCATCCAAGATTCCTTGACTGGAGGATGCACCGAGGAACTCTCCTGTGCTAATTCCTTTTTAATGGCAGCAGCCACCATCATGGCATCCACTGGGGCACCCTTGCTCCAAACTGTCCTGTACATGGGAGGGCTGAGGTTAAAGTCTGGTCTCTTGGGTATTGGACCGATAGTGTCTGGCTCCTTCCATTCCCTGGTAGTTATGAGGTCTACCAGGGGGTCGGCGGGAGGGGACACCCAAGAGTTAGATGGGCCTACGTCAAATGTCTCCAGAAACACACTCATCCGAGGAAGGTTTTTGAGCAGACCACCCCCCTCTAATGCGTAACATTTCCATAATGTCTCCGAAGGAGACGTCTTCAGGGGGGGGGTGGCCATGGGGAACCTTCCCCTTCCTCTAAGTCTGTGTCCTCCGTGAGGGACTCGGGTGACTCTTGCACTTCCGTTTGTGAGGTACCTCCTTGGGGGGGCTGTCCGAAGAGGCCTCACCAACAATGTCCTGTTCCTCTACGGGAACAATCTGGGACGTAGGCGGAGGCTGTACCTGGGGCCAGATGATAAAAGAAGGTAGTGTCTGAGTGGGAATGGCGGGTGGATCCATAGCAAGAGCCTGGGGCCTCGAATCCCTCGATAGGACCCACTCCCCGACGTCGAATGCCGAGGGGGAACTGCTTTCCCTTGGATTCGAAAGCATCCCCCTCGGATCCGACGTGCGGATTGGCGCCGAAGGTGACCCGACTGGATCTGAAAGGGTAGTGTGCCCCGACCTCAACGGAGCCGAAGGTCCGCTGACCCCTCCGGATCCGACGCTCAGCTCATGGCCCCGAGAGCTCGGATCCGAAAACAGATCCGACAGACTCGAGGGTACAGTCTGCGCCAAAGTAGGAAGCACTGTCGGCGCCGACCCTACCACGGCTCCGAAGCTAGTCGGATCAGACAGCTCCGAACCCCGAAAGCGGGTCGGAGAAGGAGCAATGGGGGCGAAAAAAGGTGTCGAGCTCCCCCCCCAAGCAGGGGGGGGGGCGGCAAGAGCACTCCCATCCGCATCTGGGCCTGGAGAAATTGACACATCATCCGGGTCCATATCTGTGTCCAATAAACTTCTGGTGGATCTGGATGAGGCCACCGAAGCCGGCCGGGAAGGCCGCCTGGATGACCTCAAGGGTGATCGGGTCTCCTCCTCCGGCTCCGGGGAGAAACGTGGAGAACGGAGCCGGGAGGGGGAAGGCCCGGAGACCTTAAGAGGAGAGGCAGGCGGTGCCAAAGGGGTCGAGTCGGACCGCCTCTTGTGACTGCGATGCCTTTCCTTTTCTCTCTCCCTATCCTTTCTATCCTTTTTCTGCCGTCCCTTTCCTCCTGGGCCAGCGAGGGAGGATGAGTCCAGGCCAGGGGATCAGGAGCAGCAGGTGGGGCAGCTGCAGCTGCGGCTGGCGCCACCGAGGACGAAGCAGAGTCCGGGGGCAAAAGGCCTGCCAGAATAAGCTTTGCCCTCCTACCCTTCAAAGCCCTGGGGTTGAAGGCTGCACAAACAGTGCAGCCTGAGGAGAGGTGATCAACCCCCAGGCACAGGGGGGGAGAGTGTGGCTATCCGCTGGGGACAGCTTATGGCCACATTCGGTACATTTAGAGAAAATGGCTTTAGGGCCTTCAGCCATTGTAGAAGAGGAAAAGGAAAAATAGGCCCACAAGCACACACCTTCACACACGCAGAGGGGGGAGGGGAATAAATCTAACTTAACCAAAAAGTTAAAAGAACTACCCAAAAAAGGCTAGAAAGATAAGGGGAACTTCACATACACAAAGTTAGAGAAAAATTTGACAGGAATTCAAGATTTAAATACTACCTTTACAATACAACGCTCGGAGCTCGTTCAGAGAAGCTTATGGAAGCCGTGGTAAACGAGATCTGATTGTTAGAGGGAGATGGCAGGGCAGTATGGGTAGGGGGAGGAGCTTGGAGCTCGGATCGCTTCGCTTGGAAAGCTGCCGGCTGGGATCAGAATCAGATTCGATATCCACAGGTTGCTGAGCAAATGAAGTTAACTACTTCAGATTTAATGTTATACTGCACATAATATACATTAATATGTATTTGGATGAATAAACATTATGTTTGATTCTGTCAATACTAACACTGGTTTGGTTACTACTAACCGTAACTTATTGCTATACATCATTTACCACAGAACATCAAGGTAGATTGGTTGCAGCTGATCCCCCTACCTTGCCTTAAATGGCCAGGGCACTGGGACCCTGCACATCTGGGAACCCAGACCAGTGGTGCTCCCTCTGCTGCCCCCGCACTAAGTGCGGCGTCGGGTACTACTGCCCCAGGGGACGGGGCCCGGTCCCCATCTGGAAGTGGTGGCGAAGGGGGGGTTGACACGTATGCAAAGTTGCCAGTCTTGGTGCACAGGATAGTCCACCATGGCTATGACCGCCATCTGCTCTGGATTGAGGGCATGCTGGCCACCCTGGGGCAGCCTCACCCTAGTGACCAGCCTCCACCACAGCCACCCTCAGGGCAGTGATGGAGCAGTGTCGACAGTCCCATGGGTGGGGATCTGAGTCACGCGCTGCTGCCGTCCGTGGAGGCACATGGAACTCTTATTCCATAACACCCTCCCTATCCCGGGTGTTCACCCCCCTCATGCATCATACACCGCCCATCTGCTGTCTTGTCTGTTTGCAAATGCACCCTCACCTATTCAACTTGGCTTTCCCGCACGTACCTATGTCCCTTCCCAACATTCCACACTCACCTTAATAATAATAAAATGAAATATGGGCACCTGCCCCCCCCCCCCAAAAAAAAATCATTGCTCCCCCCCCCCCAAATAATCATCCCATACATAGCTCTTCATTTCTCACACATATCCACTGGACACATGTAATTCAGTCCAATTGACTTGACAATGCTGTTAAGTTGTCCTCGCCCCTCTCTCTGGGGTTTGAGAATCCAAATTAATCTACAAAGTCGGTCAAAGAGCACAGTTGTTGCTGGACCAAACATGGAAAGCTATGGTTCTTTCCTACACCCTTCCTGCACATCTCTTCCTGCCTTTCACTAGGTTTTTCCTTCTGCTTTCCCCCATTCCACCACTTTCTTATCTCCCCTTTTCTTCATATTTTTTTTAGTGCAGAACTACACGATGCGCCATGCAGCTTCGCTAAGCTCAGCTAAATACAGCCATAATGACTATATGTGTTTCTAACATTATAAGATATATACAAAATAAACACCTCTGCCGTGTTTCAAACCCGAACCCCATCACACCTGCAGCACACTGGATTAACCCACCATGCCAAGCAACTCTTACTTAAAAACAAGTGGTTTAAACAAAACATAGTAATTGCCAATTACAGCCATTGGGCGTGTTTCAGCAGAGCTGTGCACCATAACGCACTGTGCAAACTGGAATAAAAAGTAATGGAATAAATGGGAGTGTACCCTGGACTCTAGTGCAACAGTACACCACTAGACAGCCAAAGACATGACAATGGGTGTAACTGAGGCCTGTGATAGCAAGTAATATGCCCTTTTATCAGCGATATGTATAGAGTCACCTGCTAAGGCAGTCATGGCAAAATACATATTCAGCTGGGACTGTGATGCAGAACTACATCCATATAAAGACATGCATATATTGATGGATGTAGTAAATGTATGTCACAATTTGTACGTGTGCACATTTATCTTGCAAATACACCAACTGCAGAAGTGACTCAGTAGTTCAGGCCTTGCATACAGAAAATTTGGCCACATACAGTCCTGGGTTAAAATTCAGTGTTGTGTTGCATTTCAGTTATTGTGAAGACAACAATAAATGAAAGATTTATGCACTCATTTTCCACACAAAACGCTGTAAAGTAAATAACGGCTTTTTACTGCTGGAAGTCACAGGCCTGCAGATAGGGACACACATCACATATCCGTATAGCATATATTGCCTAATACTCTGTTACTAACACAGTTGCCGAACATACGTACCTTAAACACATTCAATAACTGAAGTGTAAATGGTACTTTCACCCTGGATCTGATTCTACAACAAGGCTGACACAGATACACCTACTTGCTGTCCTCCAAAGTGTTCACACTCACTGTCTATGTCTAGGATCAACTTCAGTAGATCGAACTTTGAAATGTTCGAAGCTCATATGGTAGAGACCATTACATCGAACATTTGAAAAGTTCGAACACTGAATTTAAAAAAACATGTGTAGCACGGGGGCTCACCCCCACCCCCGCTACTTAAATATCCCAACTCAGAAATTGCACTACATTGCAGAAATGGGAAATCTTCTCGTTCCGCACTGTACAGGGATCTCCATTCAGTCCGTTCAAACTTTTAAAAGTTCGATCATATAGTCTCGGTCATATGAGCTTCAAACTTTTAAAAGTTCGATCAACTGAAGGGGACCCCTATGTATGGTACACAAAGCTTTACGTAAAGGTTTCTGCTACAGACCTTCCCTCTGTGACAATGTAGTCTCCTCACCCCAGTAATGTCCATCTCAACAGCTAAGAAATGGGCCCTGCTCTACATGAAGGCCTTGCATATTGCACAGAGGTTGCATGTCATTAGCTAATGATGGTGCAACTCAGCTGTTTTGCTGCAATTAGCATATCACAGGCACAGACTGGTTTAGAGGCAATTACCTGCTAATGAGAAGCATGTTAAAATACAAGCAGCTGGCTATGGCCAAATATTCTGTATGAGACTTCCCTCACACGGAGCACACCTCTGCGAAACAGTAGTAGTAGCACATTTCAACAGAGGAATAACTGCACTCCACCAGGTATACAACTGTTTTTGTGTACAAAATGATGCAGATGGGGGGACAGAGGTATGAGGAAAAGGGAGTACAGCAGTAAGCCTGTCTTAGACCTGTGGTAATGACAAGCCATTAACACCCTGCTGTCTTACACATACAGGGGACATACAATACATCAGGGCTGCATTTGTCTTTTGTCATTGTGTCACACTGGTCTTGTTGGATGTCCCAATACAGTGGTCACAATAGCACACTGCTATTTGTGTAGCACAGGTCTTATGACATATTATTGGGTGGCTGGCCTTAGGGGGGAGACAGTACAGTTTTGTACCTACCATAAATGTAGATGTTAGAGTGTCTTCACTGCTGCAGTCATTACACTTGGGTTATCCTGCCGTCAGGCGGTCCCGCAGTCGGCCAGAGTTCCAAAGTCTTGGTCCGGCGTCGGTTGGTGTCGCTTCTTCCTTGACGTCAGTGCGCCAGGGGTATACAAGATGCAGCCGATGCCATTTTCTTCAGTTTTTCTTGCCCCAGATGTCAGGTGCCCCCAAATAATAGGTAGGCAATACATATTGCTAATAAAACATACAATAAAGGTAAAAACAAAACCTTCAGTTACCAGCAAATACACGACATAGGTAGTACAGGGTTGTAAGGTATAGATAAGTCCCAGCAAAGAAAGAGGGGATGGCGGGTGGGTAACCTGGACTGCAGCAGTGAAGACACTAACACCTACATTTATGGTAGGTACAAAACTGTACTGTGTTCACAGTGTTTCACTGCTGCAGTCATTACACTTGGGTTGAATCCCAAAGCTGAGTTAGGGTGGCTGGTTCTATAGAGGATTTGGGGAGGCTATGAGGCCCTGCAGCACTGCAGTGGCAAAGACAGCTCTGGATCTAGAATAAAGAGGCAAGTGATAATGCTTGGTAAAGGTGTGCACTTAACTCCAAGTTGCAGCTTCCAAGATATCTTTGGTAGGTACTCCTCTAAGGTAGGCAGTTGAAGTGGCTGTTGCCCTGGTGGAATGTTGCCTAATGGTACAGGTTTCCCATGCTGTGTGTAGCAGAACCGGATACAGTGTCCTATCCACTTTGAAATGGTCTGTTTTGAAATAGCCTTTCCCTGTGATCCTGCAGCATATGCTACAAACAACTGCTCAGTTTTTCTGAAAGCTTTTGTTTTGTCCAAGTAGAAACGTAACGGTCTGTGTATGTCCAAGGAATGCAGAAGTCTCTCCCCTTTATTCTGAGGATTTGGATAAAAAGTTGGCGAGTGAATAGTTTGGTTAAGAGCCACACTGGATACCACCTTAGGCATAAACGAAGGGCTTGTTTTTAAAGAAACCCTGTCTTGGTGAAAAATGATGAAAGGCTCCACTGCCATTAGTGCCTGTAACTCTGAGACTCTTCGTGCTGAGGTCATTGCCAGAAGCAGAGCAGTTTTCTATGACACATTTTAATTCTGCTGAATTGGCTGGCTCAAAAGGAGGTAAAGTTAGTTTTTCCAAGACAAAATTGAGGTCCCAAGTTGGTGTTGGTGCTCTCCGGGGCGGTCTTATGTTTTTAGCCCCTCTGAGGTACTGTTTTAGCAATCAATGAGAGAAAATAGGAGGATCTGTGTTGTAATGAGCCAAGATGGCAGAGGCGTGGATCTTAATGGATGAAAAGGATAGTCCTTTGTCCAGCATCTCAGTTAAGTATTGTAATATCTAAGGAATATTTGGGACAAGAGGGTCAAAGCTTTGAGCCTGGTTCCAGGCACAGAATCTCTTCCACTTTTCTGAATAAGATTTCCTGGTGCTAGGCCTCCTGGCCTCCAAAATGACATCCATAACAGTTTTAGAGAAAGGTGTCGTCTGCTTGAGTAATGAATCTGGCATGCAGCCAGGTTTAAGGTTTTGAGCTGACTGTGCAGGATCTTATTGTTTTGTTGGGTCAGAAGGTGCGGAGTTTGAGGTAAAATCCATGGTTGGCCTTCAGCTAAGTTCTTTAAGATTGGGTACCAGTGCTGGCGTGGCCAGTCTTGGGCAATCAGGATCATCTGTGTTTTTTCTTGTCTGGCTTTTAGGAGTACCTTTGAAAGGAGAGGCAGTGGTGGGAAGGCATAAACTTTTAGACTTTTCCAGCTGAACGAGAGAGCATCCACTTTCCATGCTTGTGTCTGATAAGCCCGTGTGCAAAATTTTTGTAGTTGGCAATTAATTGGGGAGGCAAAAAGATCTATGTCTGGGCACCGCCATTTTTGATTTATCATGCTGAATACTTGTGGATTTAATTTCCACTCGTGAGGATCCATAATGTATCTGCTTAAGTCATCTGCCAGAGTATTTTTCTTTCTTGGCAGGAATTGTGCTTGTAGATGAACTTGATAGGTTAGAGCTGTGTTCCACAAGGTCATGGCTTGTCTGCATAAGGGACAAGAATGAGTGCCCCCTTGCTTGTTTATGTACCACATAACTGTGGTGCTGTCTTTAATAATAGTTGTCCTGGATGCAGAAGGTCCTTGAAAGCTGTTAGGGCATTTTGTACAGCAAACATCTCTTTTTGATTGATGTGAAGATGCATTTGGTCTGCGGTCCACTTGCCCTGAATACATTTTCCTGCCATGTGTGCTCCCCAGGCGTAATCCGAAACATCTGTTGTTAGTGTCTGCCTGGCTGTGGGTAGAGTGAAAGGCTGTCCCTTGTTGAGGTGACATGCCTGTGCCCACCATCGAAACTCCTGTTACAGGCAGGGAATTAGTGGTATTACTGCTTCCAAACTGTGACAGTGTAGAGTCCAAACACTTTTTAGGTACCATTGTAATTTCCTCATATGCAGTCTGGCATATGGAATTAGTAGTATGCAGGATGCCATAAATCCCAAGGCCTGCAGAATTTTTCTTGCAGGAAGTTTGGTTTTTGTTGCCATCAACTGAAAGTACTGAGTCAGTTGTCCTTGCTTGCTGGCGTGAGATAAGCCATCTGGGCCGTTGTATTTAAGCTGGCACCCAGGAATATTATCTCTTGTGAGGGCATTAGTTTTGACTTCTTTTCGTTTACTGTGTACCCTAGGCAAATTAGCAACCTTTTTACAAATGCCAGATGCTTTAGAAGAATGTCCTTGCTCTCTGCATGAATAAGGCAGTCATCCAGGTATGGATATATTTGAATTCCTTTTTGTCTGCAAATAGTAATTACTGGTGCCAGGCACTTTGTGAAGACCCTGGGCGCAGTAGATAACCCAAAGGGCAGTGCAGAGAATTGGTAATGCATCGAACCAGCTATGAATCTGAGGTATCTTCTGCAATTTTGTCTGATAGGGACATGCAGGTATGCCTCTTTGAGGTCCAAAGTAACAAGCCATGCCTTCTTGCCCAGTATGGGAAGAAGCTGCTGTAGTGGCAACATTTTGAATTTCGGAACATCCAGGTAAGCCTTTAGAGTATAAATGTCTAGTGTGGGTCTCCAGGCTTTGTCCTTTCTGGGGACCAAGAAAAGTCTCGAGTAAAATCCTTATCATTGTTCCTGTTGTGGCACTTTTTGAATAGCTCTCATGTCCATGAGGGCTGTAATTTGTTTTTTGTGCCTCTGCCCATTGATTTTGTGGCAGGTCTGGCATTCCTTTTAGCCTTGGTAGAGTGTGAAAGTGGAACCTGTAACCCTGAGACAGGATATTCAGAACCCATTTGTCTTGGGTGATTATATGCTAATTTTGAGAAAAAAGTGCTAGTTTCCCCCCTAAGGGAGCTGCCAAAAGTTAAGTGCTTGGCACTCGAAGGGGGAAGTCATTGGGATTGTTTCCTGTAAGGTTGTGACTTCTCTTCACCTCCTTTTGGGGTTGAAGCACCCCACTGTCGTGGTCTGTAAGAGCCTTGGGGCTGAGATCTGCCTCTTGCGTGTCTATCTACCTCTTTGTGGTCTGACACTGGAAAGGACCAATTCTTTGAAGGCCAATTTCTGCTAAATCGAGGTGGCTGTACCTGTAAGAAATCCTTCACTGTTTGCATAGATTTTGCCTCATCCTCCATTTTCTTGAATACCTCTTCTGCCTTAACACCAAATAAAATATCCTGCTGTAAAGGAGAATCCAATAATTTAGCCTTAACATGATCAGGTAAAACCTTGTTCTTTTAACCAAGCATGCCTTCGAATCACAGATCCTGTAACTGCTGCTCTACAAAAAGCCTCTAATGAATCAAAACCACATTGCAGAGTATGTTTTCCCACTTGTTCAGCTGCATGCAATAAATCCTGCATTTCCTTACAGTCGGGATGTTCTGAACTTGTAATCGTTTTTTGTTTTAACAGAGACATTAAATATTGTTGGTATTTAAGCATGTGGAACTGGTAATTTAAAGCTCTCACTGCTAAAGTTGCAGAAGTGTAAACTTTCTTCCCCCATCTAATGCTCTAGAATCCCTGTCAGAGGGAACTGGATTCTTAGCCATGGAAGCCTTTACCCCTTTGGGACCCTGGGAAATAGTTTACAAAGAAATTTGTGATAGTCAGGGACTCTCTAGTACCCGTCTGGCTTGACTGGCGCAGGGGGCAAAGAATCAGGATTTAAACTTGATTCAGAGAACACATTATCCACAATATCTAACAATAGCGGAATAGCAAGGGGTCTGTGCTGAGGTAATAAAAGAAAGTCTCTCAGCCTTTTCTTGGATTCTGAGTAATCCTGGCCCTCCCAATAGAAATGCTCCCTCATGGTATGTAAGGTTTCCCCAAAAGAATAATCCTCAGGAGAAGAGGCTGAAGGAATTGATTCTTCAGCAGAGTCCTCATAGGGGGGTAAAGAGCATCCCTGGTCTGAAGAGGAATCAGAAGAAATGGAAACCTGGTCAGAGCAATCATAGTCTGTATCCTACCTAGGCCTTTTATCAGGAGGGGGATGGGTACCTCTGATCACAGTAATTAAGTCTTCAGCCATTCTGAGCATTTGTTTTTTAGGTATGGAGGCCTGTCCAGGTGAATGCTGTACTTGCTTCTTTGGCTTTAATGGAGTTTTAGACTTGGCTGTAGTTTTTATGGTAAGCTGTGAAGGTCTGAAAACACCCTCAGAAGCCGATGCCTGCTCAGCGGCTCTGGACCCATCTGAAGGGTTAGTTTCCGTAGGCCCAACACCTTGAGTATCCAGAGACCTAGACATCTCCACGTGGGAGTCGGAGGCGGCCTGTGGCTCTGAGGTAGTAGGTGTCAGGGGCTGCAAAAGCGCCTCACTGAGAACTGGCGACTGGCCTAGAAGAGGCTTCATAGTCAGTTTTGGGCCTCGGATGCCTGTCCTTATCCTTGTCTGAGTTTTTTGTGTATTCCGGTCATCGGTTATTGCGACGGCATGGTATAATTAAACCTTTGGCCAAAGTAATGGCGAGCAAAATCAAACAGACGTTTTACTAGTGCGTTTGTTAAATCTAGCACAAAACCGACAACTAGTGATGTCGTGGTCTGGGACTAGGCATGGAATACAGTAAGAATGAAAATCCTTATGAGGTATTTGCTTCCCACAAGAAATACAATTATTAACTTTGACTGACATCAGTCTGAATCAAGAACAAGTTTCCCCAACGGGGTACTTAATTTTATTGAAGACTTCGGTTCTGAAATTCGAATTGAAAATCTCGTTAGTCGACCGGCACTTGCGAACTGCTTTTGCTTCGGGAACCGCGCGGCAAGAAAGACTGAAGAAAATGGCGTCGGCTGCATCTTACATAGCTCTGGCGCACTGACTTCAGGGAAGAAGCGACAGCAACCGATGCCGGACCAAGGCTTTGGAACTGGCCGACTGCGGGACCGCCTGACGGCAGGATAAACCAAGTGTAATGACTGCAGCAGTGAAACACGATGAACATCACAGTGGACTGGAGAGTTGGGTGTAGGATCATAAATCAGAATCTCATGGCACAGAGGGAACTACCTCAGTAATTATACTATCTCAGTTGTATCCACACATGTAGTACGCTGTCATACTGTGGGGTAAGACGTGTGATCAAACAGTGGACAGTGCCAACCATTTTGTTCTTTTTGCATCTGTACACAGTGGACATCCATGTATTTGCTCCCGTAATGCATTTCCCTTTTGGTGTATTTCAGGACTAATTTATTGCAGAAGGTATGCCCGCTTCTGAGATGCAGAGGATGAACTTGTACTTCGAGGACTACGGCGGTGGCATCATCACATAACATGGAACAGCAGGGTGCACTGTGGGCAGACCTTGTCTGGGATGTGACTGAGACTGGCCACCAGGACAGGACATATGAGCAGGTTCAACACCATGCTACAGACAGGGTGAATGCTGAATGACAAAGGGTGTAGCCAGGGATCAGGCCATCAGCAGTGGAGGGCCTAAAACAGATCATGCCATCACCAGTGGAGGGCCTAAAACAGATCATGCCATCACCAGTGGGGGGTCTAAAATGGAACAACCACTCACGGCCACTGAGGAATTCCTGGCAAACCTCGTGATATGACGCTCCCAGGCATCCATCACACCATAAACCGTGGAGGTGGGTGCCACACTGTCCACAGCAGAGGAGCGTGCAGGTAAGCTTACTGTGATCACCACTGTAATACTGTAGCAGTCATTCTGTCAGGCTGTACATACAATTACATGGGTATTAGATCTATGTGCTGTTTGTGTTGGGGGGGGGGTTAAATCGGCTGTACACTCGTACTCAAAATGTCAGCAATACGTCAAGTAAAACAGTAGCTACCGTACATGCGAGATATATGCAGGTATTACCTTGTTGTGCTGCAACACGCAGTGGTAATGAAATTACCTCACCCTTTGACAGGTCCATCAGGAGTTGTCCTGTTCCTGGTAAGCTTGATACTGTTTTGTTATGGAACACACATGCTATTAAGGATCAGGACCAGGATAATTTCCTATGTACAGGTAATGCTGTGTGTAAACTAGAGTAGAATGTTTGTATGTTCCAGTCTGGAACAGTTATCCAAGTTTCCTAGAGTGGGTAATCACAGGAGTGTAGCTGAACGAGCAAAAACACTTGTGCAGTTATAGTTTGGGGTGACTAAGCCTCCTGGTGTACATGAGGCAATTAATCAGACATGCCTTGTATATACCGAAAGGTCGATGGTACATACCTTAGGCAACAAAACTTGTATTTGTACATATTTGTTAAAATGGTTGTACTGGATTTTAAGTGTTGTTTTATCAGGTATAGTGTCATACTGCATACCTAGCATGTACACTGTACTGGCCAAGTGTCACGCGAGTTACCCGATGTGCTTGTTATAAAGGCCATGAGTTCAATGTGTATGTTGTTGAGGAAATCTGTTGTGCATGAAAGCGGAGATGAGAGAATGTGAGAGTAGTAATGCAGTTGTGGATCCTTATTAATATAACTCTGTGGATTTTACACACAGTAGTGCGGGTTGTAATGTACTGCTTTTGCCTTGGCTTCCACAGGTGACCGGGGGGGGGGGCGGGGGCTTGGGGTGTCTCTCCCACACAACCTGTCAGTGTCTCATCGGACTCTGATGATGATGGTGGTCACAGTGAGGCAGAGGTGGGGTTGTCAGGGGCTGAATCTGTCCCAGAGGCTAACATCCCTCTTTTGCTCCCATTGTCACCGCACAGTCAGTATACCCACACATACCCAGTCCCCACAGGCCTCATATATGGGACAGTTAGGGTGGAGACATTGAACAGAGCAATCTGGCAACTATGGCTCGAGTGAGTGTAGACACTGGCCACAGTCAAAGAGCAGGTGAGGTCCCACACAGGTGGAATATCAGGTGTCCTAATCAGCCTGGGTAGGCAGTAGTTCAAGTATCAAGTGTGCCCACTGTTTAACTTCTCGCTTGCCTGATGTCATGCATATTCCAACTATGAGGCCCAGTGAAAATTAAGGAACACATACTACTAAACTAGGTATTGGCTGTCCCATGTGGATGTCAAATCTGACCAAACAGCCCACTAGATTTCCTTATATAACAGCAGCAGCTCCATTATTACGATACCTTATTATAGTAATTCTTATAATTAGTGTGCAGGTTTTTGAGACTTACCTTGAGAATGCATCAGTTGACAGAACTGTAGTTAAGGGCAATACACAATCAGTACATGGAGAGGTGCAGGTAATGTGGGCTGCCTGCCATCAGCTATTTTAGTATATGTATGTGAGTGGGAGTAAGGTGTCAAGTCCTGGTGCCATAAATTGTCAGTGAATGTGCTATACGTGGTCTCTTAGCCAATGCCAGTGTGTACTGGGCACACCTACATCTGCCTACAGGGACATCAGGGGGCTCCTCCTGTGAGTGTGGCTGTGGTGACCTAGCCACTGGTGGGGGGGGGGGTATATCCCGTCCCTATGCTGATCCTGCTGCAGCTGCTTCCACAGGGTCATACTGCATAGTAAGGCATGTACTGTGAACGTATGTGCACATGTGGCTGGACAGTACTGCAGGGCTCCATCAGATACATCGAGGTACCGAAACCATGACTTCAGTAACCCAAACGCACACTATGATGTTTCTAGTTTGTGCATGTGCCTCATTATGGTGATCTTCCGTTGGTGTGTGTACATTTCTGATGGGTGTCATCATCCATGGTTCCATTGCATAGCCAGCATCCCCCACTAAACGACCATATGGGATGCCCCCCCCTAGCAAATGTCTAGTACAGCTGTGATACGTGCCAAATATGGGAGTCGTGATAACTGCCAGCACACACATTCATGATAATGCACTGGGCACTACACACGACCTAGCAGCTGGAGTGGTACCCTTTGTGGCTAACGTAGATTCTATCTTCCTCACTGGGTGGTGCCTTGATGTTTACACGAGTGCAATCTATAGCACCCAGTAAATCAGGGTAGTGTGCTACATGGCAGAAGTGCTGCACATTGCTAACTCCCACCTCAGGGGTGAGAGGAAAATAAATGTGCTAACTGGCATATGGTAGCATGGCATCCTGGAACTGGTGGAGTACGATGGATCCTGATGCCTGTGAGACCCCCATTCTTGTCCCCACAATTGGTCTTTGGAAGATAGCTGTGGCTATTATCCTAAGGGCTACACATACCTTTGGTTCCACTGGGATGGGTTCCCCTCTGTTGCCTCTGGGCTTGAGTTGAGGGGGGCAGAGCTCAGTGAGTCCTTGTAGTATGTCCCTGTCCACCCTGTAAGCACTCTACAATCTCCAGCTCATGTAGCTCCTGTAAGGTTACCCTGGGCCTGAACACTATTCTCCATCTCTGCCTAGGCCTATTGTCAGCAGCATTGACTTCAGGATCTAAAACATACAAATATAAAATATAACAGTCCTGCAGTAGCCCCTAGCATGCTTTCAGTTAAAATTCCCAAGTCTGTACTCCAATGGTGCAGAGTATGCGGGGGGGGGGGGCAGACTGCAGGCTGTATGCATATTTTATACTGTATAGTGCTCTACTGTAGGTGCTGCCTGTGTGTTTCGCTACCTAAGGTGTACTGCACCTGCCTAATATATCACTGACATCATTTAATGGCCCTAGTTTAGCTTAAGCAAGGATCAACACTAATTAACACATCATTGGCCTTTTAGATGCTCTGAGCACTGTGGCACACCGCTCAAACTCACTCCCCAGAGGCAAGCACTGCTTAGCAGTTGGTGCATACCCCCCAACCTTCCACGCTCAGCACAGCGTCACAGAAACATGTGCCCAGCAGGTAAAGCTTTGACGTCAGTGCACACACCACCTCGGGCTTCCATGATCAGCATGGCATTGCCAAGTGCAAACAGGAGCAGCTAAGCTCTAATCAGCTTAGAACTTATTGGACACACGTCAGCTACCTCCTCTGTGGACATAAACATGGTTCTCTGCCTACACAGAGGGAATATGCGGACACAGTTACCCCATTATACTATTCAGTAACTCCTCCTCATTTGAATAGGGATCCATGCTCACAACCTGGATACTACATACTTCCAAGCTCTAACACAATAGCAACAACACCAATGCACCATTGTAAATACTGCACGCAGAGGTCCTGTAATACACTTCTGTCTCATATTAATATTCGATTTTTCCACGTTTATTTTCTTTTAATAAGGCATGTTTGCTCCCTCTGGCACAACTCAAACATGCTAAGATTATTTAAAAACATTTTAATATATATATATATATATATATATATATATATATATATATATATATACATACATACATACATATATATACTGTAACTTTTGGAAGACGCAGAGGATAGTTTTGCTCATATCTGTGTGTGCTATGCCATTTCTGTCTATCTACATTTCTACAGCTCCTTTTGTCTGTCTAATGTCCTGTACACGGAATTTTTCCAAGTACACTACGGATACTGACACTGGGTCTGCAGAGCTGCCTATCTTTTTGCTGGATCGCTCTACCTGCCTCATTTGCATGACATTCACCTGCTTACAAGGTGATCTGCATGCCATGGAAGTTTCTATATTGGCGAGCTCGTGCACACAGCTCAGCAGTGCTTACTGCATCTAAAAATTTGCAGCCATGTTAGCAGCGCTGCTCGATACCTACATGGAAAAAAAAAACAACGTGTAAGCTATATTAAATTCCCCTCGTGTGTAAAAAGGATACACTTTTTGGTATCTCATCTGATTGCAAAGTACAGCTGCATAAGTAAACTTAACAGCAGATGATCTAAGAAATCACTGCTGTTAGTAGCCTTAATCAATATGGGCCAAATGGGTAAAAAATCTGTCAAAAAGCAAACTGAAGGTTATGCTGCTTAACACTAGGAGCCATAAAGTACAGTTTTGTACCTACCATAAATGTAGATGTTAGAGTGCTAATACAGCTGCAGTCATAACAGATGGGTTCTCCTGCCGTCAGGCGGGTCCTCGGTCGGCCGAATTCCAAAGTCTAGGTCCGGCGTCAGTTGTCGTCGCTTCTTCCCTGACGTCAGAGCGCCAGGGGTATAAAAGAACCAGCCAACGCTATTTTCTTCAGTTTTTCTTGCCCCAGATGTCAGGTGCCCACAGAAGGAAGGCAATACATAAATTGGTGTAATAAAGCAATGCAATATAATCAAAAAAAAGCAGTTGCAAGCAAATACACCATAAAAGAATACCCCAAGTGGGGAAGGAGGGGGGGGGACCTGGACTGCAGCTGTATTAGCACTCGAACATCTACATTTATGGTAGGTACAAAACTGTACTATGTTCATCGTGCATACAGCTGCAGTCATAACAGATGGGTAGAATCCCAAAGCTAAGAAAGGGGTGGTAGGCACTAGGTGGAACTAGGAGGAGCCATAATGCCCTGCAAGACTGCTGTGGCAAAGCCTGCTCTAGTTTTGGAGTATAATGGTAGGTGGTAGTGCTTGGAAAAGATATGCACAGAACTCCAAGTATCCTTGGTAGGAACTCCTCTGAGGAAAGCTGCAGAGGTAGATGTGGCCCTTGTGGAGTGAGATCTGATGCCTGCAGGTACAGTCTTACCATGAAAGGAGTAACAAAAGCGTATGCAGTGGGCTATCTATTTTGAGATTGTCTGTTTGGAAATTGGTTTCCCTTGAGCTCCTACAGCATAGGACATAAAGAGCTGTTCTGATTTTCTGAAAGGCTTTGTATTGTCCAAATTATAACGCAGCTGTCTGTGGATGTCCAAGGAATGTAGTAGTCTCTCCCCTTTGTTTTGAGGATTAGGGTAAAAGGTAGGTAAGTGTATAGCCTGATTCAAAGATAGCCTGGATACCACCTTTGGCATAAAGGACGGGTTGGTTCGTAAGGAAACTCTGTCCTGATGGAAGATGATAAAGGGCTGCACAGCCATGAGGGCTTGTAGTTCAGATACCCTACGAGCTGAGGTGATAGCCAAAAGAAAAGCTGTTTTCCAGGACAAATATTGCAAATCTGTTGAGGCAGCTGGCTCAAAAGGAGGCAGGGTCAGCTTTTCTAGTATGAAATTGAGATCCCAAGCAGATATTGGTTGTTTCCTTGGGGGTTTTATATTCTTTGCCCATCTGAGGAACTGTCTTAAGAGAGGGTGAGAGAATAAAGGTGGATCCGTGTTGTATTCTGCAGAAATGTCTGAAGCATGGATTTTGATGGAGGAGAATGAAAGCCCACTGCTTAGCAGCTCAGCTAGATACTGTAATATTTGAGGTAAATTCAGTTTTCCAGGATCCTGGCCCTTTTTCTCATTCCAGGCACAAAACCGTTTCCATTTTGCAGAGTAAGCTTTTCTGGTAGACGGCCTTCTGGCCTCCAAAATGACATCCTGCACCTCCTTGGAGAGTAGGGTCTGTTGTGATGTTAAGGAATCTTCCATGCGGCCAAATTGAGCGTTTTCAGCTGACTGTGAAGAGTTTTGAAGCTGTGCTGAGTCAGAAGAGGCATTCGAGGTAGGGTCCATGGAGAGGAATGCGTCAGGCTCCTCAGGAGTGAGTACCAGTGCTGTCTTGGCCAGTCTGGAGCAATGAGAATCATCTTTGGTCTGTCTGCTCTGGTTTTTAGTAGAACTTTGGGCAGTAGAGGAAGAGGTGGAAAGGCATAAACTGTCATTGTTGTCCAACTGAAAGAGAGATCATCCACTCTCCAGGCCTGTGGATGGAAAGTCCTTGAGCAGAATTTTGTCAACTGGTGATTTTTGTGGGAGGCAAAGAGATCTATGTCTGGCCTTCCCCATGCTTGAATTATCTCTGTAAAAACTTGAGGATGCAACTTCCATTCGTGTGGATCTGTCATATTCCTGCTTAGGTTGTCTGCCAGTGTGTTTTCCTTGCCTGGCAAGTACTGTGCTTGAAGTTCAATTTGTAATTCCAGGGCCATGTCCCAAAGTGACATGGCCAGCCTGCACAGGGGATATGAATGGGTTCCTCCCTGTTTATGTACCACATTACTCTGGTGGTGTCTGTCCTTATCAATAGCTGACCTGGATGCAGAAGGTATTTGAAAGCTGTAATAGCATTTTGGTTAAGGTGTTTGCCTTACAAACACAAGGTGCAGGGTTTGAGTCTCACAAGGGACAATTGGCTAGGCTTAAAATGGCTTGCAAGGGCAGTTAGCTTAGTATGAACCTATGGAATTTGTTACTGCTAGCATTTCCTTTTGATTGATGTGAAGGTGCTTTTCTTTTTGGGACCATCTGCCCTGAATGCACCGATCTGTCATGTGCGCCCCCAGGCATAGTCAGAGGCGTCTGTTGTGATGACTTGATTTGCTTGAGGCTTGCAGAATGGGAGACCTGTGTTTGTTTGGCATGCTTGAGCCCACCACAGAAATTCCTTTTGAAGACATGGAATTAGTGGTATTATTGTTTCCAAACTGTGGCTGTGTTGAGACCATAGGTTTTTCAGGTACCATTGAAGTTTCCTCCTATGCAGCTTTGCACATGGGATTAGAAGGATGCAAGATGCCATGAATCCCAGAGCCTGCAGGATTTTCCTTGCAGTCAGCCTGGTGAAATTTTTAGTGTTTTGAAGTATTGAGTTAGTTGCCCCTGCTTCTCTGGCGTGAGGTAGGCCATCTAGGTGTTTGTGTCCAACTTGGCACCCAGGAAAATTATTTTCTGAGAGGGTATTTGCCTTGATTTCTTTTTGTTGACTGTGTATCCCAGAGAATTCAACAACCTTATTACAAAAGCCAGATGTTTCAGAAGTATGTGCTTGCTGTCCGCTTGGATCAGGCAGTCGTCCAAATATGGGTATATTTGTATCCCTTGAAGTCTGCAGTAGGCAATTACTGATGCCAGGCATTTTGTGAATACTCTTGGCGCAGTAGATAAGCCAAAGGGCAATGCAGAGAATTGATAATGGGTTGAACCTGCAAGAAATCTGAGGTATCTTCTGCAATTTTGTCTGAGACATGCAGGTATGCCTCCTTGAAGTCCAATGTTACCAGCCAAGGCTCCTTGCCCAGCATGGGAAGAAGCTGCTGTAATGTGAGCATCTTGAATTTTGGTACGATTAAAAATGTGTTTAGGATGGATAGGTCCAATATAGGTCTCCAATCTTTTCCCTTCCTTGGTACCAGGAATAGTCTTGAACAAAAACCTTGACCTTGTTCGTGAGTAGGTACCTCTTGAATAGCTTTCATGTCCATGAGATCTGAAATTTGTCTTTGTGCCTCTGCCCTTTGATTGTGTGGCAGGTTTGGCATGCCTCTCATTTTTGGAAGGGTGTGAAAATGGAATCTGTAGCCTCTGTTTATAATGTCCAGGATCCATTTGTCTTTTGTGACAATATGCCAATTTTTTGAAAATAATGCCAATTTTCCTCCTAAGGGTGCTGCCATTTGAGCCTTGCTTGGCATGCAAAGGGGGAAGTCACTGGGCTTGCTTTCTGGCTGTGAACTATCCTCACCACCTCTGTGTAGGAGCTTGCCATTGTCTGCCCCTATACGATCCTTGAGATTGCCCTCTGCCCCTCGGGCGCCTGTATCTACCTCTTTGGGGTATGTCCGTGGCTGGAAAGGACCAATTTTTGGAAGGACAAATTTCTACTGAAACGTGGAGGATGTACCTGTAGAAAATCCTTCAATGTTTGCATTGATTTAGCTTTTTCCTCCATTTTCTTTAATACCTCCTCAGCTTTATCACCAAATAATACATCCTTTTGAAGAGGGGCATCTAGTAATTTAGCTTTGACATGATCTGGTAAGGTTTGCTCCTTGAGCCAGGCATGTTTACATATTACTGATCCTGTAACAGCAGCTCTACATGAGGCCTCTAGAGCATCAAAACCACATTGCAAGGTATGTTTACCCACTTGTTCTGCACTATGTATCAAATCCTGCAACTCCTTCAAGTCTGGTTGTTCAGGTTGTGACATTTTGCTTCTCAACTGTGATAACAGAAACTGTTGGTACTTTAGCATATGGAACTGGCAGTTTAATGCCCTCATGGTTAAGGTGGCCGAAGTGTATACCTTTTCCCCCCCACCTTTCTAAGGATCTGGAGTCCCTCTCGGAAGGTAATGTTTTTTTTGCAGTGGAGGCCTTAATTCCCTTGGGGCCCTGTGAGATAGTTTCTGGGTCAGCTGTATGACTTGTATAAAAATTGGTGCGAGTCAGGAACCCGGTAATACCTGTCAGGCTTGACTGGTGCTGGAGGTAAAGAATCCGGGTTAAGGCAGGCCTCCGAGTACACATCATCTAGGATGTCTAAGACAGGAGGTATAGCTAGAGGCCTGTGCTGAGGTAGCAAGAGAAAGTCCCTAAGCCTTTTCTTGGAATCGGAGTACTCTTGGCCTTCCCAGTGGAAGTGTTCCCTTAATGTATGCAAGGTTTCCCCAAATGAGTAATCGTCTGGGGGGGGGAGACAGAGGGAATGGACTCCTCAGCATCAGAATCTTCAAAAGGGGAGTAAGAACGTTCCTGTTCATCAGAGTGTTCTGAAATAATGGAGGCCTGGTCAGAGGAGGGGGATTCTTCCTCCACTCTGGGCCTTTTGTCCGGGGGGAAGGGCCCTGTGGAGCTTGTCTCTTAGAATGCATGGCTGCTTTAGACTTGGTGAAAGCCTTGATAGAAAAAGAAGAGGAAGGTCTGAAAACACCTTAAGAGGCAGACCTGTCTACATATTGAGATTCACCACCAAGAGTGGCTTCGGTATCTGTAGTCGGAGTGTGGGCCGAGGAGCCTGCGACCTCGGGCACTGAAGACACCGCCAATGAAGTGTCATCGGTAGGCAGGGGCTGCATAGGCGCCTCGCTGAGAACCGGACCACCTGTAGTAGGCTTTGGCGTGGTGTCAGTGGAGGCCGCGGACCGCGTGTGTCGGTTCTTATCTTTGCGTTTTTTACACAAAACTGGAGTCGGAATATCCGACGACATAATATAGTTAAATTTTTTACCAAAATAATGCTGGGCGAACTCCGCCCGACGGTTAATGGTGCGTTTGTTGAATGTAGCACAAAAACGACAGACCGAGACGTCGTGATCTGAGCCTAAGCAAGGAATGCAGAGGGAATGAAAATCCTTATGCGGTATTTGCTTCCCACAAGAAATACAATTATTAACTTTGTCTGACATTGGTCTGAGGCAAGAAAGGTTTCCCCAACGGGGTACTTAGCTTTAAAGAAGACTTCGGTTGCAAAATTTTCGTAATTTCAGGAGCTGGCCAACCGGCACTTGCGAACTGCTTCTGCTTCGGGCACCGCGCAGCAAGAAAGACTGAAGAAAATGGCGTTGGCTGGTATTTTTATACCCCTGGCACTCTGAAGTCAGGGAAGAAGTGACGACAACCGACGCCGGACCTAGACTTTGGAATTCGGCCGACCGAGGACCCGCCTGATGGCAGGAGAACCCATCTGTTATGACTGCAGCTGTATGCACGATGAACATCCTGAAAATGCACTCACTGCAGGCTCTCCTCGCACTGGAAGATGTCGATGTTTGTGGGGTCACAGAAACTTGGTTCAGGGCTGCGGAGAGCACCCGTCTTACATTCTACACATTCCAACCCCAAAAAGAGGTCGGGAAGACTAAGGGTGGTGGAGTCTCCATCTACATTACGGACAGGCACACCTCCAGACTGATTTGCCAGCATGATGCACTGGAATTACTCCAGGTACAAGTGACAGTTGTCAAGACACCCATCCAAGTTATACCCAGCTACAGAGCCCCCCCCCATGACTCAGGACACAGACTCCTACCTTGACCTACTTGACTCCATCAAGGTAACCCTTACCACCCTGATCCTTGGTAACTTCAACTACCCCACCATACACTGGGTGAACTATTCCTGTACTAATGCACTCACCCAATGATTCCTTGACTACCATCAATTCTAGCACACTAGACCCGCTCATCTCATCCCCCACAAGGGGAGGTAACATTCTGGAGGTTGTCACCAACATAGGTGACCGCTACACCACTACCACAGCATGTTCTTCCCTGGTGAGATCAGATCATAGATCTGTCTCATTCGAAATTTCTACCTCACCCAACTCCCCCCCCCCCCCCCCAAGCCGTATCCAGGCTAAAAAACTTCTTAAAAGCTGACTATACCCTCCTAAGGGTGGACATCATTAGCTTCACACCACCTCCCCCTCAGATGATGCAGAAAACTATGCTGAACAGTATGCCAATGCAGTATACCAGCACCTGTACAAATGCACGGATTCAGCCATACCCAACAGAACTAAAACCTGCTCCTCAAGGAAAAGAAACCTGTCTGGTGGACATCCTCTAACAGGCTTTACAACAAAAAGAAGAAACTGCTGTCCAATGGTAAAAAGGAACAAATTCCAAAGTGGAAAAACTTTCTCCTCAGTCTCAACGAGCAGAAAAGATCACTAGCCAATTGCGTACTGAAACTAGCCAATGAAACCAAGGGAAACCTCAAAGCCTTCTTCAGTTACATAAGGAACCTCCATAACAAAAGCCCAGGTTTGTTCCAAATTAGTATTTAACGGTACCACTTACACTGATCCTGTTGACTTGGCCAACCTGCTAGCAGATAGGTTCAGTGCAAACTTCACTCTCCTATCCCCCCCCACAAAAGGCCCATTTGACATCCCTGATACTTGTCCCACATCTCATATCTCTGTAGATAAAGTGTTAGAGGCCCTATCCAAGGCAAAGAACAAAGCTTCCATGGGACCAAATAGTATTCCAGGCTGTATTCTGCACCATCTCCAGCAAGAAAGTACAGTTGTGTACACTTACCATAAATGTAGATGTTTGAGTGTATTCATTGTTGCAGTCATTACACTTGGGTTATACTGCCAGGGGTAACCCTCATTCGGCCCAAATACCAGAGGCGTAGTATTTTTGCATCGGTTGCTGTCACTCCAAGACTGACGCCAGGTCATCAGTGGTATAACAGCAGGCAGAAGACACCATTACATCAGTTTTTCTTGCCCCAAATGTCAGGAACCCCCAAATAGGGAGTTAGGTTATGATGGAATACCACCACCAGTAGCAAGTAAATACCAAATAGCCCTGTAAGGAGTGAGGAAGAGACAGAGAGAGAGAGAGAGAGAGAGAGAGAGACAAGGGGGATGGAGGGTGGGAAACCAGGAGTGCAACAGTGAATACACTTGAACATCTACATTTATGGTCAAGTGTACACAACTGTAGTATGTTCTTTGTGTTTCACTGTTGTAGTCATCACACTTGGGTTGATTCCCAAAGCTGAAGAACGGGTGGAGGCAGTTAAGAAGAGTTGGGGCTGGCTAGTATGCCTGCAGGACTGCAGTTGCAAAGCCTGCCCTTGATTTGGAAAAGATAGGCAGGTGGTAATGCTTGGTGAAGGTATGAACAGAGCAACATGTTGCAGCTTCCAGGATGTCCCTGGTTGGGACCCCTCTGAGAAAGGCTACAGAGGTGGAAGTTGCCCTAGTGGAATGTGTTCTGACCCCCTGTGGGGGTAGTTTCCCATGGTGTTTGTAACAGAAATGGATACAATGTGCTATCCATTTGGAAATGGTTTGTTTTGATATGGCCTTGCCCTCTGCCCCTGGTGCAAAGCTGACTAGTAAACTGGTCAGATTTCCTAAAGGGCGTAGTCCTATCCAGGTAGAATCTGAGCTGCCTGTGCACAGGTAGAATCTGAGCTGCCTGTGCACAGCTAAAGAGTGCAGGATCCTTTTCCCCCTTCCTTTGAGGTTTAGGGAAAAAGGTGGGCAAATGAATAGACTGATGGAGAGCCACACTGAACACCACTTTAGAAGGGTCCCACAGCCATGAGTGCTTGTAGCTCAGACACTCTTCTAGCTGAAGTGATGGCCAGAAGCAAGGTTATTTTCCAAGAGAGGAATTTTAACTCTGCTGAAGCTGCAGGTTCAAAGGGGTAGGGTGTAGTGTGAGCTTTTCCAACACAAAGTTAAGGTCCTAAGCAGGGGTAGGGGCTCTTCTGGGTGGCCTTAAGTGGTTAGCCCCTCTAAGTAACTGCTTGATGAGAGGGTGTGAAAAGAGAGGTGGCTCTGTGCTGTAATGAGTAGAGAAGGCAGACGCATGGATTTAAATAGAAGAGAAGGACAGGCCTCTGTGAAGTAGGTCTGCTAGGCAATCCAGGATGAGAGGCAAGGAGGGCTGTGCTGGTTCAGCTCCTTTAGCCTGGATCAAGGAACAATATCTTTTCCACTTATCAGCATAGGATTTTCTAGTGCTGGGTTGTCTGGCTTCACGTATAACATCCAGGACCTGCTTGCTTAGGCTGGCCACTGGAGGAGAGGTCAAGGAATAAGCCAGGCTTGCCAGGTTCAGGGTCTGCAATTGTGGATGCAAAAACTCTCCCTCCTGCTGAGTTAGGAGAGTTGGAATCTGAGGGAGGTGCCATGGAGGCCATGGTGACAGACTGCGCAGTAGTGGGTACCAGTGTTGGAGTGGCCAGTTTGGGCCTTGGTCTTTCCTCCCTTATTTTGAGTAATACCTTTGTTAGAAGAGGTAGTGGGGGAAATGCACAGATTGAGAGGTTTACCCATTGGAAGGATAGGACATCCACGTTCCAGGCCTTGCTGTAAGGTTCCCTGGTGCAGAATTTGCTCAGCTGGTGGCTGTTGCGGGAGGCAAATAGGTCCACCTTCAGGTACCCCATTTCTAGATTATCAGGCTGAAGGTGTTTAACTGCAACTTGTGCGGGTCTAGACAATTTCTGCTTAAGTTGTCTGCCAGAGTGCTTTGGTTGCCTGGCAGGAATTGCGCTAGCAGGTGAATATGCATGGCTGAGCCCGTGTTCCAAAGGGTCATGGCTAGCCTGCAAAGTGTGTAAGGGTGGATTCCTTCCTGCTTGTTGATGTACCACATCACTGTGATGTTGCCTGTTTTGATTAGTAGAGGCCCCGGAGAGAGTAGGGGGTCTGAAAGCTGTCAAAGCGTGCCGAACAGTTCGTATCTCTTTTTGGTTGATGTGCAGATGAATTTGATTTGGGCTCCAGTGGCCCTGAATGCACCTGACATCCATGTGTGCACCCCAGGCATAGTCTGTTGCGTTTGTGGTTAGGGTCTGGGCGGCGTGGGGTTGTGAAAAGGGAAGTCCCTTGTTGTGGTTGCATGCTGCTGCCCACCAAAGAAAATCTTTCCTTAGACAAGGTATAATAGTTTCCAAGTCCTGAGAATGTTGACAACAAAGGCTCTTTAAGTACCACTGAAGTTTCCTCATATTAAATCTGGCATAAGGAATTAGAAGAACGCAGGAGGCCATAAATCCTAGTGCTTGCAGGATTTTCCTTGCAGATAACTGGGTTCTGGTAGCCAGTTGAGAGAAAGTAGCTTGTCAGATAGGCTTATTTTTCTGGAGTAAGGAATGCCATCTGGGATGCTGTGTCCAGCTTGCTTGCAGGCATACAATTTTCTGACTGGGGACTAATTTGGATTTCTTTTCGTTTATAGTGTACCCAAGTGAGGTCAGGAGGTCCTTTACAAATGTCAGGTGCTGCAACAGCTTTTCCTGACTGTCTGCCTGAATCAGGCAGTCGTCCAAGTAGGGGTAAATTTGAATATTTCTTTGTCTGCAAAAAGCAATGGCTGGAGGCAGGCATTTTTTGAAAACTCTGGGAGTAGTTGATAAGCCAAAGGGAAGTACAGAAAACTGGTAATGCATAGATCCTGCCCTGAAACACAGATATTTCCTGACAAACTCTCTGACTGGGATGTGCAGATAGGCCTCTTTCAGGTCTAGGGTGGCTAACCAGGCATCTTTGGACAGCATAGGAAGAACCTGCTGTAGGGTGAGCATTTTGAATTTTGGTACCACCAGGAAGGTGTTTAGAATAGATAGATCTAAGATTGGGCGCCAAGTGCCCTCTTTTCTGAGTACCAGGAAAAGTCTGGAATAGAAACCTTGGCCTATCTGGTCTGCCGGAACAGGCTAAATTGCCCTCATGGAGAGCAGGGAATGAACATGGCTTTGTGCCTCTACTCACTGGTTTGGAGGAAGATCTGGGAACCCTTTTGGGGTTGGTAGTGTGTGGAAATAAAATGTGTACCCTTGAGATACAATGTTGAGGACCCATTGATCATTGGTGATGGAGGCAAGTTTTCCTCCTAGGGGTACAAGCAGGTGGACAGAGCTAAGAGGTGGATTGGAGAAGTCATTGTCAATTCTTTCCATAAGGGAGTGGCTTAGCACTCCCTGTTTTAGAAGTGGTGGTACTGCATTGCTTAGATCGCTGCATTCCCTGGGACTGCTATCTGGGGATCTGCTTGCCCTTGTCAAGTTTGAAGCGGCCTTGAGGAGGCTGAAAAGGACCAACGTTTTGAGGGGCAATGCCTACTTAATTTCGGAGGCTTGACTTGCAAAAAGTCTGTCTGCATAGACTTAGCTTTTTCTTCCATCTTTTTTAAAATTTCCTCTGCTTTGGTGCCAAACAGATTGTCTTTGTTCAGTGGTGCGTCCAATAGTTTTGATTTGACATGGTCTGGCAAGGTCTGTTCCTTAAGCCAAGTATGCCTTTTAAGTACAGAACTTGCGACTGCTGCCCTGCAGGATGCTTCTAGGGCGTCAAACCCACAATGCAGGGGGTGCTTAGAAACTTGTCTTGCAGAATGCATAAGCTCCTGTAATTCTTTATTTTCTCAACAGTCTGGGAAGGTAGATAATTTTTGTTTAATAAGTTCCATAATATGTTGCTGGTATTTCAGCATGTGAAACTGACAATTTAATGCTCTGATGGCAGGAGTTGCAGAGGTGTATACTTTTTTACCCCATCTGTCTAAAGCTTGGGAATCCCTGTCCGAAGGGGTGGGATTCTTAGCTGTGGTTGCTTTTATTCCTTTAGGTCCTTGGGACATGACCTCTGGGTCAGCAGTAGGATTTTTGAAAAGACATGTGTGAGTCAGGGACACTAATACCAGTCAGGTTTCCTGGGAGCAGGAGGTAGAGTATCAGGAGTCAGACTGGATTCCATAAAAACATCAGAAACAACATCTAGCACAGGAGGAATAGCAAAGGGTCTGTGCTGTGGCAAATCTAAAAATTCCCTGAGTCTCTTTTTGGACTGAGGATAATCCTGGCATTCCCAATGGAAATGCTCTCTCAAGATATGTAAGGTTTCACCAAAAGAAAAATCCTCTAAAGGAGAGGCAGAAAGAATGGATTCCTCTGCATCTGAATCTTCATAAGCAGATAAGGGCACGTCTTCATAATCAGAAACTCTAGAGTCGAACTCTTGGTCGGAAAAGCTGCTGGGGGACAAGTCTCTTTCTTTTAACAGGGGTAGGCTGGCTTCCCCTAATCAGCATGAGAAGTTCTTCTGGCATTTTAAGCATTTGAGATTGAGGCAGGCGCTTGAGCTTAGGTCGGCGTTTTTTAAGGTGTGGTTCATACCCAAAGTCTTAGAAACTCAGTAGTTTTAGAAAGAACTGAAGACACGAAAGAAGTCGCTGGTTTGTATTGAATATCGGTAGTGCGAAGAACTTTCTTGGAAGCCGGTGCCTGGACAGTGGCTCCGGACACATCCAAGGTAGAGACATCTGCAGAGTCTGTAGTCAAAGAGTCTCGCGGCATACCGGACTCCGAACGGGTCTCAGTAGCGAATCAACAGAAGTGTGCATCAGGGGCTGCGAAAGCGCCTCACCGAGTACCGGCAAACTGGTGACTAGCTTAACAGAAGCGTCTGTGGCAGTTGTGGTCCTGTGCGGTCTTGTCTTTATCCTTATGTTTTTTCAGATCATCGGTAGTTGGACGGCTTACCGAAGCCATTTCGGAATACAGAGATCGAGAGCAAAAGTATTTAGCTACAATAAGGGTCCGATGACGTAGGGTTCTGGCATTGAATAAAGCACAAAACAGAGAAGGACGTGGTGGTCTGGGCCTACACCCATGCGTACTGTCTAAGAGATTGCAGCCCTGATATCGAATGCCACTTTTTTCTTAGATGCAATGAGTTCATTTTGGCAAGTGATGCTCGATTGCAAATCTTTATTACTAACTACATTCAGTAACTCATTTGGAAGATATAGATTCCTCAGGATGCCATTTGGAATAAATTTTGCAAGTGAAGTCTTCCAGCGTGCAATGGAGCAAATTTTAGGGGGGGCTATCCATGTACCATAACAGTAGATAATATATTGGTTGGAAGCAATGGTGAGGTGGAGCATGACAGAAATATTAACAGACTTCTAGACAGAGCACGTGAAGTGACCCTAAAGCTCAAATCTCTGAAGCGCAAATTCAGACTGCCAGAAGTTACATATGTAGGTCATCTGTTTACAAATATGGGCTTTGAGACCAGACCCATCCAAGCAAGCAGCCATTCTTGAGATGCCATTACCAGATAATGTGCAAGATCTACATTTTCTTGGTATGGTCAGTTACTTAGGCAAGTTTATTCCACATTTCAGTGAGTTGACAGCATCTTTGAGACAGCTCACACGTAAAAATGTTACTTGGCGAGGGCTAGAACAGCACCAGAGAGCATTTGAAGTTCTTAAGCAGAAAACTGCTACCCCCTCCATTAAGATGTTAGGATGTCAACAAACCAGTAACTCTTTCCTGCGATGCTTCAAAACTTGGTTTAGATGCAGTTATTCTCCAAGAAGGCAAGGCAGTAGCTTATGCATCTAGAACACCAGACAGATACAATATGCTCAAAATGAAAAAGAATTTTTGGCAATAGTGTTTGCACGTTCCATGACTAAATCTATGGTCAAGAAATCCAAAATGAAACTGATCAACCTTTGGTCACTATTTTAAAGAAGCCTATGCTTTCAGCTACAGCAAGATTGGAAAGAATGATGCTCAAATTGAAAACTTCTTTATCTGGCTGATACCTTATCCAGAGCACCTAGAAATACAATGGAACAAGATTCATGCAGAGAATTTTGACTCTGATGTCATGCAAGTGCGTAACTTTTCTACGACAAGACTTGATGAGCTACAAGATCATACAATAACTGATGCAGTTTTGCAGAAGCTCAACTATGCCCATGTTGGATGACCATCAAAGCAATCAAGTGTACCACCACAAGTGCACTCTTACTTTCGTTACAGAGAAGAGTTGTTGAAGGAAGATGACACTATTTTCAAAGGTCCTAAAATTGTTGTTCCTGTTTCCTTACAACAAGAATATATCCAGATTTGGCATCATAGTCACCCGGATTTCTAATCTACTAAGAGAAGAGCAAGAGGACTGGTATTTTGGACTTTTCTAGCGAAAGACATTGACAGAGTACTTTCTTCCTATCAAGTGTGTAATAGTACTAAAGCGCATTTGCAAAGAGAGCCACTTCAGCTAAGTCAAATTCCTGATCTACCTTGGTCAGCTGTAGCTTCTGACACATTCGAGTGGAACAATCAACATTACTTAGTACTGGTAGACTCTTAAGCAAATTGGTTTGAGATAGATTTACTACCTACTTCTACTAGTCATTACTAAGTTGAAACGCCATTTTCTCAGTCCATGACAGTTCACAGAAATTAATCTCTGACAATGGCACACAATTCACCAGTCAACTGTTTCAGAAATTTGCCAGAGAATGGGACTTCGGACGTTACTAGTAGTCCAGAGTATCCGCAATCTAACAGACTTGCTGCAAGTGCAGTACAGAGTGCAAAGCAATTACTTGAAAAGTCAAAGCGTGATAAATACCTATGTTTTTTTTTAACTTAATCTCAGAAACATCAGAAACATACCCAGTGATGATATGCTTGGTTCACCTGCTCAGAGACTTCTAGCTAGGCAAAATAGAACAACATTGCCTACCAGTTCTAATTTACTCGGGTCTAAAGCCAAGAACAACCAAGCAATCAAAGCACAGTTATCCAGAAAGTGTTCTTTCTGAAAGTCCAACTATGGCAAGTCGAGCAGATTTCTTCGTCCGTTGAAAAAAGGAGAGACTGTGAGGATGCAAACAGCGAAAGGTTTCCAACCGGATTGGTCAAGTAACTAGTATTAGTGCACAGCCAAGATCTTATTTTGTTAAATCCAAGGGTGGGGAGTACAGGAGAAATCATAGGCATCTTTCCTGTAGCAGAACCGATATCGCAGCATCTTACTTGAGATAAAGACTCTCTCAGTTCAGATGATATTCCCTGCTCCAGAACGTGTCTTGACTTCTGATACTATTCTGGCAGATTCCAGTGTTCCTAAGACTGAACAGTCAGAAGAGACAATCCCAGTTGCTAAACCAGAACCCACATTTTATATCACACGATATGGCTGCATTTCAAAGCCTAGTGTGAAATACACAGCAACTTGGACATAGTTGTACATATGTATCTAGCTTTGTATAACTGCAGGATGAAAATCATTTCTATGTAAATTGCATATTCAACAATTTCAGTGACAATGTCTTTTTTAACTCATTTTCTCAGAGGGAGGATGTAGAATAACAGATGCGTTGTACCTTTAAGAAGCATTTCCAAGATCTGTGGGTGCACATAAATACCAAGCACTTGTTAGGTTCAGTGCCATTTTGAAGGTGTAGCCAGAATGTTAACATCCATGTGGCATGACAACTAATCTGTTTATAAGTTAGTTACTTAACTTCATTTATGATGTGCTTGCATACAATAAAACTGCCTGAACAAGAACCCACGATGCTCGCCCGTTTTACTCTGACCTGGCGAGCAACACCATATATGTCAGAGTATATCACTGAACCTCTTCAAAGGCAACCTTGATGAGTGGATGGGAAACTACAAATTTGTCCCAGGGTTCCACCCGTGCGCCCCTCACTGACAGGGGTGACAGGTGCTGACTGAGGTTTCTTTTTTTGGGGATAAACTGTTGACTAGGCTTGTAAGGGCCCCAAGGCCATTACCCAAGTAACTTCCTATGATCTAAATGCCCTAGCCACTGGTATTCATGAAGGATGCAGAGAAAACCACTGGCTAGGACAGTGTTTCTCACACTTTTATGATCGCAGCCCACTTGGACAAAGCACATAACTTAGTGGCCCACTAGCCCCTTCCATACATAAGATTTAAGGGTAGGTCACATTTCACCACCAGAGGTAAGCCTACAAATGATGCATAGTGTAAAATTGTGGGCTTCACATTTACTGTCATCCCTTAACTGATTGTAACAAGTCAAATGAAAACGGGAAGTTAGGATACACTGTAAATAATACCAAGAAGTGATATAACTGTAAAGTATATAATTTATTCATGGAATTAGATGGGTAGATATAAAAAACAAAATATAAATGAATGTGAAGAATGGCAATGCTTAGTTTCAGAAAACAGTGGTTTATGTGGTTCTCAGAAATACGCAAGAAAACATCATTAAGTAGTCATGTGAGCACTCCATATTGCTCATAATACAAGTTGCTTCCTATAATAATGATTAGCAAGTCCAAGTACTACCTTCAGCTCCTGCACTGGTTCATACAAGCATGTACATCACCCTCACTTTTGCCATTACAATCAAAGCCACAATCTAACTCAAAAATAAGAAACAAGGGTAATCTGAACAGGATAGACAAAACAAATACCCAATATACCTGACATCCCACATTTTTATTTCTAGAAAGGAAGTAAAGCTTATTAAATAACAGGAAAGGTCCTAGATCTATGGCCCCAAGTTTGTCAACCACAATGCAGTCACTCTATAGTGATGTCAGAAAACATCCACTGCAACTGAATATAAATTCCACCTGAAGCCGTTTCATCTAAATGGGGATCTGCAACATACTCAAGAAGCATCACTTCAAAAGAAATACCACAAATATTGCCTTGTGTCCCTAAACTATTAGGTCACTATTCACACAAGTTCAGTACAAAAATAGCCATAATTTTTTTAGCATAGTACACTTTTTCTAGAAATAACTGTCTTGCATTTAAAAAAAAAGTTTAGTTCAGCCCACGTACATCATTGAGACAGAGAAGATTTTTATAACCAAGTTCACAACATATTTTTGCTATATAATTTTATTACACCTAAAAAAGATACTTATTTACAGCCTGAATTCATAAGGAGAATGCATATATAAAGTATTGCCTTAATATGGAAATGACATCCCCAAAAAGAAAGCTTTTCCTCCACTCAGTTGTGATCACCAAAAATGGTAGTAAGTAAATAAATTAACATAATATATTTTAGTTACTGCTTCAGGGCCGATGGCATTGCTGCAGGTACCTCCTCCCATAACTCTCAACCTCTTAAGAATCAGGGACAAATTCAAAAAAATGAGTGACAAAGGCCAAAAGTCAGACACTGCTGTTATACATTTAGAAAGTTGCTAGACTAGCAAGGTTTGTTATTATGTAGTTTCTGAAGGATATGAAGTCTGAAATGCAAACATCTGTCATTACTTAGTTACTCTTGTACACCAATTTGTCAAAATATAACAAAATATGAGGCCAAAAATATAAGAAAATCAGGAACGTTTGAGAACATTGCCCCCACACCTCTCACCATACTTCTCAACTGTCCAGACTTTGGCAGAATGTCCAGATTTTGGTTTTCTGGCAAATCAATGGGATGATCTGAGGTCTGAAGTCACTAAATAATGACATACATTTGAGTTTCAGACTTCAAATCCTTCGGAAAATGTATGTTAATCTATGTTACTCTAGCAACTTTAAGTTTGTAACAGCAATATTTAAAACATGCCCCTAATGTTTGGGCCTTTACGCCCCCCCCCCATTTTGTTAGGATTTGTCCCGATTTCTTGCACTTAGAAGTTAAGAGGTATGTCTCTCATCCTCTCAGCTGAAGAATCAGGGACAAAGCCAAACAGATAACACTGTCAAAGGATCAAAACTAAGGAATTTTATATACTGTATATACATACTTAGAATGTTGCGAGCAGAGCAACTTTTTCATTAGCAAGCATTTTCTGCAGGACATTAGTGACTATGTACAATAATTTGTTAGAAAACAACACATTTTATGAGGACTACACCATAAATATGAGGGGAAATCCAGAAACATTCTGCAAAATTAGATACAGTTAAGAGCTGTGCCCCCACCTCAAATGTCAACCTCAGAGATGAAGAATCAGGAACAAATCTAAACAAATAATGGGGACAAAGGTCTAAACATGGGAACTGAATTATGTCATCTCAATCATCATCATCCAGGGTAAAAGAAAGCAATGTGTACACTTGAGGTACATTTAACAAATCGCACTTACATTTTTACTGATGCAGATAGGTGCTGCTGCTTCTACGAGGGGAGCAAGTGGACTGGGCAAGTACAGTGTTATTACTGTACAAGGACTTCCCACCACAGCAAGACAGAGTTGGTATTTTTACCTCAATCTCGTGAGGTGCAGGATTTCACCTTTGGTTTCTGGTGTCCTGTTGAATCTGTGCTAAATGGTTCCCTCTGCTTGCAGCTGCAAGCGGAGATTAACCAATCAGGTTCAAGAAAGGTGGGACTCGTAGGAGCAACACAGAAGGATTTATTTTACATCATAAAATCCAGTCACCAAACAAACCCGAAAAAAAAAAAAGTAAAATGACACATGACAACCCTAGGTCCACCTGAAACCCGGATCCAGATTTATTTAGGCTGGGCTAAGATATTAAACATTTCAGAGCTTTCTTGCCTTAGAAGAAAGGCAGGCTACAGCCATACCAGATATGAAAATAAAAATAAATGACCCAACACTGACCCAAAATAGCAAAACTTTGGGAGATGACAGGAGGGAATGGCTAGAGCAGCAGTGACCTATTAGAATATATACTGTTTTGGTAAGTTTACCTACAGAACTGTACAACATTCATCATTAGACCACTGCTCTGTAGCTTAAGCTATATGGTTAGAATACCAAATCTTAGAAAGTTTAGGAGGAAGAAGGGTGAAAAGTAAAGTCCCTGGAGAATGGTCCTAGCAAAGCCTGTTTGAGACCTAGAAAAGGAGTGTAGTTTAGTGTTTTGTGAATGTATAGAGGACCAAGTCACTGTCTCAACAGTGTCTGATCAAAATTTCTAAAGGTTTTAGTTTTGTTAAGATAGCATACAAGTTGTCGGTGGATATCTAGAGAATAAGAAATTCTCTCCTTGTCATTTTCAAATTATGGAAAGACAGGGAGATGGACAGTTTGACTCAAAGTAAATTCTGATACCAGGTTCTATTACCCCTTGAGCAGGCATATGCTGTATTACAAGGGAATTTAAGTTTGATCAGGTGGATGATGAGGAATCTCTTGTAAAGTAGAAGGGACTCCCACTGTAGTCTGTACTCCTGATGGAAACCTCTCAGAACCCATTTGTCTGAAATTATCTGCTGCCAGAGAAAGAAAAATAAAGAACCAGACTTTGAGGAAGAATTAATGGTCTGCCAGGGTGGGTGAGGTGGGGGTGGTAGTATTGTTGCACTTTGTAGATGGTCACTGCAACTTGCACTATATCCTTGTTTCTGGTGGCTCCTTCCTTATTTTCAAAGCCTCCCTGCCAGTGTTTTTTGAATGTCTGCTTTCTTCAATGAGCAGAGACTGCTTATTTATTTATTTTATATAAAAGGATCCTGAAATAGGGACGAGACCTTTAAACATACACAAGGATGGCAGGCTGATATAAATCAGTCACCTCTTCCATCAGTTTTCCTCTCAACACATTTATTCATAACGTCTGCGGCAACCTCCATATCGACAGAAGGGCTCAAAATTTCAGCTTACATCTTCAGGCAAGTTTTAAGGATGTAACTATTCAAACCTTCTCATAACAGACTCAATTAGCTGCTGCTCTGTAATAGAAATTAGCAGAGTTACAGGAACATGTCAAAGAATATTTGGTTACTTGAGAACCAGAAGCAATAAATGTGCTTAGAGAAGATTTTTCCTCAGATGAAGGAAAAAGTGGCAGTTACGTTCCTCAGTCCAGGGGTGCATAGCAGATGCTGTAAAGCTTTGGAAGCTGTCTGGCATTACATCCTGTGCAAGATATAACCCATACAGCTTGGGCTACTGTAGCAGTGATCTAATGATGAACATCTGAAGTTAACAGACAACTGAAGGGTTACTAACATTAGGGAGTACAAGTAAAATAAAAAGTCTGTATGGAAAATGAAAAATATTAAGGTGTGAAAGACAATTCACATAGTTTAACTTTTTAACTTTGCCAATAGAGGAAGGGGGATGGGAGTCCATAATGGGCATATTGCATAGCAGCAAGGCTTAAATGTTACAGGGTATACTGGACCCAAACCACCACTCTAGATGAAAGGTCACTGTTATACAATAATTAGCAGGGATTAGAAGAATGCATAATTGAGCAAAAAAAATGTTGGAGAAGAAAAAGTGTAGAAGAATGTTGGTGGTGATGGAGCTAACAAGTTTGATAACTCACTGAAAGACAACAACTTTATGTATGAGCTGGCTCTAAAAAAAAGTTACAAGAATGGGAGCTGCACGCAAACAGCAAGTCTTAAGGTCTGTAGGGATTTGTGTACTCAAATTAGTTCATGATAGGTGGATAACTAATTGGAAATGATAAATGGGCAGGGGGTTGGACTTTAGTAAATGGAGAATTGCACAATAAATAGATAAAATGGAGACTTTCAGATTATACACAAGGGATGAATGGCTGAAATTGGTTCTTTAGTGGATAGAAAATACATAAGAACATTTATCTAAAAAAGGAGTCAAAGAAACCCATACAAAATGCTAACAGAAGATGAAAAGACAAAAGTCTACAGTTACTTGGGAGAAACAGTTAACTACAAAAGCAGATTAAAAAGCATTATTTCTAGCCGCAACCCTCAGACAGGGGCCACAGACATTTCCGATCAAAAAAGTATTTTACACTCTTGCAAGGCTTTCTGGAAAGCACCAGAATGTTAATACCAGAGTACTGGAGATGTAATACTGATTCAGTGCAGGATCTTAAACATACTTTTTGACAATGCCTTTAAATTAAAATTTAATGGGGGAGATAACTTGCTTAATATTTCAACTGGAGAAGAAGCAAATCACAGCTTCTCTCAGGATTAGTTTAGACAAAATAGGGGGAATAGTGAAAAAGACAAGTTTTGTTTTATTTATTTTACTGCTACTAAAGTAACCACCAGAAAGTAGAAAAGGAAAGCACAGTTTTGTACCTACCATAAAATGTAGATGTTCGAGTGTCTTCACTGCTGCAGTCATTACACTTTGGTTATCCTGCCGTCAGGCGGTCCCGCAGTCGGCCAGAGTTCCAAAGTCTTGGTCCGGCGTCGGTTGCTGTTGCTTCTTCCCTAACGTCAGTGCGCCAGGGGTATACAAGATGCAGCAGACGCCATTTTCTTCAGTTTTTCTTGCCCCAGATGTCAGGTGCCCCCAAATAGGTAGGCAATACATATTGCTAATAAAGCATACATGAAAATTAAAACCAAAAATTTTAGCTACCAGCAAATACACCAGATAGGTAGTATAGGGTAGAAAAGTGTAGATAAGTCCTAGCTAAGAAAGAGGGGATGGAGGAAGGGTAACCTGGACTGCAGCAGTGAAGACACTAACATCTACATTTATGGTAGGTACAAAAGTGTACTATGTTCATCGTGTTTCACTGCTGCAGTTATTACACTTGGGTTGAATCCCAAAGCTAAGTCAGGGTGGCTGGATCTAGAGAGGATTTGGTGTGGCTATGACACCCTGTAGCATGGCAGTGGCAAAGCCTGCTCTGGATCTGGAGTAAAAAGGCAAGTGGTAATGCTTGGTAAAGGTGTGCACTGAGCTCCAAGTTGCAGCTTCCAAAATGTCCTTGGTAGGTACTCCTCTAAGATAGGCAGTAGAAGTTGCAGTTGCCCTGGTAGAATGTGGTCTAATGTTAGATGGTACAGGCTTCCCATGCTGTGTGTAGCAGAACTGGATACAGTGTCCTATCCACTTTGAAATGGTCTGCTTTGAAATAGCCTTTCCCTGTGATCTTACAGCATAGGATACAAACAGTTGCTCAGTTTTCCTGAAAGCTTTGTTTTGTCCAAGTAGAAGCGTAATTGTCTGTGCATGTCCAAGGAATGTAGAATTCTCTCCCCTTTATTCTGGGGATTTGGATAAAATGTTGGCAAGTGAATAGTTTGGTTAAGAGCCACACTGGATACCACCTTAGGCATAAATGAAGGGTTTATTCTTAAGGAAACCCTGTCTTGGTGAAAAATGACGAAGGGCTCCACTGCCATTAGTGCCTGTAGTTCTGAGACTCTTCATGCTGAGGTTATTGCCAGCAGCAGAGCAGTTTTCCATGATACATATTTTATTTCTGCTGTACTGACTGGCTCAAAAGGAGGTAAAGTGAGTTTTTCCAAGACAAAGTTGAGGTCCCAAGTAGGTGCTGGTGCTCTCCGTGGTGGTCTTATGTTTTTAGACCCTCTGAGGTACTGCTTTATCAACGGATGAGAGAAAATACGAGAATCTGTGTTGTAATGAGCTGAGATGGCAGAAGCGTGGATCTTAATGGATAAGAAGGATAGCCCTTTGTCCAGCATCTCGGTTAAATATTGTAGTATCTGAGGAATGTTAGGGACAAGAGGGTCAAGGCTTTGAGCCTGGTTCCAGGCACAGAATCTCTTCCACTTTTCTGAAGAAGATTTTCCTGGTGCTAGGCCTCCTGGCCTCCAAAATGACATCCATAACAGATTTAGACAGAGGTGTTGCCTGTTTGTGCAGGATCTGATTGTTTTGAGCCAGAAGGTGTGGAATTTGAGGCAAAATCCAAGGTGGGCCTTGAGCTAAGTTCTTTAAGATTGGGTACCAATGTTGGCGTGGCCAGTCTGGAGCAATCAGAATCATCTGTGGTTTTTCTTGTCTGGCTTTTAGGAGAACCTTCGAAAGGAGAGGCAGAGAAGGGAAGGCATAAAACGTGTAGGCCTTTCCAGCTGAACGAAAGAGCATCCACTTTCCATGCTTGTGTGTGATAAGTCCTTGTGCAGAATTTTTGTAGTTGGCAGTTCAGTGGGGAGGCAAAGAGATCTATGTCCGGGCACCCCCATGTTTGCATTACCATGCTGAAAACTTGTGGATTTAATTTCCCCTCGTGAGGATCCATGATGTTTCTACTTAGTTCATCTGCCAGAGTATTTTTCTTTCTGGCAGGAATTGTGCTTGCAGATGAACTTGATAAGTTAGAGCTGTGTTCCACAAGGTTATGGCTCGTCTGCATAGGGGGTAAGAATGAGTGCCCCCTTGCTTGTTTATGTACCACATTACTGTGGTGTTGTCCATCTTTAAAAGTAATTGTCCTGGATGCAGAAGGTCCTTGAAAGCTGTTAGGGCATTTTGTACAGCCAACATCTCTTTCTGATTGATGTGTAGATGCAGTTGGTCTGTGGTCCATTTGCCCTGAATACATTTTCCTGCCATGTGTGCTCCCCAGGCGTAATCCAAAGCATGTGTTGTTAGAGTATGCCTGGCTGTGGGTAGAATGAAAGGCTGACCCTTGTTGAGGTGACATGCCTGTGCCCATCATCGAAACTCCTGTTGCAGGCAGGGAATTAGTGGTATTTCTGTTTCCAAGCTGTGAGAGTGTTGAGTCCAAACACTTTTTAGGTACCATTGTAATTTCAGAGCACAAAAAATTGTCACACCAAGTAGCAAAAACCTGTTCCACGAACAATAAAGGTCTTCCTCCCACACAAGTCCAAAAAGATAGACTCCACCAGCGAAGTTATATAGTTGATTTATTTTCACACCAAACAAGTAAAACAAGAAAAATAAGAAATCTGAGCGCTTTCGTCTCCCTTCGGAGACTTCTTCAGAGATAAATTAAAACCATAAAATACATCAGTTTATATACTTTATCTAGTGGGCTGGTCAATAGATTAATTAATTAATTAGCACATTTCTTTCATTTCCTTCTAAAAGTGAAATACACACAGTTTTCATTGTGTGTAAAAATAACTGTTTTCTATACTGAAAACTTTAAACTTTAAATACAGTTGTCAAATATCTGTCTACAAATTCAGTATAGATATGAAATGTATAAAATTATATTAGATATATTGAAATATGTTGCAATATATTAAATGAATTCAGTAAATCATAAGTACAATTGATATAATTGTTGCATTAAAGAAAAACTGAATGCAAAGAAGTCAACACAACAGTATGTCCTATCAAAACCTTAAAACATTAAACAGTGGGAGAAAGTACAGTTTTGTACCTACCATAAATGTAGATGTTCGAGTGCTAATACAGCTGCAGTAATCACATATGGGTTCTCTGCCGTCAGGCGGTCCCTCGGTCGGTCTAGGTCCGGCGTCGGTTGTTGTCGCTTTCTTTCCTGACGTCAGTGAGGCAGGGGTATATAAGACACAGCCGACGCCATTTTCTTCAGTCTTTCTTGCCCCAGATGTCAGGTGCCCCCATAAGGAAGGCAATACATAAATTATATTTATATACATGAAATGCAATACAATCAAAAATCAGTAGTTGCAAGCAAATATACCATAGAAGGATAACCCCATCAGGTTGTATGAAGAGGGGTTAGGCCCTAGGCCTTTACCAAGAGGGGAAGGAGGGAGGGAAAAAGTACAGTTTTGTACCTACCATAAATGTAGATGTTCGAAGATCCACATTGCTGCAGTCCTTACACTTGGGTAGTCCGCTGTCCTCGGTCGGCCCGAATATCAAAGTATGCATTTGACTGACATCAGGGCGTCAGGGTACAAATGCGCATGACCATATCCTCAGTCTTTTCTTGCCCCAGATGTCAGAAGACCCTAAAAATAAAGGTCAAAACCAAAAGACAGCAAACAAAACACCAACCACCCTTGCACTAATTATATGTACAATATATACAATATACACAATATTTACAACCCAACCCACACAACCACCTCTAACAACAGAGGAAGGAGGGAGACTGCAGCAATGTGGATCTTGAACATCTACATTTATGGTAGGTACAAAACTGTACAATGTTCTTCATCTCACATTGCTGCAGTCCTTACACTTGTAGAATCCCAAAGCAGAGGTAAGGGAGGATGGCCAAACTACAAGGAAGCAGGAGCTGCCAAAATACCCTGCAAAACAGCAGTGGCAAAACCAGCCCTGGATTTAGAGTAAAGTGGTAGGTGATAATGCCTAGAGAAAGTATGCACTGAACTCCAAGTAGCTGCCTCCAAAATATCCTTGGTTGCCACTCCTCAAAAGGCTGAAGTGGCAGTAGCCCTAGTGGAATGAGGCCTAATCCCAGCTGGAATCTCCTTGCCATGATGGGAATAACAGAAAGCAATGCAAAACCCAATCCACTTAGAAATAGTTTGTTTTGACACAGGCTTGCCCTGAGAACTCAAAGCAAAAGAAACAAACAACTGCTGAGACTGCCTGAACCCTTTAGTTCTGTCCAAATAATATCGCAACTGCCTGTGTACATCAAAAGTGTGCAAAATCTTTTCCCCTTTATTTTGGGGATTTGCATAAAAAGTAGGCAAATGAATAGTTTGGTTTAAAGCCACACTAGAAACCACCTTAGGCATAAAGGAAGGATTAGTAGCTTATGGAAAATCAAGAAAGGCTCAACAGGGCCTGCAATTCAGAAACCCTTCTTGCAGAGGTAATGGCCAACAAAAAGGCAGTCTTCCATGATAAATATTTCAAATCAGAAGTAGCTGCAGGCTCAAAAGGTTGTAGAGTGAGTTTCTCCAAGACAAAATTGAGATCCCAAGCAGGAGTAGGAGCTCTCGTGGGGTCTTATATTCTTTGCCCTCTAAGAAATTGCTTGAACAAAGGATGAGAAAACAATGGAGGGTCACATTCATAGTGAGCTGAAATTGCTGCAGCATGAACCTTTATAGAAGAGAAGGACAAACCTTTGTCCAGTAACTCAGTAAGATATTGAAGAGCCACACTTAAATTAGGCTCAGAAACATCAAAATCCTTTGCTGCACTCCAAAATAAAAATCTCTTCCATTTATCTGCGTACACTTTCCTTGTACTAGGCCTTCTAGCTTCCAGAATCACATTCAAAACTTGTTGTGGAAGTTGAGACCCTCTATGGTTCAAAACAGAATATGCCAGGCTGTTAGGTGAAGAGAGTGAAGTTTGACATTGAGCAAATGGCTGTCCTCCTGTGACAACAGGTGTGGAATCGAAGGCAAAGGCCATGGAGGCTTCCGTACCAGACTTCTCAGTAATGGGTACCAGTGCTGTCGAGGCCAATCTGGAGCTATTAAAATCATCCTTGGCTTGTCCTGTCTGACCTTTAGAAGTACCTTTGGGAGGAGAGGCAGAGGTGGAAAGGCATACACATGAAGATTGCTCCAATTGAAAGAAAGAGCATCCACTTTCCAAGCTGTGGGATGAAACCTTTTTGTGCAAAACTTTGGCAGCTGATGGTTTAGTGGAGAAGCGAACAGATCTATGTCTGGAGTTCCCCATGACACTGTCAATTTCTGAAATATATGAGGATCCAATTTCCACTGGGATCCATAATTGCCTGCTCAACACATCTGCTAAGGAGTTCTGTGCTCCTGGCAGAAACCTTGCCTGAAGATTGAGCTGTAAACTGAGAGCAGTCTCCCACAAAATCATTGCTTGCCTGCATAGAGGATAAGAATCCCCTTGCTTGTTGATGTACCACATGACAGTTGTGTTGTCTGTTAGAATCAACACTTGCCCTGGAAGAAGTAAATCCTTGAAAGCTATTAATGCAAACTGGACTGCTAACATCTCCTTCAGGTTGATATGTAGATGTTGTAGTCTGGTGTCTTGTATCCACTTTCCATTTAGATGAGCTCCCCAAGCTTTGTCTGAGGCATCTGTCGTTAAAATCTGACTCTGGCGGGTCACAGAGTCCCTTGTTTAGGTGACATTCCTGAGCCCACCACAAAAATTCCTTTTGAATGCAAGGTATTATTTGAATGACAGTGTCCAGATCCTGGCAGTGCTGTGTCCATACATTTTGAGATACCATTGCAGCTTCCTCATATGCAGTTTGGCATTGGGAAGCACCAGAATACAAGATGCCATGAACCCTAAGGCTTGAAGGACTGTCCTTGCAGTCAGCCCGGACTGATGAGATAGTTGATGGAAGTAAAGGGAAAGATTCTTTTGTTTGTCCGGGGTTAAAAGGCCATCTGGGATGCTGTATTCAGTCTTACACCCAGAAAGCACATGTCCTGAGAGGGTACTAGACTGGACTTTATTTCGTTCACAGAATACCCCAGGCATCTTAGCACTGCTATCACATATTCCAAATGATGAAGAAGCTCTTCCTTCCTTGAGCCAGAATCAGGCAGTCGTCCAAATAAGGATAGATCTGTATTCCTTTTAGCCTGAAGAAAGCTATCACTGGAGCCAGAACTTTCGTGAACACTCTGGCAGTAGATAAGCCAAAGGGCAATGCAGAGAACTGATAGTGAGAAGTCCCAGCTCGGCAGATACTTCCTGCAACTTAGTCCGATAGGAACATGAAGGTAAGCCTCCTTGAGATCCAAAGTTACCATCCAATGATCTTTGCCCAGCAGAGGTAAAAGCTGTTGTAACGTCAACATTTTGAACTTGGGAATGTCCAGATAAGTGTTGAGGATAGATAAATCCAAAATTGGTCTCCACGTGTTCCCCTTCTTTGGTACTAGGAACAGGCGAGAATAAAATCCTAGGCCCACTTCTGGCATAGGGACCCTAGTTGAAGTAACAGAGAAATTTGCTTGTGAGCCTCTATTCTTTGTTGAGGAGGAACGTCTGGCATGCCTCTGAAAGGAGGCAAGGTATGGAAATAAAACCTGTAACCGTGGTGTATGATATCCAATACCCATCTGTCTTGGGTAATTAAACTCCAATTTTCTTTGAAAAGTGCCAACCTTCCTCCCAAAGGTGCTGCCAGACGAGAAGGCTCTGGCAGCTGAAAAGTCATTGGGTCGGTTAAGGACTGACCCCTGCCCTCACCTGAAGACTGTGCAGGAGAACTCCCTGTTCTAGGCCTGAAAGAGCCCTGAGCTCTGCCCCTACCATGTCTAGATCTACCCCTAGACTGGGAATCATAAGAAGGATCACCCTTTAGCAGGCCAATTTCTACTAAACTTTGGAGGCTGAACCTGCAAAAATCTTTAACAGTCTGCATAGACTTAGCCTTGTCTTCCATTTTCTTTAAAACTGCCTCAACAGGAGAACCAAACAACACATCAGATTGTAAAGGAGCATGTAAAATCCTTGTTTTAACATGGTCAGATAAATTTTGATCCCTCAGCCAGGCGTGAGAACTGACCCAGTGGCAGCCACCCTAGATGAGGCCTGCACAGCATCAAAACCACATTGCAAAGAATGCTTACCCACCTGTTCAGAAACATGTACTAAATCTTGTAACTGTTTACAATCAATACCTTAGCATCAACTTTAGACTTCAACTGTGAAAGGAGATAGTTTTGGTATTTTAACATGTGAAACTGGCAATTCAAAGCCCTCATAGCTAGAGTCAGTATAAACTTTCTTTCCCCATCTATCCAAGGCCCTGGCTTCTTTATCTACAGGAACCGGATTCTTGACAACAGAAGCCTTAACACCTTTAGGCCCTGGCTAACAGTTTCTGGGTCTGCCCTAGGACTCTTAAAAGATACTTATGAACTTCAGGCACCCTGTAATACCTATCCGGTTTAACAGGAGCAGGAGGCAAAGAATCAGGATTAAGAGAAGCCTCTGTAAAAACATCTTCCACTACATCCAAAACAGGAGGTATAGCCAAAGGCCTATGCTGGGGTAAACAAAAATTCCTAAGCCTTTTCCTGGAATCAGAGAAGTCCTGACCTTCCCACTTAAAATGCTCCCTCATGGAATGAAGAGTTTCTGAAAAAGACAAATCCTCAGGAGGAGAAGCAGAAGGAGTAGAATCATCCACATCAGAATAAGGAGAGTACTCCTGCAAGTCTTCAGCCGAAGACTCTGAAACATCCGAAGCCTGCTCAAAACTCCCTAGCTCAGGCTCCACCCTAGGTCTCTTATCAGGAGGGGGCAAAGAACCCCTAATCAAAGAAATCAAATTTTCTGCCATTTTAAGCATATGCTTCTTGGGCACAGTTCCAGAAGAACTAGGGGTGACCAACTGAAGCTAAACCTGGCCTGCCTCTAGGAGAAGCCTTGGAAACAGAAGGAGAGGGCCTAACCACCCTAGGCAGGGAGGGGAGTATAGTAACCTGAGAAGCCCCATCACCCTGACCTGCCTCCTGAGAGGCCACATCCTGCTTCACTGCTTTGTCCTTAGACTAACCTGGCACAATCTAATCTCCTCTTTATAGTGCTTATTGAATCTAGCACAAGTGCTCAGGCCCTAAACAAGGAATACACAAAGTATGATAGTCTCTATCTGTTTCCCACAAGAAATACAATTATTCACTTTTTCTGACATCCGGTAAACCACTGAGGCAAGAAAAACTAAAATATTAAAAATTTCAGTACTGCTTCTGCATCGGACCATGCGGCAAAAGACTGAGGATATGGCGTCGGTCATGCGCATTTGTACCCTGACGTCCTGATGTCAGTCAAATGCGCCTTGACCGGCTGCCAGCTACTTGATATTGACAGCGGACTACCCAAGTGTAAGGACTGCAGCAATGTGAGATGAAGAACATCTGTACTGCAGCTGTATTAGCACTCGAACATTTACATTTATGGTAGGTACAAAACTGTACTATGTTCATCGTGCATACAGCTGCAGTAATCACATATGGGTAGAATCCCAAAGCTACGCACAGGGTGGTAGGCACTAGGTGGAACTGGGATGAGCCAGAATGCCCTGCAACACAGCAGTGGCAAAGCCTGCTCTAGTTTTGGAATATAAAGGCAGGTGATAGTGTTTTGTTAAGGTATGCACAGAACTCCAAGTGGCTGCCTCCAAAATATCTTTGGTAGGAACTCCTCTGAGGAAGGCTGCAGAGGTAGCTGTGGCCCTGGTGGAGTGGGATCTGATGCCTGTAGGGACAGATTTTCCATGATAGGAGTAACAAAACCGTATGCAGTGGCCTATCCATTTTTAAATTGTCTGTTTGGTAACTGGCTTCCCTTGAGCTCCTACAGCATAGGACACAAAGAGTTGTTCTGATTTCCTGAAAGGCTTTGTTCTGTCCAAATAATAACGTAGCTGTCTATGGATGTCTAAGGAGTGTAGTAGCCTTTCCCCTTTGTTTTGAGGATTGGGGTAAAAAGTAGATAAGTGTATGGCTTGATTTAAAGCTACCCTGGATACCACTTTAGGCATAAATGACAGGTTGGTTCGAAGGGAAATCCTATCCTGATGGAAGATGAGAAAGGGCTGTACAGCCATGACGGCTTGTAGTTCTGATACTCTACGAGCTGAGGTAGTGGCCAGAAGGAAAGCTGTTTTCCAGGACAAGTATTGCAAATCTGTTGAGGCAGCTGGTTCAAATGGAGGCAATGTTAGTTTTTCTAGAATGTAATTAAGATCCCAGGCTGGTATTGGTTGTTTCCTCGGTGGTCTTATATTCTTAGCCCCTCTGAGGAACTGTCTTAAGAGTGGGTGAGAGAATAAGGGTGGATCCGTGTTGAATTCTGCAGAAATGGCTAAGGCATGGATTTTTTATGGAGGAAAATGAATGTCCACTGTTCAGCATCTCTGCTAGATACTGTAATACCAGAGGCAAATTCAGTTTTTTAGGGTCCTGGCCTTTTTTCTCATTCCAAGAGCAAAACCGTTTCCATTTTGCGGAGTAAGCCTTTTTAGTAGATGGCCTTCTGGCCTCCAAAATGACATCCTGCACCTCTTTGGAGAGTAGGGTCTGTTGTGGTGTTAAGGAATTCTCCATGCAGCGAGATTGAGTGTTTTCAGCTGACTGTGAAGAGTTTTGTAGCTGTGCTGAGTCAGCAGAAGAGGCATTAGAGGTAGGGGCCAGGGAGGAGTATGTGTTAGGCTCCTCAAGAGTGGGTACCAGTGTTGTCTTGGCCAGTCTGGAGCAATCAGCATCATCTTCGGTCTGTCTGTTCTTGCTTTCAAGAGCACCTTGGGCAGAAGAGGCAGAGGAGGGAAAGCGTAAACTGTCCATGCTGTCCAACTGAATGAAAGGGCGTCCACTCCAGGCCTTTGGGTGAAAGGTCCTTGAACAAAACTTTTCCAATTGATGATTCCTGTGGGAGGCGAAGAGATCTATGTCTGGCCTCCCCCACACTTGGATTATCTTTGTAAACACTTGAGGAAGCAACTTCCATTCGTGTGGATCTGTCATATTTCTGCTTAGATTGTCTGCCAGCGTGTTTTCCAAGCCTGGCAAGTACTGTACTTGAAGTTCGATATGCCATTCCAGAGCCAAGTTCCAAAGTGTCATGGCTAGTCTGCACAGGGGGTATGAATGTATTCCTCCTTGTTTGTTTATGTACCACATTACTGTGGTGATGTACCACATTACTGTGGTGGTGTCTGTTCTTATCAATAATTGTCCTGGATGCAGGAGGTCCTTGAAAGCTTTAAGTGCATTTATGACTGCTATCATTTCTTTTTGATTGATGTGAAGGTGCTTCTCCTTTTGGGACCATTTGCCCTGAATGCACCCGTCTGTCATGTGCGCCCCCCAGGCGTAATCTAAGGCATCTGTTGTGATGACTTGATTTGCTTGAGGCTTGCAGAATGGGAGACCTGTGTTTGTTTGACATGCTTGGGCCCACCATAGAAATTCCTTCTGCAAACATGGAATTATTGGTATTATTGTTTCCAAACTGTGGCTGTGTTGAGACCATAGGTTTTTTAGGTACCATTGAAGTTTCCTCATATGCAACTTTGCACATGGGATTAAAAGAATGCAAGATGCCATGAAGCCCAGAGCCTGCAGGATTTTCCTTGCAGTAAGCCTGGTACAATTTGCTAGTGTTTTGAAGTACTGAGTTAGTTGCCCCTGTTTTTCTGGCGTAAGATAGGCCATCTGGGTGTTTGTGTCCAAGTTGGCACCTAGGAAAGTTATTTTCTGAGATGGTGTTAGCCTGGATTTCTCTTTGTTGATTGTGTATCCCAGAGAATTCAGTAACCGTGTTGCATAAGCCAGATGTTCCAGAAGTAAGTGTTTGCTGTCCGCTTGGATCAGGCAGTCGTCCAAATAAGGGTAAATTTGTATCCCTTGAAGTCTGCAGTAGGCAATTACTGATGCCAGGCATTTCGTGAATACTCTAGGCGCAGTAGATAAGCCAAAGGGAATTGCAGAGAATTGATAGTGGATTGAACCTGCAAGAAATCTAAGGTATCTTCTGCAGCTTTGTCTGATAGGGACATTCAGGTATGCCTCCTTGAGGTCCAATGTTAACAGCCAAAACTCCTTGCCCAGCATGTGAAGAAGCTGCTGTAATGTGAGCATCTTGAATTTTGGTACGAGTAAGAATGTGTTTAGGATGGACAAGTCCAAAATGGGTCTCCAGTCGGTTCCTTTCCTTGGTACCAGAAATAGCCTGGAATAAAAACCTTGACCTTGTTCGTGAGTAGGTACCTCTTGAATAGCTTTCATGTCTATGAGCTTTGAAATTTGTAGTTGTGCCTCTGCCCTTAGATTGTGTGGCAGGTTTGGCATGCCTCTCATTTTTGGGAGAGTGTGAAAATGAAATCCGTAGCCTCTGTTTATAACGTCCAGTATCCATTTGTCTGTTGTGACAATATGCCAATTTCTTGTAAATAATGCCAGTTTCCCTCCCAAGGGTGCTGCCAGCTGAGACTTGCTTGGCATGGAAAGGAGGAAGTCATCAAGTTTGTTTCCTGTATTGCTGTGCACTGTCTTCGCCACCTCTTGGTGCTGGAGTTTGCCATTGCCTGCCTCTATATGATCCTTGGGATTCCCCTCTGCCCCTTGTGCACCTGTATCTACCTCTTTGGGGCTGGTCGTGGCTGGAAAGGACCAGTTTTTAGAAGGCCAATTTCTGCTAAAACGTGGTGGTTGAACTTGTAGAAAAGCTTTGACAGTTTGCATAGATTTCGCTTTTTCTTCCATTTTCCGTAGTATCTCCTCAGCATTAGTACCAAATAGCACATCCTTTTGTAAAGGAGCATCTAGCAGTTATTAGCTTTCACATGATCAGGCAAGATTTGTTCCCTAAGCCATGCATGTCTACGAATGACTGATCCTGTAACAGCAACTCTACTTGAGGCCTCTAGGGCATCTTAGCCACACTGTAAGGTGTGTTTACCCACTTGTTCTGCACTATGCAACATATCCTGCAACTATGCAACATATCCTGCAACTCCTTCAAATCTGGTTGTTCAGGTTGAGACATTTTATTTCTTAATTGCGATGACAGAAACTGCTGATATTTAAGCATATGAAACTGACAATTTAAGGCCCTCGTGGCTAGTGTGGCCGAGGTATATACCTTTTTTCCCCACCTTTCTAAGGATCTTGACTCTCTTTCGGAAGGTAGTGGATTCTTAGCAGTAGAGGCCTTCATTCCCTTGGGGCCTTGAAAAATGGTTTCAAGGTCAGCATTATGGCTTTTGTAAAGAAATTGGTGAGAGGTAGGAACTCTGTAGTACCTATCAGGCTTGACTGGGGCAGGAGGCAGCGAATCCGGATTAAGGCAAGCCTCCGAATAAACATCATCAAGTACGTCCAAGACAGGAGGTATCGCCAGAGGTCTGTGTTGAGGTAACAAAAGAAATTCCCCAAGTCTTTTCTTGGAATCAGAAAAGTCTTGGCCTTCCCAATGGAAGTGTTCCCTCAAGGTGTGCAAGGTTTCCCCAAAAGAGAAATCCTCAGGAGGAGATACAGAAGGAATGGACTGCTCTGCATCAGAAACTTCAAATGGGGAGTAAGAGTGTTCCTCTACATCAGAATGTTCTGAAAAAAATGGAACCCTGATCAGAAGAGGGAGAATCTTCTTCCACTCTGGGTCTCTTGTCTGGAGGGGGTTGGGAACCCCTGATAAGAGTAATTAAATCCGCAGCCATTTTAAGAGTCTGCTTTTTAGGCATGGGGCCTGGAGATGGGCCCTGTGCAACAGAGGCCTCTTGGGATGCCTGGCTGATTTGGACTTGGTAAAGGCCTTAATGGAAAAGGAAGAAGAGGGCCTAAAGACACCAATGGTAGAAGTGGACCTGTCCACATTAGGAGGCTCAACGCTCACAGTGGCTTCAGTGGTTGTAGTCTGGGCCGAGGTACCTGCTGTCTCGGTTACAGAAGACACAGCCAAAGAAGTGTCGTCGGTAGTCAGGGACTGCATAGGCGTCTCGCTGAGAACTGGACCACGTGTAGCCGGTTTTGGCGTGGTGTCGGTGGGGGCCATGGACCTCGCATGTCGGTCCTTGTCCTTGCGTTTTTTGGACAAAACGGTAGTCGGAGTCTCCGACGACATTTTATAATCAAAGGCTGTACCAAAAAAGTGTTGGGCGAACTCCGCCCGACGCTTAATAGTGCGTTTATTGAAAGTAGCACAAAAGCGACAGCCCGAGACATCGTGGTCTGGGCCTAAGCAAGGTATGCAGAGGGAATGGAAATCCTTATGCAGTATTTGCTTCCCACAAGAAATACAATTGTTAACTTTTTCTGACATCGGTTTGAGGCAAGAAAAGTTTCCCCAACGGGGTACTTGGCTTTAATGAAGACTTCGGTTTCCAATTTTTCGTAAATTCAGGAGCTGGCCGACCGGCACTTGCGAACTGCTTCTGCTTCGGGCACCGCGCGGCAAAGAAGACTGAAGAAAATGGCGTCGGCTGTGTCTTATATACCCCTGCCTCACTGTCAGGAAAGAAAGCGACAACAACCGACGCCGGACCTAGACTTTGGAATTCGGCCGACCGAGGGACCGCCTGACGGCAGAGAACCCATATGTGATTACTGCAGCTGTATGCACGATGAACATCACTGTTAACATATTAAAAAGGGAGCACTAATATCTTAAGTATAATATAATAATAATATTTATATAAATATATAAATATAAATAAATAAACCATAATGCCAACTCTACAAACATTGCATACATATATATATATATATATATATATATATATATATATATATATATATATGTATACTCATTTACGAATGTATGTGCTACTATATGCATTTGTACTTCCAAAAATATCAATACCAGATGAATTAATACATCTATGCAGATCATAAATATGTATAAAATGTATAAAAAGTATAAAATTGTAAAATTAATATACAAACAATATATACATATGGAAACAAATACACATAAATATGCACACCCATAAATATGCGCACACAAATATGTACACAAATACATACACATGCGCATGCATATATACACACACACATATACATACATATATGTACACATACATATACCCACGTACACATACACATATACATACATATATACATACACATCCCCCCCATGCATACACACACATATACTGTTCTTAATAATAAATACTTTGATTTAATAATTTAATGTAATATGAATATCCAATATGATGTTGTAATATGTCCACCTATCTATACAATGTACTTTTATATATTAATATGTTAATATGTTATTATATCATTATTATATCACTACTTTGGAAATAATAAATATATTTTATTATTGTTTCAATTCCTAACTTTTATTCAACTTTTTTACAACCCTCTTAGGGTCAGCAGCAAAAATTTTTAAAACAGGTGAAATAGATATGTGGTCATTTAATCCTTTCTCTCCACATGCATCCAAACGCAATTGCCACATCATTTCTTTATATTCTAACTTTGTTTCCCAGTCCCCACCTCTTTCAGGGTGTCCAACTTCTTCTAATACCCAGAATTTGAAATTAGCCTCCTTGCAATTCATCAAATGCCTATATAGTGCATTATTCACATTTTGCTTGTTGATATCCCTTATATGTTTGTATATTCCGGCTCTAAAATGTCTCTCAGTTTTACCCACATAATATTTTGAACACACCTTACAAAAGGCCAAATAAACCACACCCTGAGTATAGCAACTACTATAATTCTTAGCTTTCAAAGTAATTCCTACGCTAGGTAGTGTCAAATTCTTTTGTTCTGCAATGAAAGAGCACTGGGCACACCGTCCACATTTAAAAGTTCCCCGTTTTCTATTTACACCTATAGTTGTATTGGTTTTATTAGTCTTATAATATTCCAGCATGTTCTTTATATTCCTATTTCTCCTGTAACTATATTTTATATTCTTCTGAAATATATTAGTTTTGCCATACATTTCATTAAACATCCCCCATGTCTCATCTATATATTTTCTTAGCCACCCCATACCTTTATGGTAAGTTAATGTAAGGAAGGGTAAACCATAATTTATATTACTATTCATACTACTTCCTTGTCTAATTTCCTGCATTTCATTAACTATAGAAGTACAATTTTCTTCCAATACATCCGATAAGCCCCTCTTTTTAATAGTAAGTAATGGTACATATCTGTTTTCATTTCTTCCTTTAAGAACATACTCTGCTACCTTATCAATAATTCTTGGTGGATAACCTCTCTCCTGAAACATCTGTTCTACACTTTTAATATCCATAATAAAATCACTGTCGCTTGAAATCATTCTTGCCATTCTAATCATTTGCCCTTTGACAATGTTCTTTTTTAAGAACTGGGGGTGATCACTACTATAATGTAGATAGGTATTAGAAAAATGCTTTTTCCGATAAATATTAGATTTATAACAACCATTATAATAATCTTTTTCTAACTGAACATCTAAAAAATGGACAACATCTTTCCCAATCTCGAAAGTAAAAAATTAGTAGTATGACTTACATACCTTAGAAATTCATCAATTGTATTCTCTGCTCCTTCCCATACAATAAAAATGTCATCCAAAAACCTGAAATATTTTATTATATGTTTTTTGTATATGCAAGAGAAGATGAAATGTAACTCCCAATACATCATCACAATATTAGCATAAGTTGGTGCGCAGGCTGATCCCATGGCAACACCTTCCTTTTGATGGTAGTACTCCCCATGAAAGTAAAGATAGTTGTATTTCAAAATAAGTTCCATGTTTTCAAGAATCACTCTATATTCATCATTTGTAAGACCATCCGTTCCTGTTATAATCTCATCAAACCATTTTGACCCTTCATCTTGTGGAATGACTGAGAACAGATCTTTAACATCAACTGTTAAGAATATATAGTCATTATTATATGAGCAATTCACAATTTTCTTTAAAAAATCCCATGAATCAATAAGAATATGTTCAAAATTATTAAAAATATGCTTAAGTTTATAGTCCACATATATAGCCAAAGGCTGAGTTTTTGAACCCTGAGAAGACACTATATGGCCGCATAGGGGGATCTACAATTGATTTATGTACCTTCGGAATTCCAAAAATAATGGGTATTACAGGTTTAGGAACACAGAAAAATTATACACATCTTTGTCAATCAAACCTTGAAGGAGATTGTCCTCCATTATAAGGTCAATTTTCTTATACGAAATATTAATTTCATTCTTTGATACGATCTCATGTCGATTCTCCTTGTCCAAGATATCCAGCATTTTCCTATTGTATTCCCATTTATCCATTAGTACCACCCCTCCACCTTTGTCTGGCTTCATCACTCTAACTTTGTCATTTCTACCAAACTCATTTAATATATTAAACTCAGTGGATGTTAAATTACCTGTCATTCCCATATTAATATCTTTTCGATTTTTATTATATAAATACCTAATGTTCTTCATGACACATTTTTCAAAATTAAATAATTCTTTCTGTAGCGGTGGGTTGTAGGTACTAGATCTTTTTAATTTTAATATACTGCCTCTGTTGTCTTCATATTTTTTATCCTTAGAGTTATGGATAAAATTTAATTCCCGTGTATATAACTTGATATCTAATAAGATATTGTCCAAAGGTGGCATATTACTAGGAAGAAAACTAAAACCTTTTATAAATAAATTAAAATAATCTTCACTAATCTGAATATCTGTGTAATTAAATATATTAAAATTGTTAAAAGAATTAATAATGTTATTACCATTAGTCTCTTGATTAGTGCTCTCCTGTCCCCCCCAATTGAGGTCTCTTCCACATTACTTAAAACACTATTGGTAATTAACGTTGCGGTCTCCCTGTATACTGATTGTTGTTCTCCGCTATCTGTGCATATGTTGGTTGTACATTCCGGTTTCTTATTCTTTCTGATCTCCTCGGTTCGTCTATTTCTAAAGGGATAACATCCCTCCTGTTAAACCTATTCTCGTTGCTTTCATATCTTTGATAATCAGTAGTGCCAGTAGCTTCCAATTCATTATAAAACTGTTCTCCATCCCTAAATTCATAGCTCCTCTGATATTATTGTTGTAATACTTACTAGCAGAGTAAGGGTTTTTCTTTTTATAATTCAAATCTTGTCTCCTGTCACAATAATATGCTAGATTTAATTCATATTCCTTTAAATCTCTTTCTATTTTGGACAGTTTTCTGTTCATGTTAATATTTGTATAATAATCAACATCCTGTAATATTCTATAATATATGTTTTTATACTCTTCTACTGAAAATAAAACATCAGTGCTAATGCTCAAATACAAGCTGTCAATCTCTTTAGTGTTTTCCATATTCACTTTGTTATATTTGATCATTTCCTTTAAAACGACCAGCCCACTAGATAAAGTATATAAACTGATGTATTTTATGGTTTTAATTTATCTGTGAAGAAGTCTCCGAAGGGAGAGGAAAGTGCTCAGATTTATTATTTTTCTTGTTTTACTTGCTTGGTGTGAAAATAAATCAACTATATAACTTCGCTGGTGGATTCTATCTTTTTGGACTTGTGTGGGAGGAAGACCTTTATTGTTCGTGGAACAGGTTTTTGCTACTTAGTGTGACAATTTTTTGTGGTCTGTGGTTACTAGTTGCTCTTTGGGAGGTACCTGATCCGTGAACGAGGATATCCTGCCATGGATACCAGTAGTTTATTATCTGAACTAATCAAGGTAATACAAACGCATTCGCAGGCAGAAGCTATACCTTTAAGTACAGCCAGCGAGATTCCATGTGCGCAAAGCAGTCCGAGAGTACTAGACGCGGAATTGATGACGTCAGATGCCAGAAAAGAGAGGCGAGGTGAGGAGAATGGGCTGTTGAATGCAAACACAAGGAAAGTACAGTTTTGTACCTACCATAAATGTAGATGTTCGAAGATCCACATTGCTGCAGTCCTTACACTTGGGTAGTCCGCTGTCCTCGGTCGGCCCGAATATCAAAGTATAAGGCTGACGTCGGTCAAGGCGCATTTGACTGACATCAGGACGTCAGGGTACAAATGCGCATGACCGACGTCATATCCTCAGTCTTTTCTTGCCCCAGATGTCAGAAGACCCTAAAAATAAAAGTCAAAACCAAAAGACAGCAAACAACCAACCACCCTTGCACTAATTATATGTACAATATATACAATATACACAATATTTACAACCCAACCCACACAACCACCTCTAACTACAGAGGGGAAGGAGGGAGGGTAAATTGGACTGCAGCAATGTGGATCTTCGAACATCTACATTTATGGTAGGTACAAAACTGTACTATGTTCTTCATCTCACATTGCTGCAGTCCTTACACTTGGGTAGAATCCCAAAGCAGAGGTAAGGGAGGATGGCCAAACTACAAGGAAGCAGGAGCTGCCAAAATGCCCTGCAAAACAGCAGTGGCAAACCAGCCCTGGATTTAGAGTAAAGTGGCAGGTGATAATGCCTAGAGAAAGTATGCACTGAACTCCAAGTAGCTGCCTCCAAAATATCCTTGGTTGCCACTCCCTCAAAAATGCTGTCAAGTGGCAGTAGCCCTAGTGGAATGAGGCCTAATCCCAGCTGGAATCTCCTTGCCATGATGGGAATAACAGAAAGCAATACAAAACCCAATCCACTTAGAAATAGATTGTTTTGACACAGGCTTGCCCTGAGAACTCAAAGCAAAAGAAACAAACAACTGCTGAGACTGCCTGAACCCTTTAGTTCTGTCCAAATAATATCGCAACTGCCTGTGTACATCTAAAGTGTGCAAAATCTTTTCCCCTTTATTTTGGGGATTTGCATAAAAAGTAGGCAAATGAATAGTTTGGTTTAAAGCCACACTAGAAACACCTTAGGCATAAAGGAAGGATTAGTACGCAAAGATACCCTATCCTTATGGAAAATCAAGAAAGGCTCAACCGCCATAAGGGCCTGTAATTCAGAAACCCTTCTTGCAGAGGTAATGGCCAACAAAAAGGCAGTCTTCCATGATAAATATTTCAACTCAGAAGTAGCTGCAGGCTCAAAAGGTTGTAGAGTAAGTTTCTCCAACACAAAATTGAGATCCCAAGCAGGAGTAGGAGCTCTACGTGGGGGTCTTATATTCTTTGCCCCTCTAAGAAACTGCTTGAACAAAGGATGAGAAAACAATGGAGGGTCACATTTATAGTGAGCTGAAATTGCTGCAGCATGAACCTTAATAGAAGAGAAGGACAAACCTTTGTCCAGTAACTCAGTAAGATATTGAAGAGCCACACTTAAATTAGGCTCAGAAACATCAAAATCCTTTGCTGCACTCCAAAATAAAAATCTCTTCCATTTATCTGCGTACACTTTCCTTGTACTAGGCCTTCTAGCTTCCAAAATCACATTCAAAACTTGTTGTGGAAGTTGAGACCCTCTATGGTTCAAAACAGAATATGCCAGGCTGTTAGGTGAAGAGAGTGAAGTTTGACATTGAGCAAATGGCTGTCCTCCTGTGACAACAGGTGTGGAATCAAGGCAAAGGCCATGGAGGCTTCCGTACCAGACTTCTCAGTAATGGGTACCAGTGCTGTCGAGGCCAATCTGGAGCTATTAAAATCACCCTTGGCTTGTCCTGTCTGACCTTTAGAAGTACCTTTGGGAGGAGAGGCAGAGGTGGAAAGGCATACACATGAAGATTGCTCCAATTGAAAGAAAGAGCATCCACTTTCCAAGCTGTGGGATGAAACCTTTTTGTGCAAAACTTTGGCAGCTGATGGTTTAGTGGAGAAGCGAACAGATCTATGTCTGGAGTTTCCCATGACACTGTCAATTCCTGAAATACATGAGGATCCAATTTCCACTCGTGGGGATCCATAATTCGTCTGCTCAACACATCTGCTAAGGAGTTCTGTGCTCCTGGCAGAAACCTTGCCTGAAGATTGAGCTGTAAACTGAGAGCAGTCCCACAAAATCATTGCTTGCCTGCATAGAGGATATGAATGTTCCCCTTGCTTGTTGATGTACCACATGACAGTTGTGTTGTCTGTTAGAATCAACACCTGCCCTGGAAGAAGTAAATCCTTGAAAGCTATTAATGCAAACTGGACTGCTAACATCTCCTTCAGGTTGATATGTAGATGTTGTAGTCTGGCAGGCCACTTGTCTTGTATCCACTTTCCATTTAGATGAGCTCCCCAAGCTTTGTCTGAGGCATCTGTCGTTAAAATCTGACTCTCCTCTGGCCGGGTCACAGAGAGTCCCTTGTTTAGGTGACATTCCTGAGCCCACCACAAAAATTCCTTTTGAATGCAAGGTATTATTTGAATGACAGTGTCCAGATCCTGGCAGTGCTGTGTCCATACATTTTTGAGATACCATTGCAGCTTTCTCATATGCAGTTTGGCATTGGGAAGCACCAGAATACAAGATGCCATGAACCCTAAGGCTTGAAGGACTGTCCTTGCAGTCAGCCCGGACTGATGAGATAGTTGATGCAAGTAAAGGGAAAGACTCTTTTGTTTGTCCGGGGTTAAAAAGGCCATCTGGGATGCTGTATTCAGTCTTACACCCAGAAAGCACATGTCCTGAGAGGGTACTAGACTGGACTTTATTTCGTTCACAGAATACCCCAGGCATCTTAGCACTGCTATCACATATTCCAAATGATGAAGAAGCTCTTCCCTTCCTTGACTAAACCTGGCCTGCCTCTAGGAGAAGCCTTAGAAACAGAAGGAGAGGGCCTAACCACCCTAGGCAGGGAGGGGAGTATAGTAACCTGAGAAGCCCCATCACCCTGGCCTGCCGCCTGAGAGGCCACATCCTGCAATAACAAGGTCTCTCCCTGGGATTCCAAAGAAACCTCCGGTGGAACCACCGGCTCCACCGACACCTCTAAAGAACCGGCGTCCGGTACGGACGGTTCTTCTAGCCTAGGCTTCACTGCTTTATCCTTGCGCTTCTTGAAGAAGCGCCGAGCATCAGACGGCATTTTATAATTGCACCGCTTCCCAAAGACTAACCTGGCACAATCTAATCTCCTCTTTATAGTGCTTATTAAATCTAGCACAAGAGCGACACCCAACAACGTCGTGCTCAGGCCCTAAACAAGGAATACACAAAGTATGATAGTCTCTATGCGGTATCTGTTTCCCACAAGAAATACAATTATTCACTTTTTCTGACATCCGGTAAACCACTGAGGCAAGAAAAAACTAAAATATTCCCCAACGGGGTACTTAGCCAACTCTGACACGGTCTGAAACTCCGAAAACGAAAAATTTCAGAACGCCAACCGGCACTTGCAATACTGCTTCTGCATCGGACCATGCGGCAAAAAAGACTGAGGATATGACGTCGGTCATGCGCATTTGTACCCGGACGTCCTGATGTCAGTCAAATGCGCCTTGACCGACGTCAGCCTTATACTTTGATATTCGGGCCGACCGAGGACAGCGGACTACCCAAGTGTAAGGACTGCAGCAATGTGAGATGAACATCATTACAGTTCTGAGGTCTAATCTGGGACAGGACATGTAACGGAAAGCGGTCCTAATAGCTGAAACATAAGGATATGGACTTCGGAACTTGGCTTAATCGCTCATTTCACAATACGAGCGAAAAAGTAAGAAGAAAGGAGAACCAGGAGGTCCCTACTTTTAAAGACAATTGTAAGACATTTAAAATATTGTTACAGAAGTATAAGGCCTGGGCAGTCGAAAATAATTATTTTGAGAAATGTTTAAAGGAAAAAATTGTGCCCAAAGGTCTTAGATTGAATAAGTATCCTAATAATGCGAAGTATGACAAGTTTTTTTAAAATTGTTACTGGTATATTAAACGATTGTGGGCTGGCCATTTTAAAGGAAATGATCAAATATAACAAAGTGAATATGGAAAACACTAAAAAAGAGATTGACAACTTGTATTTGAGCATTAGCACTGATGTTTTATTTTCAGTAGAAGAGTATAAAAACATATATTATAGAATATTACAGGATGTTGATTATTATACAAATATTAACATGAACAGAAAACTGCCCAAAATAGAAAGATTTAAAGGAATATGAATTAAATCTAGCATATTATTGTGACAGGAGACCAGATATGAATTATAAAAAGAAAAACCCTCACTCTGTTAGTATTACAACAATATTCAATATCAGAGGAACTATGAATTTAGGGATGGAGAACAGTTTTATAATGAATTGGAAGTTACTGGCACTACTGATTATCAAAGATATGAAAGCAACGAGAATAGGTTTAACAGGAGGGATGTTATCCCTTTAGAAATAGACGAACCGAGGAGATCAGAAAGAATAAGAAACCGGAATGTACAACCAACATATGCACAGATAGCGGAGAACAACAATCAGTATACAGGGAGACCGCAACGTTAATTACCAATAGTGTTTTAAGTAATGTGGAAGAGACATCAATTGGGGGATAGGAGAGCACTAATCAAGAGACTAATGGTAATAACATTATTAAATCTTTTAACAATTTTAATATATTTAATTACACATATATTCAGATTAGTGAAGATTATTTTAATTTATTTATAAAAGGTTTTAGTTTTGTTCCTAGTAATATGCCACTTTTGGACAATATCTTATTAGATATAAAGTTATATACACGGGAATTAAATTTTATCCATAACTCTAAGGATAAAAAATATGAAGGCAACAGAGGCAGTATATTAAAATTAAAAAGATCTAGTACCTACAACCCACTGCTACAGAAAGAATTATTTAATTTTGAAAAATGTCATGAAGAACATTAGGTATTTATATAATAAAAATCGAAAAGATATTAATATGGGAATGACAGGTAATTTAACATCCACTGAGTTTAATATATTAAATGAGTTTGGTAGAAATGACAGTTAGAGTGATGAAGCCAAACAAAGGTGGAGGGGTGGTACTAATGGATAAATGGGAATACAATAGGAAAATGCTGGATATCTTGGACAAGGAGAATCAATATGAGATCGTATCAAGGAATGAAATTAATATTTCGTATAAGAAAATTGACCTTATAATGGAGGACAATCTCCTTCAAGGTTTGATTGACAAAGATGTGTATAATTATTTCAGTGTTCCTAAACCTGTAATACCCATTATTTTTGGAATTCTGAAGGTACATAAATCAATTGTAGATCCCCCTATGCGGCCAACAGTGTCTTCTCAGGGTTCAAAAACTCAACCTTTGGCTATATATGTGGACTATAAACTTAAGCATATTTTTAATAATTCTGAACATATTCTTATTGATTCATGGGATTTTTTTTAAAGAAAATTGTGAATTGCCCATATAATAATGACTATATATTCTTAACAGTTGATGTTAAAGATCTGTTCTCAGTCATTCCACAAGATGAAGGGTTAAAATGGTTTGATGAGATTATAACAGGAATGGATGGTCTTACAAATGATGAATATAGAGTGATCCTTGAAAACTTTTAGTTATGTACTTACCATAACTTTAGATGTTTGGGATCCATCTCGCCTACATTCTGTACTGATGGACTCTGAGCCGATCCTCGGCTCCGACTCGGCACGCTATGCTATAGAGCGAGGCCTCTTATTGGCTGAGCTATTCTCTATCCCAGGATGCACCACCACTACTTCCCCGGATCTTGTTTGTCCGCACTCATGCACACACACATAACTGTTTATATAACATTGCCAGTTGTTTCAAGATGAAACAATAGAACTCGGACTGTCCAATCTCTTCTGACCTCCAAGGCAGGGGGAAGGAGGGTGGGTTATTAGGAATGTAGGCGAGATGGATCCCAAACATCTAAAGTTATGGTAAGTACATAACTAAAAGATGTTATGTGATCCTATCTCGCCTACATTCTGTACTGATGGGACAGCGTCCCTAGCACCTAATTCCTGGGTGGCTCACTGGAAAACACTCCTGAGCACTGTGGAACCAAATGAAGCTCGCCCCCAAGATGCCACATCCAATTTGTAGTGGGAAATGAAGGTGTGTGGGGAAGACCACGTAGCCGCAGCACAAATGTCACTAATGGCAAGCTTAGAATGGAATGCTATTGAAGTAGCCATAGCTCTTGTAGAGTGAGCTTTGACAGAGGTTGTAAGCTCTTTATTAGAAGAGGAATAAGCCTGACTAATACAGTCCCTGATCCATTTGGCAATAGTGACCTTTGTGACGGCTTTGCCCAATTTATTATCCGAAAAGGACACAAACAATTGATCTGTTTTCCGTGTTTGTTGGGTCCTGTCTAAATAAAAACGCAATTGCCTGTGAACATCCAACGTGTGGAAGATGTATTACGCTTTGTTTGAGTACTTTGGAAAGAAAACTGGAAGTTCTAATGACTGTTGCAGGCAAAAACTGGAACAAACTTTAGGGACAAAAGATGGATTAGGCCTGAGGGATACTCTATCTTTGTGAAAAACCAGGTAAGGTGGTTTGACAGATAGAGCTTGAAGCTCGCAAACCCTTCTGGCAGAAGTAATCGCAACCAGAAAGGCAGTTTTCCAAGAAAGAAGTTTCAAATCACAGGTTGCTGCCGGTTCGAAGGGGGAGGAGGTTAAGGCACATAATACCACATCGAGATCCCACGGAGGAGCAGGATGAGAAATTGGAGGTCGTAAAAGCGCAGCACCTTTCATGAAGGTTTTACACAATCTGTTGCTCATTAAAGGTGGGGTTATAGATTCATGAAAATTGGAAATAGCTGCCAATTGGACCTTGATGGTAGAGACTGAAGAACCTTGATTGAATAGGGAAGTTAGAAATTTCAGGACTTCTGACACCGGGACAGTGATGGGATCCAGACCCCGGAGTTGAGCCCAAATAGCAAATCTTTTCCATTTGCTTGTATACAATTTCTTAGTGGCAGACTTGTGGGCCGAGGATAAGATACGTATGACTTCCGGGTCTAAAGTATGATTCCAGACTATAGTCGGAAGAGGAGGAGCCAAGCTGTTAACTTCAAAGTGTGAAGGGACTGATGGAGTTGTCCCGACTGATGAATTAATAGGTCTGGAATCTGATCCAGGAACCATGGCCCGTCCAGTGCACATTTCCGAAGATAGGGGAACCATACCTGACGAGGCCAGTAAGGGGCAACTAAAATCATCTTGCTCCCCAAGTGAAACGCCTTTTGGATCACTCTGGGAAGGAGGGGAACTGGAGGGAAGGCGTATAGCAAGCCGGTGGGCCAAGGATGGGCTAATGCGTCCATAGGACTCTTCCCCCAGAGCTGGAGTGAGAGAAGAACTTTCTGCACTTCGCGTTCAGCGGGGTTGCGAAAAGGTCGCAACAAGGAGTTCCCCATCTGCTGAAGATCTGAGTTGTCACTGCATCATTCAGAGACCACTCGTGAGGAGAGAGAATAGTTCTGCTTAGTCTGTCGGCTATCACGTTGGACTTCCCAGGAATACGAGTCGCTACCAGAAAACGTCTGGTCGCCACTGCCCATTCCCAAACTCTCATGGCCTCTCTGCAAAGGGGGTAGGATCTGGTCCCTCCCTGCTTGTTCAGATACCAGACTACTGACATGTTGGAGTGAATGGCAATTACGCCCTGAGGGAGGTAATCGTGGAGGGCTTGTAGAGACAGAAACACCGCCCTCATTTCTAGAATGTTGATATGAAGGAGACTCTCGTTGGAATGCCAATTGCCTTGGACTGACCTGCCCAGGTAATGCCCCCTCACCCTGTCTGGGAGGCGTCCGTCATCAATGTGGCCATAGGGGGAGGTGGAACAAAGGGTCATCCCTGATCCAGATTGGAGGGCACCAGCCACCAGCGAAGGTCCCGTTTGCAGGTTTCCGTGATCCGTATGAGGTGACAGAGGGAGATCCTGAAAGGACCACTGTGTCGATAGGAGCCACTGGAGAATTCTCATATGCAATCTTGGTAAAGGGACTAGGAGAACAGTGGCCGACAGAGCCTAATAGCTGCAGGACCATCCTGGCTGGAGCTTTGGATCTGAGAAGCAAGGCTCGGACTTGAGCTTGTATAGTCTGTATCCTTTCTGTAGGAAGATAGACCCGCATTTGGTTTGAGTCCATCTCTACTCCGATGAACCTTATGCGCTGAGATGGCAGCAACACAGACTTTGGCCAATTGAAGGTGATTCCAAGGGAAGTGCCTAGTGATATGATGGCTTGAAGGTTCTGCAATAGTAGACACCTGGAGGTGGCAGTTAGGAGCCAGTCGTCCAGATACGGAAACACCTGGAATCCTACACTCCTCAGGTGAGCAGTCACGACCGCCAAACATTTGGTGAACACCCTGGGGCTGTGGTGAGACCAAAGGGCAGTGCGCAGAACTGAAAATGACCGTCTCCCAGGCTGAAGCGCAAATGTCTCCTGGACGCTTGATCTATCAGGATGTGATAATAGGCGTCCTTGAGATCTATGGAGCACATCCAAACACCTTTCTCCAGCAGTGGGAGAATGGATTGTAAGGTGACCATTCGGAACTTGGACTTTTTGACTGATCAATTTAGAATGCTGAGATACAAAATGGGCCTCAAGTCCCCGGTCTTTTTTGGCACCAAAAAGAATCTTGACTAAGTTCCTAATCTGATCTGGTCTGCGGGGACCGGTTGGATGACTCCTTTTTGAAGCAGCTTTGAGATTTCTAAGGCTGCGATTTCCCGTTGACTGGGTGGCGGGTCCGGGATTTTCTTGGACAACGGTGGAGGGTGTGAAAAGGGGATGGCGTAACCTCCGGCGATGATTCGAAGCACCCATCGGTCCTGAATGATACCTTCCCAGGCTTTTAGGTGCCTCAAAAAACGACCCCCGACTGGCTCCGGAGCTGCACAGTCGGGCAATCCTTCAGGGATTGTGGAAGGCTGAAGAGCCACGAAAGGACTCGCGGTCTTCAGTGTTGCGGGGCCTCTGCCGCCTCTGGGACGGCGTCTTCCAGCAAAATTTCCCCCTCCTCTGCCTCTAGAAGGGGGATCATCCTGCTGCGAGGGATAAGACTTCTGGGATTTACGGAATCACATCTTCCCTCCCCTTTTAGCCTTGGGGTAAGGCCGAAAGGGAGTGGAAAATCGTGTCCCTACGGCAGTCAAAGTCTTACCTTCTTGCTCAGCGGTCAATGTGTCCTTTACCTTGGGTCCAAACAAAGAGGACCCATCAAAGGGAGCGTCAGCAAAGGAAGACTTAAAGGCTTCCGCAAAATGACACAGGCGGAGCCAGGCTTGCCTCCGTAGAGCAACACCCATACCCGCCGCTCTACTCGCCCCCTCGGCTGCATATGAAATGAGCCTCATGGACGAGTTTGATATAGATGACAGCATAGCCAACTGAGAGCCAACCGTCTGGGCCAGCTGCTCAGGTAGGTTACCCAAGAGGGTACCTGAAAGCGCCTTGATCAGATCCCTCTGAAATCTAGTGAAGTGCGTTAAATAGTTCAGGGACCTTAAGGTAAAGGCCGCTGAACTGAGGGTGCGCTTCCCGTACCGGTTCATGCTCCTAGACTCCTTATTAGGAGGATGGACGGACGTCGAAGCCTCTGCTACATCTTGTTGGGTAGCAGATGCCACCACCAGGGCATCTACAGCCACACCTTTGGTCAGAAACTCCTTCTCTGGGGGTGCTGATAAGAATTTATTTGGGCGAGCAGGCACCGGTTCCCACAGAGTCTGGATGCTCCCACGCCCTTCGACAGATCAAATCTAGGAGCTAGTCGAAGGGCGGAGACACCCAGGAGGCGGAGGGCTGAGCCCCGAAGGCCTTGAGGAACACCGACTCGTCAGCGGAAGGGGGTTTGGAATGCCAGCCGCCTCGTTGTTTGAGGGCTTCCAAGATGTCTGCAAAGGAGACATAGTCTGAGGATGACTTAGGGGACCCCCCCGCATCATCAAGATCAGTGTCCGATGTGAGAGACTCATCGGGGGAGTCTACGTGCTTCCTCTTGCACAGTCTTTTCCTTGGGGGTTCCTCCGAAGAAGCTTCAGAGGGACCTCCAGGAGGGGGGGAAACCCCACTGGGGGTGACCTCAGGCCCCGGGGCTCCGCTGTCTAGCGACAGGGGGACTACCAAAGACCCAGTCTCCGTGTGTAGGGAAGGTGCCGGTGAGACCGTGGAGGTAGCCAAAGAAGATTTGGCCAAGGCACTCATGGCCCTGAAGGCCGGACCGCCAGAGTCCAGGGAAGGTCCAACCCCAGTGGCCACAACAGTAGACGGTACCCCTGCAGCAGACGCACCGAGAGGAAGGCTCGGAACCGAAAACATCGTTCCCGAAGCGTCCCCCCCAGGGCTGACCAAGGAGGTCCGTGTACCGAACTCCGACTCGAGAGCCGGGGTTGGAGTAAGGGTCGGAGCTGACCCGAAAACCTCCATCGGCTCCACCAGCACCGGCTCCAACGGTGCCGAGGCTGTTGGAGGAGGAACCAGAACTACAGGGTGGGCCATCGGCTCCGAAGCCGAATGGGCTGGAGCCGAAACTAATTTCTAGAATACAGGAGACTGAAAAAGTCTTAGGAGCACCCTGTCGATGTCCGAATCAGACATCTTGGAAGATCGGGAAGAGACTGACCGGGTCCAAACAGACTTCTCCATCGGCTCCGAAGGATTGGGGGACCGGCTCCGAATAGACTCGACCAGTATCGGTGCCGAGGGAGATTCCATAGCAATTTCCCTCGGTGCCGAGGAGGGCTTCGGCGCCGAAGGGGAAGAGTCTGAGCCGGCAACCCTCATCGGCTCCAAAATCAGTGGAGCCGATGAAGGTGACCCGCCTCTCGAAGCCCCAGCCATCGGCTCCGAAACCAGAGGAGTCGAGACTGGAGGCATCGAGGCAGACCGTTCCGCCCTCGGCTCCGAAGTCCGTGGAGCCGATGGAGAAGCCTGCCTAGATTTCTTAGTGGTCGGTTCAGACTGGCTGGTCAGAGCCGACGATTTCTTTTTCTTAGCTGGAGAGGAAGAGGAAGATAAGGCCTCCTCGAAGGAGGGTTTGATAAGCCCTTTCAAGATCAATTTATTCTTCCTCTCTTGGAGGACCCAAGAGGAAAAAGCGTGACACACGCTGCAAGACTCCTGAAGGTGTTTGGTGCCTAAACAGTACACGCACAAGGAGTGATCATCGGCGATGGACATTTTATAGTTGCATCTCGTGCACTTCTTAAATCCTGAGGGTCTATGCTCCTTAGACATAATGCCTGTAGACTACTCACTATCAGAGAAAAAACACAATGTATGTCACTCAGTAAAAGATTTTCACCACAATAAAAAAACTTTTCTTATCTATTTATTTATTTTTTTATTTTTTTATTTTTTTTTTTACGAGAGGCGAAAGCCAAAGAGAGTTAAACAAATAACAAATACGACTACAATACACTAAAAAGGAGGGCCAAGAACCCTCTAACTCAAACAGGTACTTTACCTCCAAAATACAAGAAGACTCACTAAAGAACTAGGGGAAGGCCCCTCTAACTTAAACGGAAACCGTTCCCTGTTCAGTCACACAAAATTACCACAAAATTTTAACAAAAACACACTTATACACAACAATAGCTGTTAAAACAGCTTTTGGGTAAAGATTAAGGAATTTCCTGACAGAAAAACTTTCAGAAAAAAAGCACTTAGCTCAGCCAAGTTTGAGACCACGTCCTAGCTTGTAAGCGGCAAATGAGATCTGGGGAAGTAGTGGTGGTGCATCCTGGGAAAGAGAATAGCTCAGCCAATAAGAGGCTTCGCTCTATAGCATAGCGTGCCGAGTCGGAGCCGAGGATCGGCTCCGAGCCCATCAGTACAGAATGTAGGCGAGATAGGATCACATAACATCATGGAAAGTACAGTTTTGTACCTACCATAAATGTAGATGTCCGAACTGGATAGCATCTGCAGTCATAACAACTGGGTTGTCCTGTCGTCAGGCAGCCCTTCAGTCGGCCGGATTCCAAAGTCCGGGTCCGGCTTCGGCTGATGTCGCACTTCACCCGACGTCATCTCTGTTGGTCTTCGGGTATAAAGGCATCAGCCGACGCCATTTTCCTCAGTGTTTCTTGCCCCAGATGCCAGTTGCCCTCATGGAAGGCTAAAATTTGGATAAATGCCAATGTTTCCAAAAGGATAGAAGGTAAACACAAAAGTAAGCATGTATGTACATATATACAAACAAATACACCATAAGAGACCCCCCAACACTAGCTAGGTATTAGGAGGGTAAACACCCTAGGAGTACCACAGAGGGGAAGGAGGGAGGGTAATCCTGACTGCAGATGCTATCCAGTTCGGACATCTACATTTATGGTAGGTACAAAACTGTACTATGTCCTTCATGGATGCATCTGCAGTCATAACAACTGGGTAGAATACCATAGCCAACAAGGGGAGGAGGATAAAACTAGATTATTGTGTGTTTAGGATCCCTTGCAGTACAGCAGTGGCAAACCCTGCTCGGGATCTGGAATATAGAGGCAAATTATAATGCTTGGCAAATGTATGCACGGAGGTCCAAGTAGCCGCCTCAATAATGTCTTTGGTTGCCACTCCTCGTAAGAAGGCTGTGGTAGTGGCTGTTGCCCTTGTAGAATGAGGTCTTATGTTCTGTGGAATTGGTTTTCCATGGAAGGAGTAACAGAATCGTATGCAATTTCCTATCCATTTGGAGATTGTCTGTTTGGAAATAGCTTTTCCTTCCCTTCCTGTTGCATAGGCTACAAAAGTTGGTCAGTCTTTCTGCTACTTTTAGTTCTGTCCAAATAGTAGCGTAGCTGTCTATGTACATCCAAGGTATGCAATATTCTTTCCCCTCTGTTTTGTGGATTGGGAAAGAAGGTAGGTAGGTGGATTGCCTGGTTTAAAGACACTCTGGATACCACCTTAGGCATAAATGTAGGATTAGTTCTCATAGACACTCTATCTTGGTGGAAGATTAGGAAGGGTTGCACTGCCATTAAGGCCTGTAGTTCTGAAACCCTCCTTGCTGAAGTAATTGCCAGTAGGAAAGCAGTTTTCCATGACAGGTGTTGTAGGTCTGCTGTTGCTGCTGGTTCAAAGGGTGATAGTGTCAATTTTTTTTCTAGCACAAAGTTTAGGTCCCAAGCTGGTAATGGTGGTTTCCTTGGAGGTTTTACATTCTTGATTCCTCTGAGGAACTGCCTGAGCAAAGGGTGAGAAAAAACAGGTGGATCAAAGCTGTATTCTGCTGAAATAGCTGATGCATGTATCTTGATGGAGGAGTAGGACAGGCCTGAATGAAGAAGTTCGGCTAGGTACTCCAGAATGTTAGGCATATCTATGTTTGACACATCTTTTCCTCTTTCAGTACTCCAAATGACAAACCTTTTCCATTTTCCAGCATAGTTTCTTCTTGTTGAAGGTCTGCGTGCTTCAAGAAGAATGTCTCTAACTCTTTGGGAAAGTTCTGGATTAGCTGCTGCTATGTGATGTTCCATGCAGTCAGTTGCACCGTTTTAGGTTTGGATGTATGATGCTGTAGTTGTTCTGAGTTAACAAAGGCATCAGGGTATTGGCCACATATTGTTCGAGACATGCTCCTCAGCAGTGGGTACCAGTGTTGTCTTGGCCAGTTTGGAGCTATCAGGATTATCCTTGGGCGTTCTTCCTTGATTTTTAGTAATACCTTGTGTATCAAAGGAAGAGGTGGGAATGCATATGCTGTTAGGCCTTTCCAGCTGAAGGAGAGAATCCACTTTCCATGCTAGTGGGTGGAATGTCCTTGTGCAGAATTTTTGAGCTGGTGATTGGTAGGTGATGCAAATAGATCTATCTGAGGCATTCCCCATTTCTTTGAGATGGTCTTGAAGATGTCGGGTGCAGCTTCCATTCGTGGGCATCCGTTGTGGTTCTGCTGAACATGTCTGCTAGAGTATTCTCCTTTCCCGGTACAAATATTGCCTGTAACTGGATGTTGTAGCTGAGTGCCAGGGTCCACAGCTCCAAAGTCATTCTGCATAGAGGGTATGAATGAGTGCCTCCCTGTTTGTTGATGTACCACATGACTGTGGTGTTGTCTGTCCTTATCATCAACTGGCCCTCTTTGAGAAATGGTCTGAACTTTTGGATTGCCAGTTTTACTGCCAGCATTTCTTTTAGGTTGATGTGCAGGTGAAGTTGATCCTCTGTCCACAATCCTTGCACGCATTTGTCCATCATGTGGGCCCCCCATCCTAGGTCTGAAGCGTCTGTTGTGATGGTCTGGCTTGCTTGACATCTGCGAAAGGGTAGCCCTGGGTTTGACTGGCATGCCTGAGCCCACCATAGGAACTCCTGTTTTAAGCATGGAATTAATGGGATTTCTGTTTCTAGGCTGTGTCTGTGTTGGGACCATAAATTCTTTAGGTACCACTGTAGTTTTCTCATATGTAGTCTGGCAAATGGAACCAAGATTATGCATGATGCCATGAAGCCCAAGGCCTGCAGTACTTTTCTTGCTGTTAACTTGTTCAGTTTTGTTAGTGCCAAGAAGTAAAGAGGGAGTTCTTTTGTTTTCTGTAGTTAGGAATGCCATCTGTTTTACTGTGTCCAATTCAGCCCAAGAAAGTCCTTGTTTGGGATGGTATCAGCCTTGACTTTTGTAGATTGACTGTGTATCCCAGTGCTTGCAGCAAGTAAATGACCCTTTGTAAATCTGTTGTCAGCTTGCTTTTGTTGTCCCCTTGTAGCAGGCAGTCGTCTAGGTATGGGTAAATTTGAATTCCCTGTAGTCTGCAATGGCGATTACTGATGCCAGGCATTTTGTGAATACTCTGGGCAGTAGATAAGCCAAAGGGCAATGCTGAGAATTGATAGTGCTCTGATCCTGCAAGAAATCTGAGGTATCTTCTGCAGATTGGTCGAATGGGGACGTGCAGGTATGCCTCCTTGAGATCTAGAGTTACCAGCCAACACTCCTTGCCCAGCATGGGAAGAAGTTGCTGTAGGGTCAGCATTTTGAATTTTGGGACAATGATGTATGTATTTAAGGCGGACAGGTCGAGAATTGGTCTCCAACTTTTTCCTTTCTTGGAACTAGGAATAGTCTGGAGTAGAACCCCTTTCCTTGCTCTGCTGTTGGCACTTTTTCCACAGCTCTCATGTTTGCTAACTGCATTATCTGTTGTAGAGCCTCTGTTTTTTGATTTGGAGGTAGATTTGGCATTCCTCTTTTGACTGGTAAAGTGTGGAAGTGGAACCGGTAACCTTGATCTATGGTTTGTAAAATCCACTTGTCTTTTGTTATATAGTGCCAGTTCTTTGAAAATAAGGTTAATTTTCCGCCTAGAGGAGCTGCTATTTGTTCCCTGGTAGGCGGTTAGGGTTAAGTCACTGTGGTTGAGTTGATGTAGTGGCAGAGGTTGTGTCTGTGCCTCTGTTGTTACCTTGCCACTGTCGTCCTCTGTAGGCACCTCCCTGGATTGGTTTCTGCCTCTGGAACGTCTATTCCTGCCCCTTTGAGATCTTGTGGAGTCAGGAAAGGACCAATTTTGGCAGGCCAGTTCCTGCTAAACCTTGGGGCTGAACCTGCAAGAAATCTTTAACCGTTTGAACAGATTTTGCCTTTTCTTCCATTTTCTTCATAACCTGCTGGGCAGGTGTACCAAACAAACTTGTCTTATCCATAGGAGCATCTAGCAACTTAGCTTTAACATGATCCGGTAGAGCTTGCTCCTTTAGCCATGCATGCCTTCTTATCACTGTGCCAGTCATGGCTGATCTAAATGAAGCCTCCAGTGCATCATAGCCACATTTTAAGGAATGGTTACTAACCTGTTGTATGTTATTTACCATTTCTAATACATATTTCTTATCAATAGATTCATCAGTGGTTAGTTTTTTAGTTAACTGATCCAGCATAAACTCTTGGTATTGTATCATGTGAAACTGACAATTTAAAGCTCTAGCTGAGAGAGTAGCTGAAGTGTAGACCTTTTGCCCCATCTGTCTAATGACCTTGCTTCCCTTTCTGAAGGAATAGGGTTTTTGCTATGGTCGGCTACTGCCTTGGGACCCTGGGATATAGTTTCGGGTCTGCAAGTGGGGCCTTGTAAAGGTGGTGATGAGTGTCTGGCACCCTGTAAAATCTGTCTGGTTTGGCAGGGGCTGGAGGTAAAGAATCTGGTGCGGAGCAGACATCATTGAAGGCATCATCCACCACAGAGAGAACAGGAGGTATAGCTAAGGGCCTGTGCTGTGGAAGGTGCAGAAAGGTCCTAAGTCTTTTCTGGAGTCTGAAAATCCTGTTGCTGCCATTGGAACTGCTCTCATGGCATGTAAGGTTTCCCCAAAGGAGAATTCTTCTGGTGGGAAGCAGCTGGAATGGATTCTTCAGCATCAGAGTCTTCAAAATTGGAGAAAGGAGCCTCTGGCTGATCAGTTATGTCTGATTCATCGGCAGACTCATCAGAGGACACTGGCTCAGGGGCTCTGCCCTAGGTCTCTTCTCTGGGGCTGAGAGGCCCTGTCTGGGTGAGATTGAGATCCTCTAATTAATGAAATTAAATCTTCTGCCAGAGTAAGCATTTGAGAACTAGAGGATGGCCTGGTTGTAGGGGTTTAACAGGCACTGTTTTAGTAGTCTTTGCTGCTTTAGCCCTGGCAAAGGCCTTAATGGACATGGCTGCTGGAGGCCTAGCAGCACCACGTGCTGGGGTAGAGACATCCAAGGGAATGGTGTCTGATAAGTCAGTGGCAACCACCGTAGTGGATAAAATTTCTGAGGCCGTTTCAAGAGTGGTAGCAGGGGCCTCAGTTGTAGAGATAGATTCAGCTGTACTTTGATCAGTTTTCTCGGTTTCGCCGAAACCGAGACACTCATGATTTGCTTAACCATGGTTTCGGCGAAACCGCGGACCCAGTGTCTGTCTTTATCTTTGCGTTTTTGGCAGATTGGGTTGTCGGAGGATCCGGCGGCATAATGTACGCAAAATCAGAACCGAAAAACTGTTCAGCAAACTCCGACCGGCGCCTAGCGTTCGTCGGTTGAAGCAACACAGGCGAACAGGCTGCTACGTCGTGGGCTGGGCCTAAACAAGGCAGACAATAAGAGTGGAAATCTTTATGAGGTATTTGTTTCCCACAGGTTAAACAATTATTAACTTTTCTGACATCGGCTGAGGCAAGAAAGAGTCCCCAGCGGGTACTTAGCTTTAGAAGTCTTGAGTAGTATTCGGAGAAGTAATCTCTGGATCCGACCGACCGGCAATTGCGAACAGCTTCTGCTTGGGCGGCAAGAAAGACTGAGGAAAATGGCGTCGGCTGATGCCTTTATACCGAACCAACAGAGATGGCGTCGGGTGAAGTCGACATCAGCGAAGCGGACCCGGACTTTGGAATCCGGCCGACTGAAGGGCTGCCTGACGACAGGACAACCCAGTTGTTATGACTGCAGATGCATCCATGAAGGACATCTTATTTTGAAATACAACTATTTTTACTTTCAGGGGGAGTACTACCCATCAAAAGGAAGGTGTTGCCATGGGAACAGCCTGCGCACCAACATATGCTAATATTGTGATGTTGTATTGGGAGTTAAATTTCATCTTCTCTTGCATATACAAAAACCATATAATATAATATTTCAGGTTCTTGGATGACATTTTTATTGTATGGGAAGGAGCAGAGAATACAATTGATGAATTTCTAAGGTATATAAGTCATACTACTAATTTTTTAGAATTTACTTTCGAGATTGGGAAAGATGTTATCCATTTTTTAGATGTTCAGTTAGAAAAAGATTATTATAAAGGTAGTTATAAATCTAATATTTTTCGGAAAAAGCATTTTTCTAATGCCTACCTACATTATAGTAGTGATCACCCCCAGTTCTTAAAAAAGAACATTGTCAAAGGGCAAATGATTAGAATGGCAGGAATGATTTCAAGCGACAGTGATTTTATTATGGAAATTAAAAATGTAGAACAGATGTTTCAGGAGAGAGGTTATCCACCAAGAATTATTGATAAGGTAGCAGAGTATGTTCTTAAAGGAAGAAATGAAAACAGACATGTACCATTACTTACGAATAAAAAGAAGGGCTTATCGGATGTATTGGAAGAAAATGGTACTTCTATAGTTAATGAAATGCAAGAAATTAGACAAGGAAGTAGTATGAATAGTAATATAAATGATGGTTTACCCTTCCTTACATTAACTTACCATAAAGGTATGGGTGGCTAAGAAAATGTATAGATGAGACATGGGGGATGTTTAATGAAATGTATGGCAAAACGAAAATATTTCAGAAGAATATAAAATATAGTTACAGGAGAAATAGAAATATAAAGTACAGTTTTGTACCTACCATAAATGTAGATGTCCGATAGATATGCAACTGCAGTCATAACATATGGGTTGTCCTGCCTCAGGCAGCCCTCGGTCGGCCGGATTCCAAAGTCTGGGTCCGACGTCGGCTGATGTCGCATTTCTCTCCGTCAGAGCGGCTGGAGTACATAAGCATAAGCCGACGGCATTTTCTTCAGTGTTTCTTGCCCCAGATGCCAGGTGCCCTCCAAGGAAGGCTGCAATCAAATTGGAAGACAAAAACAGGATTCCAGACAAATAAGTAAGCAATAAACAGATACACCATAACAGATATCCCCAGCTAAGAGAAACAGGGATAGGAGTGGACCCAAGGCATAGAGGGGTATGGAGGGAGGGAAAATCCGACTGCAGTTGCATATCTATCGGACATCTACATTTATGGTAGGTACAAAACTGTACTATGTCCTTCAAGAATGCAACTGCAGTCATAACATATGGGTTGAATACCATAGCTTAGCTGTGGGAGGAGGAATGCTCTAGGAAAGAGATGGTGTGGCAATTAAACCCTGCAGGACTGCTGAAGCAAAGCCAGCTCTGGATCTGGAATATAAAGGGAGATTGTAGTGTTTGGAGAATGTATGCACGGAGCTCCATGTAGCAGCTTCTAGAATGTCTTTTGTAGGCACCCCTCTTAAGAATGCTGTAGAGGTGGCTGTAGCTCTGGTGGAGTGTGGTCTGACATTGGCTGGAACATTCTTCCCATGGAAGGAATAACAAAATCTGATGCAATGTCCAATCCATTTTGAAATAGTCTGTTTTGAAATTGCTTTTCCTTGTACTCCAGGGGCGTAAGCTACAAAAAGCTGATCAGACTTCCTACTGGTCTTGGTTCTGTCCAGGTAGTAGCGAAGTTGTCTGTGAATGTCCAAGGTATGCAACAGTCTTTCCCCTTTGCTCTCAAGATTGGGGAAGAAAGTAGGCAGGTGAATAGCTTGATTTAAAGAAACCCTAGATACCCCCTTTGGCATAAAAGTAGGGTTGGTTCTTAAGGAGACTCTGTCTCTGTGAAAGATTATGAACGGTGGTGTTGCCATTAGGGCCTGTAGTTCCGAAACCCTTCTTGCTGAGGTAATTGCCAACAGGAAAGCTGTCTTCCATGATAAAAATTGTAAGTCCACTGAAGCTGCTGGCTCAAAGGGAGGTAGAGTCAGTTTTTCTAGGACAAAGTTGAGGTCCCAAGCTGGCACTGGAGCCTTTCTTGGTGGCTTAATGTTCTTGATTCCCCTGAGGAATTGCCTTAAAGGATGTGAAAACACAGGCGGATCAGTGTTATATCTAGCTGAGATAGCTGAAGCATGTATCTTTATGGAAGAATATGAGAGTCCATTCTGTAGCATATCTGCCAAATATTCCAGGATGAGTGGGATATTCAATAATGATGCATCATGTCCCTTGCTGGTATTCCAAATGCTGAATCTCTTCCATTTTGCTAAGTAAACCTTTCTGGTGGATGGTCTTCGAGCTTCTGTTAATATCCGCTGAACTTCCTTGGAGAGAGATAGATTGAGGTTATTCATGGGATCTCCCAGGCTGTTAGCTGCAGCGTCTGAAGGTTTGGATGCACTGTTTTGAAGTTGTGTTGAGTCAAGAGTAGGGGCCATTGGGGAAGGGCCCACTTTTTGCTGTGACATATGCTCCGTAGTAGTGGGTACCAGTGTTGTCTTGGCCAGTCTGGAGCTATTAAGATCCCCTTGGGCCTCTCTGCTTTGATCTTTAGTAATACTGTGGTCATCAGTGGCAGAGGTGGGAATGCATAGATTTTTAGAAAGTTCCAGTTGAATGAAAGAGCATCTATTTTCCAAGCTTGCGGATGGTATGTCCTTGAACAGAATTTTTGTAGATGATGGTTGAGGTGGGAGGCAAATAGGTCTACTTCTGACCTGCCCCATGTCGAGGTGAGTTGTGTGAAGATTTTCGGATGTAACCTCCACTCGTGTGGATCTATGAAATTCCTGCTTAGGCTGTCCGCCAGCACATTGTCTTTGCCTGGAACGAACTGGGATTGCAACTGTATGTTTAGGCTCAGTGATTTTTCCCAAAGATTCATTGTCAGTCTGCAAAGGGGGTAGGAATGGGTGTTCCCTTGCTTGTTTATGTACCACATCACAGTGGTGTTGTCTGTCCGTATCAGTAGATGGCCTTGCTGAAGTTGTTGTCGAAAGGCCTCGATGGCATGCATTACTGCCAGCATTTCCTTTTGGTTTATATGCAGATGTGTTTCCTTTGGAGACCATTGTCGTTGTATACATCTGCCCTCCATGTGCACCCCCCATCCAAGGTCTGAGGCGTCTGTGGTCATGGTCTGTTTTATCTGAGGTTTTTTGAATGACATACCTGTGTTTGCCTGGCTTACTGAGGCCCACCATAGGAATTCCTTTTGTAGGCATGGAATGAGCGGTATGGTTGTCTCTAGGTTGTTGCTGTGCTGAGACCATAGGCTTTTTAGGTACCAGTGAAGCTTTCTCATGTGTAGTCTTGCTAATGGAACCAGGAGAATGCAGGATGCCATGTAACCCAGGGCCTGCAGGAATCCCCTTGCAGTCATCTGGGTGAGTTTTGCCAAACCTTTGAAATAATGAGTTAACTTCTCTTGCTTGTCTTCTGTCAGGTAAGCCATTTGAGAGGCTGTGTCTAGATTGGCTCCTAAGAAGGTTATTTGCTGGGATGGCTGAAGTCTTGACTTTTGGAAGTTGACTGTGTATCCCAGAGCCTGTAGCAATTGTATGACATAGTTCAAGTTTTTTGTCAAATTCAATTTGTCGTCCGCTTGTATGAGGCAGTCGTCCAGGTATGGGTAAATTTGGATCCCCTGGAGCCTGCAATGAGCAATTACTGAAGCCATGCATTTTGTAAATACTGTGGGCGCAGTAGAGAAGCCAAATGGCAATGCTGAGAATTGATAATGCTCTGGCCCTGCAAGAAATCTGAGGTATCTTCTGCAGCTGCGTCTGATAGGGACATGCAGGTATGCCTCCTTGAGGTCCAGAGTAATCAGCCAAGACCCCTTGCCCAGCATGGGAAGGAGTTGCTGTAGAGTCAGCATTTTGAACTTTGGTACTATGAGAAAAGTGTTTAGTGCGGACAAATCCAGTAGTGGTCTCCATTGAGTTTCTTTTCTTGGAACAAGGAACAGTCTTGAGTAAAACCCCTGGCCTTGTTCTTGTTGTGGAACTCTTTCTATTGCTTTGATCTGAGCAAACAGAGAAATTTGCTTGATAGCCTCTGCCCTCTGGTTTTGTGGTAGGTTTGGCATGCCTCGTTTTCTTGGTAAGGTATGAAAGTGGAACCTGTAACCTTGGTCTATAATGTCCAAAATCCATTTGTCCTTTGTCAATCTGTGCCAATTGTCTGAAAACAGAGATAATTTTCCGCCCAAGGGAGCTTCTATTTGCTCCTTGGTCAGCTTAAGTAGAGGAAAGTCGCTGAGATTGTCCCTGTGGGGCAGGGGAGACCCCTGTGTCACTTCTTTGGTTTGCTGGTTGCCATTGTCGTCCCCTGTAAGAACCTCTGTGTTGTCCTCTTCCTCGGTCACGCCTGTTATTACCCCTTTGAAATCTTTCAGGATTAGGAAAGGACCAGTTTTTAGAAGGCCAATTCCTGCTGAATCTGGGTGGCTGAACTTGGAGGAAATCTTTGACCGTCTGAACTGATTTTGCCTTTTCCTCGATGGACTTTAACACATCTTTAGCATTAGTACCAAAAAGCTTGTTCTTTTCCAAAGATGCATCAAGAAGTTTTGCCTGGTACAGGTTGTTCTTTTAACTATGCATGTTTACGAATGACCGCCCCTGTCATAGCTGCCCTACATGAAGCTTCCAATGCATCATATCCACACTGCAGAAAGTGATTGCTGACTTGCTGAGAATTATGTACAGCTTCCTGCAAAGACTTCCTGTCTAAAGGTTCAGGAGAGGCCAATGTTTTCTGTAAATCATCTAACAGGTAATCCTGATATTGAAACATATGAAAGAGGCAATTCAGAGATCTCATAGATAAAGTAGTGGAGGTGTAGACCTTTTTCCCCCATCTCTCTAATGACCTAGCTTCCCTGTTGGAAGGCAAGGGATTTTTGGAGGTGGATGCTGAAACCCCTTTTAGGTCCCTGAGAAATATTTATTTATTTTATTTATTTATTTAACATTTGTTTACCGGGAATGTCCGACTAGGTTCCACAGAGCCTGTTTTCAGCGGAGGCCCGGGGAGAAATGCTCCAGATGCATGTCTTTGGAATGTGGGAGGAAACCGGAGTACCCGGAGGAAACCCACGCGAACACAGGGAGAACATGCAAACTCCACACAGAAGGCACCCCAGCCGAGAATCGAACCGGAGAACCTCTTGCTGTGAAGCGACAACGTTAACCGCTGCACCACTGTGCCGCCCATAGTTTCTAAATCAACAGCATGGGCCCTAAAGAAATGAGAAGGTGTTTCTGGGACCCTATAATATCTGTCTGGCTTGGCTGGGGCAGGAGGAAGAGTATCAGGGGTAACACTGGAGTCAGAGTATAGGTCATCCAAAACATCAAGCACAGGAGGTATAGCCAGGGGCCTGTGTTGGGGCTTTTTAAGGAAGGTTTGAAGGCGCTTTCTGGAATCAGAATATTCCTGGCCTTGCCACTTAAAATGTTCCCTCATGGTATGCAAAACTTCCCCAAAAGAAATATCCTCAGGAGAGGAGGCCGAGGGGATAAAATCCTCTGCATCCGAGTCCTCATAGGTCTGGAAGGGCTCTTCCTGGCCATCGGAGTGAACAGAGTCCTCAGAATCTTCATCTGAAGGGATAGGGTCAGAGGGTTCAACCCGGGGCCTCTTATCAGGAGGAGGCTGGGATCCTCTCTCAGGATGGGCCTGTGAACCTCTAATCATGGAAATTAAGTCTGCGGCCATAGCCATGATTTGTGTTTCAGGAGAAGGCTGAGGTAAGGCCTTAACAGTAAGGTGCTTGGTCTTGCTGGCTGCCTTAGCACGTGTGTAGGCCTTAATAGACATGGCCATAGGAGGCCTAGCAGCTCCACGTGCAGGAGTGACCTTATCTACAGCAATGGTCTCGGGCATTTCCTCGGTTTCAGTATCCGGAGGAAAATCTATAACTGGCGTCGGTGTGGCCTCTGGTATCGGAGGTGTCGGTAAAGCGGTGTCTTCGGTTCGGAGCGGTGGAATAACTGTCGCAGGGGGAACCGGAGCACTCGCGGTAGATTTTAGCGTGGAGTCGGTGGAAGACGCGGGCCGAGGATGTCGGTCCCGGTCTTTTCGTTTCTTAGAGTCGGCTATGTCAGAAGTTCCGACGGCATTGTATAAGCAAATTTATCGCTGAAAAAGTCTTCAGCGAACTCCGCCCGGCACCTAAGAGTGCGCTTATTGAAGCGAGCACAGGCGACACAGGCCGAGACGTCGTGGTCTGGGCCAAGGCAAGGAAGACAGTAAGTGGAAATCCTTATGAGATATTGGTTTACCACAAGACCGACAATTGTTAACTTTTTCAGTAATTTCTGACATCAGCTGAGGCAAGAAAGGTCCCCAACGGGGTGCTTAGCTTTTCTGATGACTTCGGATTCGAAGAATACAGGAGCTGACCGACCGGCACTTGCGAACTGCTTCTGCTTCGGGCACCGCGCGGCAAGAAAGACTGAAGAAAATGGCGTCGGCTGATGCTTATGTACTCCAGCCGCTCTGACGTCGGAGAGAAATGCGACATCAGCCGACGTCGGACCTAGACTTTGGAATCCGGCCGACCGAGGACTGCCTGAGGCAGGACAACCCATATGTTATGACTGCAGTTGCATTCTTGAAGGACATCATGCTGGAATATTATAAGACTAATAAAACCAATACAACTATAGGTGTAAATAGAAAACGGGGAACTCTTAAATGTGGATGGTGTGCCCAGCGCTCTTTCATTGCAGAAAGAAAGAATTTGACAATACCTAGCGTAGGAATTACTTTGAAAGCTAAGAATTATAGTAGTTGCTATACTCAGGGTGTGGTTTATTTGGCCTTTTGTAAGGTGTGTTCAAAATATTATGTGGGTAAAACTGAGAGACATTTTAGAGCCAGAATATACGAACATATAAGGGATATCAACAAGCAAAATGTGAATAATGCACTATATAGGCATTTGATGAATTGCAAGGAGGCTAATTTCAAATTCTGGGTATTAGAAGAAGTTGGACACCCTGAAAGAGGTGGGGACTGGGAAACAGAGTTAGAATATAAAGAAATGATGTGGCAATTGTGTTTGGATGCATGTGGAGGGAAAGGATTAAATGACCACATATCTATTTCACCTGTTTTAAAAATTTTTGCTGCTGACCCTAAGAGGGTTGTAAAAAAGTTGAATAAAAGTTAGGAATTGAAACAATTAAATAATAATAAAATATATTTATTATTTCCAAAGTAGTGATATAATAATGATATAATAACATATTAACATATTAATATATAAAAGCACATTGTATAGATAGGTGGATATATTACATCATCATATTGGAAATTCATATTAAATTAAATTATTAAATCAAAGTATTTATTATTAAGAACAGTATATGCATGTGTGTGTATGTGTATGCATGGGGGGGATGTGCATGTATATATGTATGTATATGTGTATGTGTACGTGGGTATATGGGTGTATGTATGTATGTGTACGGGTTCATGTCAGTCCACCGACAAGTCGGAAGACCGACATTCACTCCACCGACACATGAAAAGATCGACAGCGCAAACACAGACATTTAACAGGTAAGACTTTTAATTTCGCTAATCATGCCTACCACACATGCATAACACTGCCACACTTATTAAACCATGGCAGGCATGATTAGCGAAATTAAAAGTCTTACCTGTTAAATGTCCGTGTTTGCGCCGTCGATCTTTTCATGTGTCGGTGGAGTGAATGTCGGTCTTCCGACTTGTCAGTGGACTGACATGAACCCATGTGTACATATGTGTGTGTGTGTGTGTGTGTGTGTGTGTGTATATATATATATATATATATGCATGCGCATGTGTATGTATTTATGTGTACATATTTATGGGTGTGCATATTTATGTTTCCATATATATATATATATATTTGTATATTAATTTTACACTTATACATTTTATACATATTTATGATCTGCATAGATGTATTAATTCATCTGGTATTTATTGATATTTTAGGAAGTACAAATGCATATAGTAGCACATACATTTGTAAATGAGTATACATATATATATGTATACAATGTTTGTAGAGTTCGCATTATGGTTTATTACTTATTTATATTTATATAAATATTATTATATTATACTAATCAAGATATTAGTGCTCCTTTTTAGTATTTTAACAGTGTTCTCCCACTGTTTAATGTTTTAAGGTTTTGATAGGACATACTGTTGTGTTGACTTCTTTGCATTCAGTTTTTCTTTAATGCAACAATTATATCAATTGTATTTATGATTTACTGAATTCATTTAATATATTGCAACATATTTCAATATATTTAATATAATTTTATACATTTCATATCTATACTGAATTTGTAGACAGATATTTGACAACTGTATTTAAAGTTTAAAGTTTTCTGTATAGAAAACGGTTATTTTTACACACAATGAAAACTGTGTATTTCACTTTTAGAAGGAAATGTAAGAAATGTGCTAATTAATTAATCTATTGACCAGCCCACTAGATAAAGTATATAAACTGATGTATTTTATGGTTTTAATTTATCTCTGAAGAAGTCTCCGAAGGGAGACGAAAGCTCTCAGATTTCTTATTTTTCTTGTTTTACTTACAATAAATCAAATATATAACTTCGCTGGTGGATTCTAATCTTTTTGGACTTGTGTGGGAGGAAGACCTGTATTGTTCGTGGAACAGGTTTTTGCTACCATTGTAATTTCCTCATATGCAGTCTGGCATATGGAATTAGAAGTACGCAGGATGCCAGAATCCCAAGGCCTGCAGAATTTTTCTTGCAGGGAGTTGGGACTTTGTTGCCATCAATTGAAAATACTGAGTCAGTTGTCCTTGATTGTCTGGCGTGAGATAAGCCATCTGGGCCGTTGTATTTAAGATGGCACCCAGGAATATTATCTCTTGTGAGGGCACTAGTTTTGATTTCTTTTTGTTTACTGTGTGTACCCTAGGTAACTTAATTTTTTACAAACGCCAGATGCTTTAGAAGAATGTCCTTGCTCTCTGCTTGAATCAGGCAGTCATCCAGGTATGGATAGATTTGAATTCCTTTTTGTCTGCAAAATGCAATTACTGGTGCCAGGCACTTTGTGAAGACCCTGGGCGCAGTAGATAAGCCAAAGGGCAGTGCAGAGAATTGGTAGTGCATTGAACTAGCTATGAATCTGTGGTATCCTTTCCAATTTTGTCTGATAGGGACATGCAGGTATGCCTCTTTGAGGTCCAAAGTAACAAGCCAAGCTTTCTTGCCCAACATGGGAAGGAGCTGCTGTAGAGTCAACATTTTGAACTTCGGAACATCCAGGTAAGTATTTAGAGTGGAAAGGTCTAGAATGGGTTTCCAGGCTTTGTCCTTTCTGGGTACCAGGAAGAGTCTTGAGTAAAAACCTTGTCCTTGTTCCTGCTGAGGTACGTTTTGAATAGCTCTCGTGTCCATGAGGGCTGTAATTTGTTTTTGTGCCTCTACCCATTGATTTTGTGGCAGGTCTGGCATTCTTTTTAACCTTGGTAAAGTGTGAAAGTGGAACCTGTAACCTTGAGATACAATATTCAGCACCCATTTGTCCTGGGTGATTGTTTGCCAGTTTTGTGAAAAAAGTGCTAGTTTCCCCCCTAAGGGAGCTGCCAACAGGGTAGAGTTTGGCATTGGAAGGGGAAAGTCATTGAGATTGTTTCCTGTCAGGTTGCGACTTCTCCTCACCTCCTTTGGGTGTTGAAGCGTCCCACTGTCGTGGTCTGTAAGATCCTTAGGGCTGAGATCTGTCTCTTGGGCGTCTGTATCTGCCTCTGTGGCCTGCCTGACACTGGAAAGGACCAATTTTTTGTAGGCCAATTTCTGCTAAATCTTGGTGGCTGTACCTGTAAGAAATCCTACACGGTTTGCATAGATTTTGCCTTATCCTCCATTTTCTTTAAAACCTCCTCAGCTTTGCTGTAAAGGAGCATCTAATAATTTCGCCTTGACATGATCTGGTAAGGTTTGTTCCTTTAACCAAGCATGCCGTAGAATCACAGATCCTGTACTGCTGCTCTACAAGAAGCTTCTAATGAATCAAAACCACATTGCAGAGTATGTTTTCTCACTTGTTCAGCTGCATGCAATAAATCCTGCATTTCCTTATAGTCAGGATGTTCTGAACTTGTAATAATTTTTTGTTTTAACTGAAACATTAAATATTGCTGGTATTTAAGCATGTGAAACTGGCAGTTTAAAGCCCTCACTGCTAAAGTTGCAGAGGTGTAAACTTTCTTCCCCCATCTGTCTAATGCTCTGGAATCCCTGCCCGAGGGAACTGGATTTTTGGCTGTGGAGGCCTTTACCCCTTTAGGACCCTGGGAAATAGTTTTTGGGTCAGCAGCAGGGTTTTTATAAAGAAATTTGTGCGAGTCAGGGACTCTGTAGTACCATCTGGCTTAACTGGAGCAGGGGGTAAAGAATCTGGATTTAAACTGGATTCAGAGAACACATCGTCCACAATATCCAATACTGGCGGAATAGCAAGGGGCCTGTGTTGAGGCAATAAAAGAAAATCTCTGAGCCTTTTCTTGGACTCTGAGTAATCCTGGCCCTCCCAGTGGAAATGCTCCCTCATGGTGTGCAAAGTTTCCCCAAAAGAGTAATCCTCAGGAGGAGAGGCTGATGGAATAGATTCTTCAGCATCAGAGTCCTCATAGGGGGTAAGGAATATCCCTGGTCTGAAGAGTCAGAATATACAGCAATCTGGTCAGAGGAATCATAGTCTGCATCCTGCCTAGGCCTTTTATCAGGAGGGGATGAGTACCCCTGATCAGAGTAATTAAGTCTTCGGCCATTTTGAGCATCTGCTTTTTAGGCATGGAGGCCTGTCCAGGTGAATGCTGTACTTGCTTCTTTGTCTTTAAAGTTGCTTTAGACTTGGCTGTAGATGCAATGGTAACTTGAGTAGGTCTGAAAACACCCTCAGAAGCTGAAGCCTGCTCAGCGGCTCCGGACCCATCTTAAGGGTTAGTCTCCATAGGCCCAACAGCTTGAGTATCCAGAGGCCTAGGCAACTCCCCGTGGGAGTCTGTTGCGGCCTGTGGTTCTGAGGTAGCGGGTGTCCGGGGCTGTGAAAGCGCCTCACTGAGAACCGGCGACTGGCCTAGAAAAGGCTTTGTCGTCAGTTTTGGGCCTCGGATGCCTGTCCTTATATCCTTATCTTTGCGTTTTTTGTGAATTCCGGTCATCGGTTATTCCGACAGCATGGTATAATTAAACCTTCGGCCAAAATAATGGAGTGCAAAATCAAACAGACGTTTAATAGTGCGTTCGTTAAATCTAGCACAAAACCGACAACTAGTGACGTCGTGATCTGGGCCTAGGCATAGAATACAGTAAGAATGAAAATCCTTATGAGGTATTTGCTTCCCACAAGAAATACAGTTATTAACTTTTACTGACATAGGTCTGAGAAAAAAACGTTTCCCCAATGGGGTACTTAGCTTTATTGAAGACTTCAGATCTGAAATCAAATTTGAAATCTCAGGAGTCGGCCGACCGGCACTTGCGAAATGCTTTTGCTTCGGGCACCGCGCGGCAAGAAAGAATGAAGAAAATGGCGTCGGCTGCATCTTATATACCCCTGGCGCACTGACGTCAGGGAAGAAGCGACAGCAACAGATGCCGGATCAAGACTTTGGAACTCTGGCCGACTGCGGGACCGCCTGATGGCAGGATAACCCAAGTGTACTGACTGCAGCAGTGAAACACCAACATTCACACACAAGTCAAGCAACTTATATGAAGGATATAAAAGAAATGGAACTTTCAAAAATCAGATGTCAAGACGTGAGAATACACAATTAAATGGATACAGAAAGTGCAGATGTACAAGTAAACTTACCATAACAATACATGCTGGAATGATCACTACTGCAGTAACCTTATCTACATGGGTTATATCCTAGGGATACAACAGGCCAGCTTCCAAAGCTTCAGGGCAACTTCCACACACTCAAACACTTGGGCAGCTCGAGATGAACTGCCTAAAAAACACAGGTTTGAGTGCCAAACCCTTATGAGCTTTCATTCTAGCTGAGAGAAGGAAGGTGAGCACGGAGAGGACATAGCTAGAAGTAAAACATATACATATGTAGACTCCCTGGCATAATCAAAAAAACAGAGAGGAATGGAGGAAGGGAGCAAGTACTGCAGTAGTGATCATTCGAACATCTACTATTATGGTAAGTTTACCTACACAACTGTACTATGTTCCAACATACTGATCACTGCTGCAGTACTCAGATACATGGGTAGATTCCCACAGCTTACAACATCTGGGAAGTGAAGGGGAAAGTTCCAGAAGCCCCTGGAGAGAATAGCCCTAGCAAGCCTGAAATAGACTAAGAGAATAATCCAGCTTGTAGTGCTTTGAAAAATATGCATAGAGAACCAAGTTGCTTCTTGAATACTTTTAGAATCAAAACTTTTTCAAAAAGCCACAGATTAAGCAAAGGCCCTAGTAGAGTGAGCCTTGACCTTGCTTGGAATAGTTTTACTATGATGAGAATAACAGAAGGTAATAGCCTGACAACCATTTGGAAATGGTCTGTTTTGACATAGGTGGTCTTTTCTTACTTTCCCTAAAATAAACTGACGCAAAAGACTTTTCTGTCAAGATACTACCAGAGTACTCTGTAGACATTCAAGGCATGGAATATCCTTTACCCCTCATTTTTAGCTTTAGAAAAGAGGGTACAGTTGTGTATGAACTTATAACAGTAGATGCCCTTCTGATCACTATTATGGTATTCGGGACATATGAGATGTCACAACTGATGCTTGGCTGGGGTACCAAAGTTTTACCTTACCTGGGTCATACGTCTGATGCATAACCTCAGCTGGGTTTTGTGTCTGAAGAAGTTTACACCGTTTTAAATGAAGGCACTTACATCTTTTATATTTTTTCTACATTAAAAACCTTTGTTTTACATCATCATGCTTTGGATTTTGTGCTTGTTGGAACCTGATCTGCCAGACTTATCACATTTTATGCACTGGGGTATATAAACAGATGTATGAGCATGGATTCTCAGACTATGTCCAAGCCAGTGGCCTGATGACTACTGAGAGGTGACTGGTCAGCTAGGAGAGGGGGTGTAACCTGAAACTGGTAAGAAACTCCCCCATGACCATGTAACAGAGCAAAGGCTAGAGGAAAGGGGGAGAGGGATTGATGTCTGAAGTGAGATAGAGAAAAGGGTATGGAAGGTGGGATAGAATACTGCAACGGAGATCAGCAGGACATCTCCTGTTAACTTCTTACACATTTGTACTATGTCCTGACTGAAATCACCATTGTCGTATTCCTGACACGAGTAACTGACAGAATTAAGGGGAGAAGGGAGGGAGGTTGTCTACTGTAAAGAGTTGTCCAGCAGTCCAGACAGGACTAACCTACCAAGGTCTGCCCTTGACATGGAGATAGCAGCAATCTTACTGTGTTTGGTGAAGGTGTGTACACAGGACTAAAGGGCCACCTGCAAGACAAATCTGGAGACTCCTCCTTTGTGGAAAGCCCATGGGGAAGCCACTGCCCTAGTGGAATTTGCTTTAGGACTGGAAGGCAAGGTCTTACTGTACAGTAAGTAGGAGAGCCTTAGAAATCCAGGCTGCAACAGTTTGTTTAGAGACTGGCTGGCCCAGCTTAGGGGTCATAAAAACAGCTGGGCAGTCTTTCTGAAGGATTTAGTTTTGCCTAGGTAAAATCTCAGTTGCCTGTGAATATCTAGATAATTTAAGATCCTTTATCCCATATTTTGGGGATTAGGGAAAAAAATGGGAAGAACAGCATTGGGGGCAGCTCGTTCATTACGTTAGGCATAAAGGATGGATTATCCATGAGAGTTACCCTGTCTTTGATAAAAAATGAGAGAGAGAGGAATGGTCATGAGAGCCTGTAACTCAAACTCTCCTGGCAGAGGTAACAGCTAGGAGGAAGATGGGTTTCAAAGTACAGAATTTTAGAGAAGCAGAAGACGTTGGTTCAAAGGGCGAGTTTTTCTAACACAAAATGAATATCCCAAGGGGAAGAGGTGGGTTAAGAAGCAAGATACCCTTTAAGAAAAGCTAGCCCTCAGGCCTAGCCATAAGTGGAGTGCTTTGAGGAAGGGAGGGAAGGAGGTGCTGACAGGTGATAGGTGAGATTTTATGGAAGAGTTGGCCAAGCCCGACTGAAGAAGTTCGTAGAGGTATTGCAGCACAGTAGGAACCTTTGTTAACAGTGGATCTTGACTATGTTTGCACCACCAATAGGAAAACCTATTCTACTTAGCAGTGTAATATTTAGTAGGGGGTCTCCTATCCTCTTGCTGGACTTGTAAAACTTCTTCAAAGAGGTGTCTGAGGAATTAAAATCCTGTCATTCACAGGGTCAGGTTGAGAGATGAAATATTTTGGTAGAGCAGCGATCCATTTTGCTGAGTTATCCGGTTCGACTGCAGAGGAATTTTCCTGCAATTTCCCTCTGTTGGGTGAAATAGCAGGAAGAACCAATGCTGCCTCAGCCAAAATAGAACCAGTAAATGGAGTTTAGGTGCTTGCTTTTGTGCCTTAAGAATTTTTGGAAGAGGAAGCAGAGGACGAAAGGCACAGAGGAACTTTTGTCTGCTGGACAGAGAAGGCATCTATCCTCCAGGCTGTAACACAAGGGCTCCTGGTGCAAAACTGAGGGTTGCCACACTAAATGGTGATGTTGGGGAAGACCTCTCTGTTCAAAGTCCACTTGCGGGGGTCCTCCATGGAGCAGCTTAAGCAGTCTGCTAGCACACTGTCCTGAGAAGGGATTTACATCGCTGTCAGCATGATGTTAATTTGTGTTGTAAAGTTCCATGCCTCCTGTGCTAAATTGCACAGTTGGGAAGACCTGATGCCTCCCCATTTATGTACCATATGACTGTGGTGCTGTCTGTATGCACATGGAGTGGGGTCCAGGTTTCCAAAGGTTGATGAAAATCTGAAACTCTTACAGAAGAGCCCTCATTTCTTCCAGATTTATATGTTCCTTCAAGAAATGAGGCTGCCACTTCCTCTGCACTCAGTGAGATCCTGTCTACGACCCTAAACCTCGTCTGAGGAGTCTGTGTGAACCTGTTGAAGAGGACAATAAGTAGGTGCGATAGGTAATTCTGGGTTGAATATGACCTGTCTCTTACACAAAAGTAGCTCGCTCTTGAGACAAGGGAGTGGAAGCAAGATATCCAAAAGGTGGCAGTGCTGGGATCACACAGATTTCAGTTATCACTGTATTTCACTCATGTGAAGTCTGGCCAGGGTGAGCACAGGAATGGTGGCTGCCATGAAATCTCAAAGTACTTTGCATTTCCCTTGCTCAGTAATGGGTTGCAGAGGAAATGTTTTGGAAGTAACTGGACAGACTGAGAAACTTCTCCTGAGAAAAGGAAAACCTGCATTTTCTTTGTGTCCAGTCTCCAGCCAAGAAACACCAGATCCTGTATAGAAACCATGTATGGTCGTCTTTGTAGTTTATAGCAAACCTCAAACTTGTCAAAATATGGTGGGTTAAGTGAAGATGCTGAAGAAGAGTTTCTTGAGATCACCTGGATCAGAAGGTCATCCAGGTAGGGGAAATCTGAATTCCCCCAGAGTGTGAGAGAAAGCTATTACTGGAGCTAGGCATTTTATGAACACAAATGGGGCTGTGGAAAGACCAAAAGGGAGTGCTGTAAACTGAAAAGGAAGGAGCCAGAGAAATACCTGAGGAAGCTAATGCAAGGCCAAATAAGAAAGTACAGTTGTGTACACTTATCATAAATGTAGATGTTAGAGTGTATTCACTGTTGCAGTCATTACATTTGGGTAATCTGCTTGCAGGTTGCCCTTAGTCGGCCTGATTAACAAAGTCTTGGGTCCTGTGTCGGTTGCTGTCCCTTCTTCCATGACGTCAGGGGTATAAAACATGCAGCTGACACCATTACATCAGTTTTTCTTGCCCCAGATGTCAGGTGCCCCCCTAATGGGGAGCAATTAAACATAAAAACACAAAGGTATACCTCCAACAAAAAAGCAAATACACCAAAAAGGCTCTAAGCATAGTAAAGGAAAGTAGAGGTATAGCCAAAATAAGTTAGGGGGAAGGAGGAAGGGTAACCAGGACTGCAACAGTGAATACACTAACATCTACATTTATTGTAAGTGTACACGACTGTACTATGTTCTTTGTGTTTCACTGTTGCAGTCATTACATTTGGGTAGATTCCCAAAGCTATGGTTGGGAGGAGGAGTTTAGATAGCATTAGGAGCAGCTATAAGGCCCTGCAAGATTGCAGTGAAAAAGCCAGCTCTGGATTTAGAGAAAATTGGCAAATGGTAATGCTTGGTGAAAGTATGTACAGAACTCCAGGTAGCAGCTTCTAGGATGTCCCTGGTAGGAACGCCTCTGAGAAAGGCTGTAAAAGTAGATGCAGCCCTAGTGGAGTGAGGTCTGATCCCCTGGGGGATAGGTTTTCCAAGGTGTTTATAGCAGAAATGAATGCAATGGCTTATCCATTTAGAAATGGTTTGTTTTGAAATAGCCCTCTCCTCTGCCCCTGCAGCAAATGCTACCAGCAGTTATTCAGATTTTCTTTGAGGTTTAGTCCTGTCCAAGTAGAATCCAAGTTGTCTGTGCACATCCAAGGAATGCAGAATCAGTTCCCCTTTGTTCTGTAGATTGGGAAAGAAGGCTGGAAAATGAAGGGACTGATTTAGAGTCACACTGGATATCACCTTGGGTATGAAGGATGGATTGGTCCTGAGTGATACCCAGTCCACATTGAAGATTATGAAAGGCTCCACTGCCATAAGGGCCTGTAATTCAGATACCCTTCTAGCTGAAGTGATTGCTAAAAGGAAAGCTGTTTTCCAAGAAAGAAATTTTAAGTCTGCAGTAGCAGCTGGCTCGAAAGGAGGGAGAGATAGTTTCTCCAATACAAAGTTAAGGTCCCAGGCTGGGGTTGCAGCTCTACTGGGTGGTCTCAAATGTTGGCCCCTCTGAGGTACTGTTTGAGCAGTGGATGAGAAAAGAAGGGAGGTTCTGTGTTATAATGAGCTGAAATGGCGGAGGCATGGATTTTAATGGAGGAAAAAGACAGGCCCTTGTGAAGCATCTCAGTTAAGTATTGTAAAATCTGAGGTACATTTGGAGCTGCTGTGCTCATCCCTTGAGATTGGTTCCAGGCACAGAATCTTTTCCATTTTTCAGCATAAGATTTTTTAGTACTAGGCCTCGTTGCCTCTAAGATGACATCCCATCACAGGTTTGCTGAGGGATGGTAAAAGAGAATTTAAGTAATTAGCCAGACTGCAAGGTTCAGTGTTGGAAGCTGTGGGTGCAGAATCTGGTTCTCCTGCTGAGACAGCAGGGAAGGAGTCTGAGGCAGGTGCCATGGAGATAACAGTGACACACTGCGCAGGAAGGGGTACCAGTGTTGACGCGGCCAGTCTGGAGCAATCAAAATCATCCTTGGTTTGTCCTGTTTGACTTTTAGTAGTACTTTGGCGAGCAGAGGCAGCGGGGGGAAAGCATGGATGGATAGGTTTTTCCATCTGAAGGACAGAGCATCCACTTTCCAGGCTTGTTTGTGGGGAGTTCTTATGCAAAATTTGTCCAATTGGTAGTTCTGGGGGAAAGCAAACAGGTCTATATCCGAGGTCCCCCATTCGCTTGTCAACATGTTGAAAATCCTTGGTTCCAGTTTCCACTCGTGGGTCCATAAGGTTTCTGCTTAGTTCATCTGCCAGTGTATTTAACTTTCCTGGCAGGAAATGAGCTTGTAGGTGCACTTGGTAGCTCAAGGCTGTGTTCCACAATTCCATGGCTAGTCTGCAGAGGGGGTAAGAATGTGTACCCCCCTGCACATAACTGTGGTGTTATCCATCTTTACCATTAGTTGTCTTGGAAGAATGTAGTCCTTGAAGGCTGTCAGAGCATTCTGTACAGCTAACATTTCTTTCCGATTGATATGCAGGTGGATTTGACTTGGGTACCATTTGCCCTGAATGCACTTCCCTGCCAGGTGAGCCCCGCATGCATAGTCTGACACATCTGTTAGGGTTTGGGCGGCAGGGGGTGGTGTGAAAGGTAGTCCCTTGTTTTGGTGGCAGGCCTCTGGCCACCAAAGGAACTCTAGGCGTAGGCAAGGTATGACAGGAATCCTTGTTTCTAGACTGAGAATGTTGACTCAGTAGGCTTTTTAGATACCACTGTAGTTTCCTCATATGCAGTCTTGCAAATGGAATAAGAAGAACGCAGGAGGCCATGAATCCCAAGGCTTGCAGTACTTGTCTTGCAAATAGCAGGGTTTTTGTGGCCACTTGTTTGAAGTAGGCTGTCAAATGAGTTTGCTTTTCTGCCATCTGGGAAGATGTATTCAAGCTTGCTCCCAGGAATGTAATTTGTTGACAGGGTACCAGTTCTTATTTCTTTTTGTCTATGGTGTACCCCAGACAAGTTAGAACCCTTTTTACAAACGCCAGATTATTCAAAAGTATGTCCTGGCTTTCTGCCTGAATTAGACAATCATCCAGAGATGGGTAAATTTGAATACTTCTTTGGCTGCAAAATGCACTCACTGGAGCTAGGCACTTTGTGAATACCCTGGGTGCAGTTGACAAGCCAATGGGCAGTGCAGAGAACTGATAGTGCGTGTAGTCTGCTTTGAAGCATAGGTATTTTCTGTAAGATTCCCTGATTGGGATGTGCAGGTATGCTTCTTTTAGATCTAGTGTTGCCAACCAGGCGTCTTTGCCTAGCATAAGAAGTAACTGGTGAAGAGTCAGCATCTTGAATTTTGGAATCTCCAAAAAGGTGTTTAGAGTAGACAGGTCCAGGATAGGATGCCATGAATTGTCTTTTCTGGGTACCAGGAAAAGTCTTGAGTAGAAACCTTGTCCCTTTTCCTCTTCTGGTACCAGTTGAATAACCCCCATGCTTGAGAGAGAAAGTACTTGTTTTTGGGCCTCTGCCCACTGATTTGGGGGTAGGGTCCAGCCACCCGATTGGTGTTGGCAGCATGTGGAAGTGAAATCTGTATCCCTGGGACATTATATTTAAAACCCATTTGTCCTGGATGAGTTCCCAATTCTTTGCATGAAGAGCAATCTTTTCCCCCCAAAGGGGCAGTCAGTTGATAATTGCTGGAATTTTTAAAAGGAAGTCATTGAGACAGTTTACCATAGGGGGGAGTCTTATTATTCCCAGATTTGGAAGTGGAGCTCCCCACTGCTTAATTATGTGTGTCCCCCTGGGATTGAAACCTGGGGTTTTTGCTGCGTCTGGGTTTGGCCTGAGAAGACCTGGAAGGGGCTGGAAAGGACCAGTTCTTAGAAGGCCAGTGTCTACTAAATCTAGGAGGCTGAACCTGTAAAAAAATCTTTAACAGTTTGCATAGATTTAGCTTTACCTTCCATCTTTTTAAGAACTTCTTCAGCCTTGTTGCCAAACAGGCAGTCCTGATTTAAAGGAGCATCCAACAATTTAGCTTTAACATGATCAGGCAAAGATTGCTCCTTAAGCCAAGCATGCTTTCTAAGCACAGACCCAGTAACAGCAGCCCTGCAAAAGGGCTCTAAAGAATCAAAACCACATTGCAAAGTATGTTTTCCAACTTGTTCAGCAGAATGCATTAAATCTTGTAAGTCTATTTTCCACACAGTCAGGAATCATCATTTTCTGTTTAAGCAGTCCAATAACATGTTGCTGATATTTTAACATATGAAATTGGCAGTTTAAAGCACTAACTGCCAAGGTTGCTGAAGTATAAAACTTTTTACCCCATCTATCCAGCGCCCTGGATTCTCTATCAGAAGGGGTAGGATTTTTAGCAGTAGAAGCTTTAATGCCCTTGGGCCCCTGTGAAACAGTCTCTGGATCTGCAACAGGATTTTTGAAAAGGAACTTATGGGACTCGGGGACCCTGTAGTACCTGCAGGAAAAGACAGACAAGCCACTCAGAGCTTTAAAAAGTCACAAAGTATGCCAAACAACCGTGGGAATAATCCGTTTATTACAAATCCAGTAAAATAAAGCGCTTTTCGTCCGATAGGTGTACGAACATCAGATAAAAACTAGATCAAGTAATGCAGTTGCTCGTTTAATATTGTTTTTACCAGCATTTATTTAGATTAGAATAGTTTCAGTAAATCCAAATGTAACTATTGTTTACAATGTATTTTAAATATAAAGAGAGTTTTTAACTCTAATCCGTTATATGGGAGATACTACTTTAATCCTTAATACTGATGTAACAGCTGACTAAGTGTTCTGAATATTTAAACTGCATTACTTGATCTAGTTTTTATCTGATGAAGTTCGTACACCTATCGGATGAAAAGCACTTTATTTTACTGGATTTGTAATAAACGGATTATTCCCACGGTTGTTTGGCATACTTTGTGACTTTTTAAAACCCTGTAGTATCTGTCAGGTTTACTGGGAGCAAGAGGCAGGGAATCAGGGGCCAAACTGGATTCCGAGAAAGCATCAACAACAATGTCTAGTACAGGAGGAATAGCCAAAGGCCTATGCTGAAGTAGGAAAAGGAAATCCCTAAGCCTCTTTTTTGATTCAGAAAATTCCTGGCTTTACCTGTGAAAATGCTCCCTCAGAGTATGTAAGGTTTCCCCAAAAGAAAATTCCTCAGGAGGGGAAACAGAGGGAAGAGAGACCTCTGCATCAGAATCCTCATAAGTAGGTAAGGACAAATCCAGGTCATCAGAAGAGTCAGAAAAAACAGAATCCTGATCAGAAGATTCATAATCAAGCTCAGCTCTAGGCCTCAGATTGGGGGGTGATTACCCCTGACTAGATTTATTAGATCTTCAGCCATTTTTATCATTTTTTTGTTTAGGCATAGAGGCCTGAGCATGTGGCCTGGGCATCAGTTTTTTAGACATGGATCAAGATTTAGGCCTTATTAATGAAGGAGTCTATTTAATATGCAAGTCCGTAGACCTGAATACACCCTCAGCAGCCAGTGCCTGCACAGTGGCTCCGGACCCATCCAAGGTAGAGACATCCGCAGGTTCCATAGTTGAAGTATCTCGCGGCATACCGGACTCCGAATGGGTCTCAGTAGAGGCCTGCGAATCAGAAGTAGCGGGTATCAGGGGCTGCAAAAGCACCTCACTGAATACCGGTGAACTGGCGACTGGTTTAAGAGAAGTGTCGTTGGCAGTTCTGGACCTCAACGGCCTGTCTCTGTCTTTATCTTTGCGTTTTTTGGAATTCCGGTAGTCAGATGGCTAACGGACAAAATTTCTGGATAATAAACCAAGAACCAAAATATTTAGAGGTAAAAATATACTGATGACTCATCGTGTGCTGATTAAATAAAGCACAAAACCGACAAGGTACGTCGTGGTCAGGGCCTAGGCAAGGAATACAGTACGAATGAAAATCTTTATGAGGTAATTTGGTTTCCACAAGTAATGCAAGTATTAACTTTTACTGACATCGGGAAGAAGCAAGAAAAAGTTTCCCCAACGGGGTACTTAGCTTTTAGTTTAAGACTTCGGTTCTGAAACTCGAAAACAAAAATTTCAGGAGTCGGCCGACCGGCACTTGAAAACTGCTTCTGCTTCGGGCATCACATGGCAAGAAAGACGGATGTAATGGCATCGGCTGCATGTTTTATACCCCTGACGTCATGGAAGAAGGGACAGCAACCGACGCAGGACCCAAGACTTTGTTAATCAGGCGGACTGAGGGCAACCTGCAAGCAGATTACCCAAATGTAATGACTGCAACAGTGAAACATTTAGAACATCGTGAAAGTGTCAGCAGATCTGAAAGACACCAAGAAATCCTGTGGTAGGATGAAAAGTAGATCAGTCTTGAAGGGAGAGCATTCTGAAAGATGTTACCTTCAGGTAAGTGTTCAGAATGGACAGGTCTGGGATGGGTCTCTGTTGCATTCTTTTCTTGGGGCAAGAAAATCCTTGAGTAAAACCGTTTTCCCACGAAGTCCTCTGGGACTTGTTGGATGCTAACAAAAAAGTAAGACAGCACAGTGACGTTCAACCTTTTATTCAAACAATCCGCAAAGCTTCCGGGTTTCCCCTTCCTCAGTGCTTACAAACTAAAAACACTTCATTTAAATACAAAATGTTAAAAGTCATATGATACAGCCAACCAACAGAGCAACACAACTAATCAACTTCAACCGATAACAATTAATGACACTTCTCCTGGGGGGGGGGGGGGGGTGCATATATCAATTGTTCTCTAAAAGTGTTATTAATTTATATCAATTGAAGTTTATTAGTTGTGTTGTTCTATTGCTTGGCTGTATCATAGGACTTTTAGCATTTTGTATTTAAATGAAATGTTTTGTTTATGCTGAAAAAACCCAACTTGATTATTGTTTTAATAAAAGGTTGAACATCACTGTGCTCTTTTTCTCTTTTGTTTGTACTGGATTTTACAGAAGCACAGTTTACAGCACTGGTATTCTTTGTTTTTGCTACTTGTTAGATGCTACCCTGATTCAAGAGGTCTTGAATTAGGGCCAGAAGGGATATTTGGTTTTGAGGAGGTTAAGGCATACCCTTTTCAGAGCGGGGAGTGTTTTCCCAAGCCATGGCACAGCCATCCTTGATGATGGAGAGAACCCACTTGTATGTGGTAATTAGCTTACCACCTGGACAGGAAAAGCGACAGTCTTTGGGAAATAAGGGTAATGGGTCTGAAGACAGGGGGAAGGTTACTGTAGAGTAGTCACGTTTTTTTTTTTTGCTTCTGAGGGGTGGCCTCCCAAGCTGGAGTTTCCTTATGGAGTTTTTCACCATATCTTTTCCTAGAGGTTTTCCTTTGTTTCTGAACTGTCCTGTGATCCTCTCAGGATTGAGGTAGATTTAGATGGGTAGTTCCTATGGCATGCAGTCTTTCATGGTCTTACCTTGGTCTTGGAAGGTTTTGAACAGACTGGATGCCTGAAGCTCAAACAATAAAGTCTTTATTTGCGGGCAAGTCTAGAATTATTTGAAATACTCCTGTAGAGGCTGACTGCAAAGCCATGGATACCGGCAAACAACAGATCCAGTGGGAGCTGTCCTAGAAGAAGCATTCACAGCATCGTAACTGCACTTAATTTTGTGTCTGGCAATCTGAGTGGCCAGCAAAAGTAAGCTCTGCATTTGATGCTTAGACTCTGGTGTTGGAGGATACAACATAATTAATGAATTTAGGACAGAAATCAAATACTTTATCAACAGAGTCCAGTAATTAATTGCCCTAAAGGCAATAGCAGATGAGTACACTTTTCTTCCCTCATCTAACAAAACTACTAGCGTTGTCAGTAGGTAGGGCATTTGCACTTGGCATAAGCTTACAGGGTTTATATGAAGACAGAGCTACTGCAGAATAATCTGCCACTGGGTTCTTATATAGATATTTAAGGTAATCAGGGACCTTATAATAAAACCTGCCTAGTTTCTTAGGAGCTGGTGGTTGAGAATCAAGTGCAGAAGAGCTGGACTGAAAGGGGTCTCAGACAGCCTTCAGGATGGGGGGGGGGGGTGCTGGAGAAAAGACAGGGGTACCCATCTCTAAGAGGATGCAATACCTCTTCTGATCAGAGATCTGCATGAACTGCCCTTCAAAGTGTTTCATTTTGTTGTGTACATTCTTCTCAAAGGAAACTTCCTCAATAGGGGAAATCAGGTGAGAGGAAGTCCCCTTCATTGGAAGAGATTCATCCTGGAGAACATAGCTGAAAGAAACAGTCCAAAGAATGGTTACAGTCAGTCCTGTTCCTCATCAGAACAGGAAACCAGGATGTTTTTTGAGACGTCTGTGGCTGGAGACACAAAGGAGAGAAGTTTCAAAGGCATGATAGCCAAGAACAACCCCCTTGTGAGAGGTCTACGCACTCCTTCTCCCTAGCTGCTAAGGGAAAGGCCACATGCTTAGTCTTCTGTTTTTTTTCTTTTCCCTAACTAAAATATGAGAGACACCATGCAGTCCTTTGGAAATTAAGAAATGCAGTTCCTCAGGCTTATCAGTCTGCATGGCCTTAGTAGCCATACCAGCCCTCGACAAGGTCTTGGTAGTAGACGAGTGAGAAGTAGCCTGATGTACAGTGGATCCTAGAGCCTCAACATGTACACAGGAGTCAAAAATGTTGGACTGCGGATCTATTCAAGATCTCGAGGGTTTTTATTGGGGGGGGGGGCAGAGGGACTTCATAGGATGTGGAGTTGGCCATCCTGGACTGGGTCAAGAGTTTAAGACATCAGGTCTCGATAAAGGTTTTGACAGCAGAACTTGGAATGACTGACAGATGGAGTAAGACTTGACAGTGTTCAGGACTTAGGCAAAAAAGACTCTTGGTATGCAAATCCTTTTACAGAATCTGCCTACTGCACTCGCACTTACCCCTTCTAGATGACATCTACAGCTTTCAATAAATATCGTAAGCTAAAAAATGGTGCACTTATCTCAACAATCAAAGAAAAGGTACCAACAAACAAACAGCAAACAGTTTGACGGATGCACGAACTGCATTTGGTCTGGCTGCAAGAGGGTCTGTGGATCCATACTCATACTTCTACCTATACACACAAGGCATATAAACAGAGATCATGCACTGGACGTAAAACCTAGAGAACGTACAGCTTTGAAACCCTGGCCTTCTGTTAGTAGTAATAACCCGGATGTCAGGAATATGGGAATAATGATTTCAGTCGGACATCGCAGGGAGATGGATAGCTTGGCTTAAAGTACACTCGGATACTAATATAGGCATAAGAGGAGGATTAGGTCTCAAAGAAACCCTGTCTTTGTAGAAAATGAGGTAGGGTTAACTCACTTTAATACCTTGCACATCAGATACACTTCTCACAGAGCCCAAAGAAATCAATAAAACAGTTTTCCATGTTAAGAACCTCAAGTCATTCTGATAAGCTGGTTGAAATGGAGCAAGTGTTTACTTCTGTAACATGAAGATCCCAAAGAAGAGACCATGCTTTTCTTTAAGGTCTCTTATGCAAAATCCCTTTCAAAAACAGTTTCACATGAGAATACAATGAAAGAGCTGGATCAATGGGCATGCATGCTGATTGAATTGGTGCTGGTCATGTTTGCAATAACTACTAAACCTTTTCCACTTGTTAAAATATAGTTTTCTAGTAGACTTTCTTGCCTCCATTAATACTTGCTACATGTCCTCAGTAAACAGATGCCTAAAGGGAATTTAGACTCCATCAACCAGGCAGTCAGATGAAGTTGATTGGGACTGGGATGCATCAAACACCCCTGTTTTTATGCGAGTACATCCATTCTGTGAGAAAGCTTGTTGCCATCAACCCTGACCATTTCCGAAAGTAGGAAGAAAGTACAGTTTTGTACCTACCATAAATGTAGATGTCCGATAGGCATGCATCTGCAGTCCTTACAAATGGGTTGTCCTGTCGTCAGGCAGCCCTTCGGTCGGCCGGATTCCAAAGTCTGGGTCTGGCCTCGGCTGGTGTCGCACTTCACCCGACGTCATAGCGACAGTTATTCGGATATAAAGGCATCAGCAGACGCCATTTTCCTCAGTGTTTCTTGCCCCAGATGCCAGGTGCCCTCTAGGAAGGCTAAATTTGGATAAATGCAAATGGTTCCAAATAGTAGAGAGCAAACAAAAAATAAGCATGTATGTACATATATACAAACAAATACACCATAATAGATTCCCCCAGCTAGCTACAAGATGGGCAAATACCCAAGGAGTACCACAGAGGGGAAGGAGGGTGGGTAATCCTGACGGCAGATGCATGCCTATCGGACATCTACATTTATGGTAGGTACAAAACTGTACTATGTCCTTCAAGGATGCATCTGCAGTCCTTACAAATGGGTAGAATACCATAGCCAAACTGCGGGAGGAGGAGAAATAGATTATGGTGTAGTTAAGATCCCTTGCAAAACAGCAGTGGCAAAACCTGCTCGGGATCTGGAGTATAAAGGTAAATTATAATGCTTGGCAAATGTATGCACGGAGCTCCAAGTAGCAGCCTCTAAAATGTCTTTGGTAGCCACTCCTCATAAAAAAAGCTGTGGTAGTGGCTGTAGCCCTTGTAGAGTGGGGCCTGATGTTTTCTGGAGTTTTCTTTCCATGGTAGGAGTAACAAAATCTAATGCAATTTCCTATCCACTTAGAGATTGTCTGTTTTGAAATTGCTTTTCCTTCCATTCCTGTTGCATATGCTACCAGTAGCTGGTCAGTTTTTCTATTGCTCTTGGTCCTGTCCAGGGAGTAATGTAATTGTCCATGTACATCCAAGGTATGCAGCAGTCTTTCTCCCCTGTTTTGTGGGTTGGGGAAGAATGTAGGTAGGTGGATAGCTTGATTTAAAGATACCCTGGAGACCACCTTTGGCATAAAAGTAGGATTAGTTCTCATGGACACTATCTTGATGGAAGATCAGGAAGGGCTGTACTGCCATTAATGCCTGTAGCTCAGATACCCTTCTTGCTGAAGTGATTGCAAGCAGGAAAGCAGTTTTCCATGAGAAGTACTGTAATTCTGCTGTTGCTGCTGGCTCGAAAGGAGGGAGTGTCAACTTTTCTAGCACAAAGTTCAAGTCCCATGCTGGCAATGGCGGCTTCCTGGGTGGCTTTACATTTTCAATCCCTCTCAAACTGTCTGAGCAGAGGGTGTGAGAATACTGGAGGATCCAAGTTGTATTCTGCTGAAATAGCTGATGCATGAATCTTAATGGAAGAATAGGACAGGCCGTTGTGGAAGAGCTCTGCCAAGTATTCCAGGATGTTAGCTATGTTTACCAGTGACACATTCTCTCCTTTTGCAGTACTCCAAATGAGATATCTTTTCCATTTTGCTGAATATTTTTTTCTTGTTGAGGGTCTGCGAGCCTCCAAGATAATGTCTTTAACCCTTTGAGATAAATCTGGGTTATTTGGTCTTATGCGATGTTCCAGGCAGACAGCTGCAGTGTTTTCAGGTTCGGATGCAGGGTTTTGAAGTTGTTCTGTGTTAACAGCAAGGGAACTAGGGGCAGAGGCCGTATTTGTTCCCGAGACATACTCAGTAATGGGTACCAATGTTGCCTTGGCCAGTCTGGAGCTATCAGGATGACCATTGGACGGTCTTCTTTGATCTTCAGTAGCACCTTGTGCATCAAAGGAAGAGGTGGGAATGCATATGCTGTCAGGTTTGTCCAACTGAAAGATAGGGAGTCCACTTACCAAGCAAGTGGGTGGTACGTCCTTGTGCAGAATTTTTTCTTGATGTACCACAAAACTGTGGTGTTGTCCGTCCTTATCAACAGTTGACCCTGTTGAAGAAATGGTCTGAATGCCTGAATTGCCAGTTTTACTGCCAGCATTTCCTTTTGATTTATGTGTAGGTGCAGCTGGTCTTGAGTCCATAAGCCTTGTATGCACTTGTCCAGCATGTGTGCCCCCCAACCGAGGTCTGAGGCGTCTGTTGTGATGGTCTGGCTTGGTTGAGTGCTGTGGAAGGGCCGTCCCTTGTTTGATTGACAGGCCTGGGCCCACCATTGGAATTCTTGTTTCAGGCATGGAATTATTGGAATTTGGGTTTCTAGGCTGTGCTTGTGCTGAGACCATAAATTCCTTAGGTACCACTGTAACTTTCTCATATGTAGTCTGGCATGTGGAATTAATATTATGCAGGATGCCATGTAACCGAGAACTTGCAGGACTTTTCTTGCTGTTAGCTGGTTCTGCTTTGCTAATGCCATGAAGTAGAAAGGGAGTTGCTCCTGTGTTTCTACTGTCAGGAATGCCATTTGTTTTGTTGTGTCCAAATCTGCACCCAAGAAGGTTATCCTTTGGGATGGTATCAGCCTTGACTTTTTTATATAGACTGTGTATCCCAGGGCTTGTAGTAGATGAATGACCCTTTCCAAATCTTTTGTTAATTTGATTGTGTTGTCCGCTTGTAACAGGCAGTCGTCCAGGTAAGGGTAAATTTGAATTCCCTGAAGCCTGCAATGAGCAATTACTGATGCCAGGCATTTCGTGAATACTCTGGGCACAGTAGATAAGCCAAAGGGCAATGCTGAGAATTGATAATGCTCTGATCCTGCAAGAAATCTGAGGTATCTTCTGCAATTTGGTCGTATGGTGACGTGCAGGTATGCCTCCTTGAGATCTAGAGTTACCAGCCAAGACTCCTTGCCCAGCATGGGAAGAAGCTGCTGTAGGGTCAGCATTTTGAATTTTGGAACAATGAGGTATGTGTTTAAAGCGGACAGGTCGAGAATAGGTCTCCATTGGTTTTCTTTTCTTGGTACCAGGAAGAGTCTGGAGTAAAATCCTTGCCCTTGTTCCATAGATGGTACCCTTTCTACAGCTCTCATCCTTAGTAAGTGAGTTATTTGTTCTAGAGCTTCTGTCTTCTGATTTGGAGGTAGGTTTGGCATTCCTCTCTTCCTTGGTAGAGTATGGAAGTGAAACCTGTAACCTTGGTCTACTGTCTGTAAAATCCATTTGTCTCCTGTGATGTAATGCCAGTTTACTGAAAATAAGGCTAGCTTCCCGCCTAAGGGTGCCTCTAGTTGTTCCCTGGGAGGCGGTGCTAGAGCCAAGTCACTGTGATTGTCCTGTGGAAGTGGTGGTGGCTGGATCTGTGGCTGTACCTAGTTGGTTGTTAGCCTGCCACTGACGTCCCCTGTAGGCCACCTCTGGATTGACCCTTGCCTCTTGAGCGCCTATTCCTGCCTCTCGGAGCTCTGGCGGTGTCTGGAAAGGACCAATTCTTGGAAGGCCAGTTCCTGCTAAACCTTGGAGGCTGGACCTGCAAGAAATCCTTGACTGTCTGGACAGATTTTGCTTTCTCTTCCACCTTCTTCAGCACCTGCTGCGCAGGGGAGCCAAACAAATTGAGCTTATCCATGGGAGCATCTAGGAGCTTTGATTTAACATGGTCTGGTAAGGACTGCTCTTTTAACCATGCATGTCTTCTGATCACTGTGCCAGTCATGGCTGATCTAAAGGAAGCCTCCAGTGAATCATAGCCGCATTTTAAGGAATGATTACTGACCTGCTGAATGTTATGTACCATTTCCTGTACAGATTTTTTTGTCTAATGGTTCATCCGAGGACAGTTTTTTAGTTAATTGGTCTAACATAAATTCCTGATACTGAATCATGTGGAATTGACAGTTCAAGGCCCTAGCTGAAAGAGTAGCAGAAGTGTAAACTTTTTACCCCATCTCTCTAAGGCCCTAGATTCCCTTTCAGAGGGAGGGTTTTGGTAGAAGAAGCTGCTACAGCCTTGGGTCCCTGGGAGATAGTTTGGGATCTGCAAAGGGCCTTATACAAATGATAATGTGTGTCCGGAACCCTGTAGTACCTATCGGGCTTAGCAGGGGCCGGAGGAAGAGAATCAGGAGCAGTACAAGCATCATTAAAAGCATCATCCACAACAGTAAGTACTGGAGGAATGGCTAAAGGCCTATGCTGTGGCAAATGCAAAAAGGTTCTAAGCCTTTTCCTAGAGTCTGAAAAATCCTGGCCCTGCCATTGAAATTGTTCCCTCATAGCATGCAAGGTTTCCCCAAAAGAAAATTCCTCAGGCGGAGAGGCAGAAGGAATGGAGCCTTCTGCATCAGAGTCCTCATAAGGAGAAAAAGGGGCCTTCTGGAGGGTTTGAATTATCTGATTCATCAGAGGAGCCATCTGAAGAAACTGGCTCAGGGGTCTCTACTCTAATCCTCTTCTCTGGAGGTGGGTGAGAGGCCCTGTCTGGATGTGGTTGGGATCCCCGGATCAAAGAAATGAGATCCTCTGCTAGACTAAGCATTTGTGAACTAGAGCTAGGCCTGTGAGAGGGGGTCTTAGCAGGCACAGTTTTGGTAGTTTTAGCTGCTTTAGCCCTGGCAAAGGCCTTAATCGACATGGATGCAGGAGGCCTAGCAGCTCCACGTGCAGGGGTAGAAATATCCAAAGGGATAGTATCAGATAAATCCTGCGAACCTGCAAGAGCAGGCGTGATTTCAGTAGCAGATTCAGCCTGGCTGGATGAAGCCTCGGTAAGTGGCAAGCTTTCGACCGAAGGAAGAACCGCGGACTCAGTTTCAGCCGAAACCTAGACACTCGCGGTTGGCTTAACCGCGGTTTCGGCCGAAACCGCGGACCGCGAGTGTCGGTCCTTTTCCTTGCGTTTTTTAGAAATTTGTGTAGTCGGAGTATCCGACGGCATAATGTAAGCGAAATCGGAGCCGAAAAACTCTTCAGCAAATTCCGACCGACGTCTAAGTGTCCGTCGGTTGAAAGAAGCACAGGCTAGACAAGCTGCTACGTCGTGGTCTGGGCCTAAGCAAGGTAAGCAGTAAGAGTGGAAATCTTTATGAGGTATTTGTTTCCCACAAGTTAAACAGTTATTCACTTTTTCTGACATCGGCTGAGGCAAGAAAGAGTCCCCAACAGGGTACTTAGCTTTTTAGAGGTCTTCGGTACTTGTAGTAATCTCTGGTTCTGACCGACCGGCACTTGCGAACAGCTTCTGCTTGGCACGCGGCAAGAAAGACTGAGGAAAATGGCGTCGGCTGATGCCTTTATACCCGAATAACTGCCGCTATGACGTCGGGTGAAGTGCGACACCAGCCGAGGCCAGACCCAGACTTTGGAATCCAGCTGACCGAAGGGCTGCCTGACGACAGGACAACCCATTTGTAAGGACTGCAGATGCATCCTTGAAGGACATCCACTGTTGCCTGGCCCAGAAGGGAGTCACCACAATGATCTTGGGGAACGACTTCTGAATCTTCAGAAGTACCTTGGATATCAGAGGAATGGGTGGAAAAGCATACAGGAACATTCTTGTCCAAGGAAAGGAAATGTACTTGTCTTCTAGGCCTTCTTGCATGGAGTCCTAGAGCAGACTTTTGCTAGGTGATTGTTGAGAGGAGGCAGAAAAGTCTATTTGAGGAGCTACCCCGAAATGGATCAAATCTTGGAAGACACCCCCCCCCATCTAGTTTCCATTCATGAGAGTGTCTGTGCAGCAAACAGAGTAGGATAAAGGCCAATTTTGCTCTGACAGGATGCCTGCAGAGAGTGAGATTGCACTATAACATTATATCCCAATCTAAGATGGTTAGTCAGCAACAGGTGTACGACCTGACTAATATTATCTGTAACAACCTGAAGAGGACCAAAGAGAAGACCCCAAAAAAAAAAAGATAATTCAAGAGTCAAATTCGTTGATTACAGCAAGCATCTCTTTTATACTTGTGCTTGCATCAGTTCTTGGTTTCCTAAACACCTTGAACTTTCTGAAACTACTCCCTAAGAAAAGTCTGAGGCATCTGTGATGACTGAATGCTTTGGAAAGGGGGATGGATTTAGTGATTTCTCTTCTGACAAATCCCAGAATTGCAATCTGAAAAGATAACAGATGCTGGTGCTGGGACCAAACTGACTTCAGATACCATTGTATTATTCTCATGTGGAATCATCCCAGGGGAATCATGACAATAAGATGCCACAAGACACAAAATCCTGAGATAAATTCTGGAAGAAAAGATCTTAACTGAGGTGTCTAACAGACACTGCACAAACACAATCCTTAGTGATGGAGTCAAGAGATTTTTAATGTTCTCTTGGAATCACAGCTTGATAAGAGATCAAGCAAGTCATTTAAATATGGAAAATGTGTATACACAGTAAACTGCAATGGGTTAACAGGTGCTAGGCACTTTGTGAATGCACTTGGTGAAGAGGATAGCCAAAAGGGTAAGGCAGAACACTAATACTGTGACCCAGATGCACAAAATCTTACTGAAATCTGGATGACAGGGATGTGATAAGGATCTTTTAAAATCAATGTTACCAGAAAACTTAAATGGGGAAGAAGTTGTTACAGGTTCTGAAGTGACAGTATTTTGAACTTGGGCACTACCATAAATTAGTTTAGGAAAAAAAAGATCTAGAAGTGGTCTACAAACTTTTTTTTCTTTTGTCACCAAAACCTTTTTGAATGAAAACCTTTCAGAAACTTGGAAGGTGGAACTCTCTCTTACTCCCAGAGACATATTTTGAAGGACATGGAGAAACAGGGGAGTCTGGTCTGGTGGATGAGGAATTACGTGTGGAAAGGTGAAATTTCCATCCACTGCCATCTATAACCTTGATGAATAATCTTCAGAACCAATCTGTCTGAATCTATCTGTTCTAAAGAGAAAAGTGGAGACTCTGTCTTTCTGGAATGGAAAAAGGGACTGCCAGGATGGGGGTGGAGAAACAGGGTCCCTTAGTTATTCTGACTCATTGGTCTGATCTTGGTTTTGAAGAGTTCCTGACTACATTTTGGAACATCTCTTGCCAGTGCATCTTAAATAATGCCCGTTTACCACCATTTTGCTGAGTCTGTCTTTTGCCAAAAACAAAATGAGGGATCATAGAATCCCTTTGAAAATTTGGAAAAGGAGGGCTGAAATATCAGAGAGATTTCCTGTATAAGCTTATCACACTTTTTGATAATTTCTGCAGCAGTGGGAACAGAAAATAAATCTTGATCCAAAGGAGAATTTACATCTTCTGGGACAATCTAAGAATGCTGCCAAGCAAATCTCCTGAAAACAGCAAAAGTAGCCATAGCCCTGGAAGCATTCATAGTATCACATACACATACTTTAAACGATGAGTTGTGACTTGTAATGATTTTTCATTACAAGAAGAAATTCCTCATCCTTTCACAATTAGAATAAACTAATGCACGAGGCTGATAACTCAAAATTCTGAAAAAAAATCAAAGTTGCAGGAGCATACACCCCCCCCCCCCCATACTTGACTTATTTTTCCATCCTTGTCAGAAGGCATAGGATTGGAATTAATTACATGTTTAGCAGCAGTAGAATTAACTACAGCTATATAGCTGCTGAGTCAGGTGTGGGATGAATCTATAAAGAGTGAGGAACTTTGTACAGCCTGTCTTTTTAGGGGCATTACACTGACTATTAGGAAAACTTCAGGCAGTGACACATCCCATTCCATTTGCAACAGCTCACAATAAAGGACTGAGAAACCTGAATGTTCTCCAGCTGAAAACAGCAACACACTCAAGAAACAGTTTCAGAAAATGTCTCCCCACCTTTGGGAGAATCAGATAATGTGCTCTGCTTTGAATCAGAAATTTGGGCTTAAACACCTGTTATCTTTCCCTTCATCTTCCTATCATAACTCAGAAAACTGATTATCATTAGGAAAAGACAAATCTTTTTTTCTTTTACCAGAAACTACCTTACAAGAATTTGACATTTGTTAACTGAGTTGGTCCAACTGAGCCAGAAGCCTAAGTACCTCTCAAGCTGTTAGAGCAAAAAATCTGGAAAAAGCCTAAAATGACGGGGGGACAAATAGGGACAGATTTTAAATACTGCTCTTACAAACTTAGAAAGTGGATAGAATAATAAGTTTTGCATTAGCATGTTTTCTGAAAGATGTGGAGTCCTAAACTCAAATGTTTGTCATTATTCAATGACTTCAATCCTCAGCTATTTGCCAGAAAAGTACAAATTTTCGAAGGAACACACCAAAAATGTGGCAAAAATCTGTACAGTTGCGAAAGACCAGAGGAGAAAAGCTCCAAAGTAAATTACATACATAAATTCACAATAAAAACAGAATGATACATCCTAAGTGATACATAGTTAAGAGGAAGTACAACACAGATGCGGAAGGAGTGGATGACCTCAGAGTTTCAATAACAACAAAACAGAATACAACAGGATCAAAGGATCAACAGCCTGAATCAGGCCTGGAGCTAGAGTTAATAAATACTCCTTTTAAGAGAAATTTGAGCAGGAGCAGCTACAGGTTTAGTTTTTTGCTTCCTTTTGACAAGAAAAATGGGGTCAACAGGGTCATTAATGGCAACAGCAACTTTCCCAGGGATGGACACAGCACTCAGACTAAACAGGGAGGATGTCCCTGCTTCCTCTCCATGGACTGGCAAGAGTGACTCTCCCTTGTTCACTGAGGGGACTCCAACAGTCGCAGAATATGGGGCCCAGTCCACAATAGCTGTATGTGCTACACCAGATGGATCCAGGGTAAAAGATGAGTGGTCTGAGGAACCAACTTTGACCACAGCAGACTCAGCAACTTGTGGCCGAGGCATAACACTAGCCTGCTGTGGTAGCAATGGCTATTCACTTAACTTTCTTTCTGTGGATGGAAAAAGAACCAACTGTGGTATCGGTAGTTTGTTCCATGGCCAAGCTAAAATAGTGCCTCTTTCCTAGGGAAAATAGGCAGTAAGCTGTTAAAAATAAAGTTTTAAAAAGTTACTTTTACCCAACAAACACACAGTAAAATTCAAGTACTTCTAAAAAAAATGTTATGTTCTTACGATAATGTTCCCATCTGTGTTGTCACTGCATTCTTCCTCAACTTGTGGGGCTCTGATCAGACTTGGCCATTTTCCAAGCTGAAGAATTGAAGCTAGAGCTCCTCCCATCCTACCCATAATGCCTCATTCCCCCAGTCTACCTCAGATCGAGTTTGCTGGAACCCTGAACCTACAAAAGCAATTTTATGGAGACAAAGATGCGTATTATAAAGACCAATGAATCAAAGATCAAGCATAAAGATCAGGAGTTCAAACAGGAGCTGTGGTGCCCATGAAGTCATCCAACAGATCTCTCAGCCATGGACAGAGGTAAGGAGGGCAAGAAGGTTGAGAAAGAATGCACTGACAACACAGAATGTTATGTTAAGAACATAACTTCTTTATCTGATGTAGTCACTGTCATTCTTCCTCAACTTGTTGGAGAGAGTCCCCAGCTACAATATCCCTAGAGTGGTCTTCATGGAAGGATAATTACAGAGCACTGCCGAGCCAAAGGCAGTTCTATTCCTGGAGAGAATGCCCAACATGTAATGCAACAAAGATATGGGAATTTGACCAGGTTTGCAGCTGCACAAATGTCATCAATAGATGCTCTAAACCAAAAAGCCTTATACGTTGCCAAAGACCTTGTAGAATGAGCCTTGACTTCCCTGGTAAGGACCTGTTCTTGGAAGAGTAAACAAAGAAATACAATTTTTCAACCATCTGGCAAGAGTAGACTTGTGACAGCTTACCCTTTCCTTACTTCAGAAAGATATAAACAGTTCTGATTTTCTGCAAGATGTACTTCTGTCCAAGTAAAAACGCAATTGCTTATGAACATCCAGAAGGTGAAGCATATACGTGCCTTTGTTTAAAAGTTGGGAAAGAAAACAGGAAGATTGATTTATATTATTTTCTGTGGGTACTTTGGGCAAGAAAGATGGGTTGGTACACAGAGTTACTCTATCTCTGTGAAAAATTAGATAACAGGGTTTAGAGGAAAGGGCTTGTAGCTCTGAAACCCTTCCTGCTGAGGTGATCGCCACCAGAAATTTCAAGTCTGCCTTAGCTGCTGGTTCAAATGGAGGAAGAAATAGGGCTTGTAGGATCATAGTCGAATCCCATGGAATCCCATGGAGGAGTAGGATCTTTGATCGGGGGGGGTGAAGTAAAAAGGTACAAGCCATCGCAAGAACCCACCTATTATCCCCACTCCTCTATGCCTTCCCATACTCCAACTTAAAACACACTAACAAAGTAAACACCTGCTACAATCAAATAGTTGAGGTTTGCTACTAACTCACCCTTAAGGACACATCACTGCATAGCAATCAAGCAACTATCCTGGCTAGAATTACCCAACCTGCTCACAAACAACCAGCTTACAATAGTCCACTACATTCTACATTATCCTGAGAGAGTCCCTGTTTAAGACCTACTTAATATCTATTCTAACAAAACATATTAAGACCCACCAATAAAGCACTGGCTGACATATGCAAAAGCAACAATAGCTTCGGGGACTCTGTTTTCCATTTCTGTTGCATAAGCATGGAATACCATCATGTTAGATATTAGGACCACTGTAAACTAAATAATTTCAAAAAACTCCTCTGGTCCCATCTACATAGTTCTTGGTTGTGTAATTGTTCTGACTCTGGGTAGCTTCATTTAATTAGATCATATCACATTTTAACCTTCTATGAAAGCTTGCAACAACTTCTTTCTATATTTGTGTCACTGTACTAGTCACTGAAAAATGTAACCAAATGACTGAACAAAATGCCCTTTCAACTGTATTATTGTAATGCACTGTGCTCATTATAGTATGTTTACTTTTTGCTCCCTTGTTGGCCTTGGAACTGTACCTTAACTTTTTGACTCTGTACTGTCTTTCATTAACACGTGTATCGCATTTACTGTATCTGCTGAACTAATCTTTGTGGAACTTTTCTTCCTGGGCCTCTGCTGAAAATGGGATCCATGCCCAGTTGGACTTTTCCTGTAAACAAATGTAAAATAAATAAATAAATAAATGAAAGCAGAAATGAGGAATTGTCCACAATATGAAAAATGGAAATAGCTGCTAGCTGGACTTTCACAGTGGAGTAGCTGACTCCATTTTGGAAGAGGAAAGTGAAGAAATCTAAAACTTTTGGAATGGGAGCAGTAAAAGGATCTATTTGCTCCGGCTGGATTCATAAGAAAAAATCTCTTGGTAGAGGACTTATGAGCATAGAGACTGGGGAATGAAAGCCTGGAATGTCTTGCCATCATTAGAATTGGAGACACCATGCGGTTAACTTCAGTTCTGGGAGAGCCAGGTGGGTATGCCCTGACAGGTGAGAGAGATCCAAAATCAACAGCAGGCAAATTAGATGAGACTAAAGAAAGATGAACCAGACTTGTCCAGGCCAAAAGGGGGCAAGGAGGATTAACTTTGCTCTTCAACCTGTATGCTTTCTGCAGGCATTTGGAAATTAAAGGGACTGGAGGGTAAGTGTAAAGCAGACCAGAGGGCAAAGCATAAGCCAGAGCATCCCTTGGTGACTGCCCCTGTGGAGGGATCAGCATTTATATTTGAAGGGGGATGCAAATAGATCACAGTAGGGATGATCCCATTTGCCGAAGATCATGTTTGCCACTGACTGATTCAGGGACTACTCATGAGGCATCAGAAGAACTCAGCTCAGCCTGTCTGACAGGATGTTGGATTCCCCTGGAACAAACTGCTGTAAGAAAATGGTTGGGAGAGATCGTCCACTGCCACACCCTCATCGCTCCTCAACACAACGGGTAAGATTTGGTTCTCCCCTGTTTGTTGATGCACCAGACCACTGACATATTGTCGATCTGTACTGAAATAGTTCCCACAGGAAGAAAGCTGTGTAGAGCTTGCAATGCTAGGACTGTTCTCATCCCCAGTACGTTGATATGCAATTTGGACACTTAGGGGGGTCCACATGCTTTGGACTGTCCAACCCAGAAAATTCCCTCCACTCCATCTGGGTAGCATCCGTGGTCATCATGGTTTTGGGAGGGGGAAGAACAAAGGATCGTCCCTGCATGACCTCTGGGGAATGAAGCCATCAAATAAGGGATGTCGGCATGCTCGTGAAAGTTTGACTGGAAGATATAAGAGGTGCCCGTGTAAAGACCACTGGACTGCTAGAGTCCATTGCAAAACTCATGTGTAAGTGTGCTGTGGGCAACACAGTTAGTGTCTGCCAGAGCCCAAACCCCTGAGCACCAGATTTGCCATGAAAGATGGAGTAGCTATAACCTGTCTAATCTGTGATTGTAAAGTTGTAATCCTGTCCAGTGTGAGATAGGTACGTGCTGAAGTCATGTCCAGACGTACTCCGATGAAGTCTATGGTTTGCACTGGGTGCAACGGGGATTTTTGTGCATTTACAGTCATACCCCAATGGGGGTAGCTGTAACAGATAATCCCTAGATTGAACAAGTAGATGCCTGGTTGGAGCGGTTAGGAGCCAGTCATCCAGATATGGAACACATGCAATCCCAGCAGCTTGAGATGCACTGCGACAACCACTACGCATTTGGTGAACACTCTGGGGGCTGTGGTGAGACCAAACGGATACAATCTGAATTGGTAAAGGCTGGCTTTTGGCCTGAAATGAAGGTACCGTCTGAAGCAACTGCCCATTCTGATGTGGTAGCACGCGACCTTCACGTATATACAGAACATCCAGTCATCCATTCTCAAGAGAGGTAGAATGGACTGAAACATGACGATGCTGAATTTTGAAATCCTTATAGATTTGCTCAGGAAGGTCAGGTCCAGGATTGGCTTTAGGTCCCCTGTCTTTTTTGGTACTGAAAATCTCAAGTAGATGCCTAATCCTAACCGGTCGGGAGGGATCTCCTGGATGACTTTTTTTGCAGCAGTTTTGCAATTTCTTGAGCTGCCTTCTCCCTCTGATTGGGTGGAACATTGGTGAGGTGAGACGTTGGTTTGAGGTTTTCCAAAAAGGGAATAAAGTATCCTCTGGAATCCTTAACACCCACTGATTGTTCATGATGGCTGCCCAGGCCTGTGGGTGTAAGGAGAAATCACCCCCCAACTGCCTCCTGAGGAGGGTAGTCAGGCCACCATTCAGAAGCATTGGAAGGGTCTATCTAAGAAGGAATCTGGAGACCCTGAGTTCTGAAGATCCTCTCTGCCAAGGGAGCAGCGTCTTCCATTTTAACTGTTACCCCCTCTGCCTCTGAGGGAAAAATCTCCCAGAGATTCCTCAAAATAACCTTGAGATTTCTTGAACCACAATTTTTTCCCCTGTGGAAAAGGACCTTTATGGGATAGAAAAACAGATTCCGATGACAGACAAGGTCTTCACATCTTTCTTTCTCTGGGAGAGTCTCTCTGACTGTTGGACAAAACAAGGACTGATCCGAAGCGTGTATTGATGAATGATGCTTTGAAAGGTTTTGCAAAGACACACAGCCACATCCAGACATGGCACCTAATGGCAATGCCAGGACCGGCCGCCTAAAAGCACCATCTGTAGCATGGGAAATTAACTTCATGGATGCATTCAATACTGACTGCAGAGTGAGCATTCTGGAAAAAAGGTCTTCTGATCCTCGGCAGACATGGACTCTGGGGTAGAAAGTACAGTTGTGTGCACTTACTATAAATGTAGATGTTCGAATGTATTCACTGTTGCAGTCATCACACATGGGTTATTTGCCTGCAGGTAGCCCTCAGTCAGCCCGAATACCAAAGTCTTGGGATTTCTGCATTGGATGCTGTCGCCTCTTCCATGACGTCAGGGGTATAAAACATTAAAACAGTTTTTCTTGCCCCAGATGTCAGGAGCCCCCAAATTAAGAAGCAATCACATGGTGTGGAACACCAAGTAGAAAGTAAATACCACTGCTACAAGATATGGCCAAAAATGAGGACAGGTAGAAAATACAGAAAAGACAGGGGGCTGGAGGGACGGTAACCAGGACTGCAACAGTGAATACACTCGAACATCTACATTTATGTTAAGTGTACACAACTGTACTATGTTCTTCGTGTTTCACTGTTGCAATCATCGCACTTGGGTTGATTCCCAAAGCTGATGAAGGGTGGAGGCAGTCAAGAAGTATTAGAGCTGGCTAGCAGGTCTTGTAAGACTGCTGTGGCAAATCCAGCTCTGGATTTAGAAAAGATAGGCAAGTGGTAGTGCTTGGTGAAAGTGTACAGAACTCCAGGTTGCAACTTTCAGGATGTCCCTGGTAGGGACTCCCCTGAGAAATCCTGTAGAGGTTGAGGTAGCCCTAGTGGAATGAGGTCTAATCCCCTGTGGGGTAGGTTTTCCATGGTGTCTGTAGCAGATATGGATACAGTGTGCTATCCATTTAGAAATGGTTTGCTTTGAAATGGCCTTGCCCTCTGCCCCTGTAGCAAAGCTGACTAGCAGCTGGTCAGATTTTCTGAAAGGTTTAGCCCTGTCAAGGTAGAACCTGAGCTGTCTGTGAATGACCAAGAAGTGCAGGATCCGTTCCCCTTTATTCTGAGGATTAGGAAAAAAGGTTGGTAAATGGATGGATTAGTTTAAAGCCACAATGGATACCACCTTGGGCATAAATGATGGGTTAGTCCTGAGGGAATCCCTGTCCGCATGGAAGATCATGAAGGGTTCCATAGCCATAAGGGCCTGTAATTCAGACACTTTTCTTGTTGAAGTGATGGCTAGAAGTAAGGCAGTTTTCCAAGAGAGGAATTGTAACTCTGCTGTAGCAGCAGGCTCAAAAGGGGGGAGTGTGAGCTTCTCTAGTACAAAGTTAAGGTCCCAAGCAGGAGTGGGAGCTCTCCTTGGGGGGGGGGGGGTCTTAAATTGTTAGCTCCTCTCAGGAACCGTTTGATGAGAGGGTGAGAGAAGAGGGGTGGCTCAGTATTGTAATGAGCTGAGATGGCAGAGGCATGAATCGTAATTGATGAGAAGGATAGGCCTTTGTGGAGCAGCTCTGCTGGATAATCCAGGATTTGAGGTAAGGTGGGCATGGCTGTGTCCTTTCCTTGAGACTGGCTCCAAGAACAATATCTTTTCCACTTTTCTGAATAGGATTTCCTAGTACTAGGCCTCCTGGCCTCAAGGATAACATCCAGCACCTGTTTACTGAGGGTTACTGGTGATGTATTCAGGGAATAAGCCAGGCTGCCAGGTTCAGGATTGGCAGCTGAGGATGCAAAAATCTGTCCCTCCTGCTGGGACAGCAAAGAGGGGGTCTGATGTAGGTGCCAGGGTGGCACTGCTGTCAGACTGCATAGGAGTGGGTACCAGTGCTGGCGTGGCCAGTGTGGGGCAATAAGGATTGTCCTTGGTCTGTCCTGTTTGATCTTGAGTAGTACTTTTGAAAGGAGGGGTAGAGGGGGAAAGGCATAGACTGAGAGGTTTCCTCATGTAAAGGATAGGGCATCCATTTTCCATGCTTGGCTGTGGGGAATTCTGGTGCAAAATTTGCTCACTTGATGGTTCTGTTGTCCCCCACCTGTGTATTAGAAGTCTGAATGAGTTGGGTTCCAGTTTCCACTTGTGTGGGTCCATTAGATTTCTGCTCAAGTCGTCTGCCAGTGAATTTTGTTTGCCTGGCAGGAACTGAGCTTGCAGGTGCACTTGATAGCTCAAGGCTGTGTTCCACAGAGCCATGGCTAACCTGCAGAATGGGTAGGAATGAGTCCCCCCCCCCCTGCTTGTTTTTGTACCACATAACTGTGGTGTTGTCTGTCTTTATCAAGAGTTGTCCTGACAGGATAAGGTATTTGAAGGCTGTCACTGCATTCTGTACAGCTAACATTTCTTTTTGATTGATATGTAGGTGAATTTGTCCTGGGCTCCATTTGCCTTGAATGCATTTGCTTGCCATGCGAGCCCCCCATGCACAGTCTGATGTGTCTGTTGTCAGGGTTTGGGCGGCGGGGAATTGAGTGAAAGGGAGTCCCTTGTCGTGGTTGCAAGCCTCTGCCCACTAAAGGAACTCTGCCCTTAGGCAAGGAATGATGGAAATCACTGTTTCCAGGTCCTGAGAATGTTGACACCAGAGACTTTTTAAGTACCACTGAAGTTTCCTCATATGCAGTCTTGCATATGGAATTAGTAGAATGCATGAGGCCATGAACCCTAGGGCTTGCAGTATTTTTCTTGCAGATGGCTGGGTTTGGGTGGTCAGTAGTTTGAAGTAAGTTGTCAAATAAACCTGCTTTTCTGGAGTGAGGAATGCCATCTGGGAAGTTGTGTTCAAGCTTGCTCCCTGGAATGCAATCTTTTGGTTGGGCACCAGATGTGATTTCCTTTCGTTGATGGTATGCCCCACGGATGTTAGGAGTCTCTTTACAAGTGTCAGGCGCTGAAGTAGCAATTCCTGACTGTCCACCTGAATCAGGCAATCGTCCAAGTATGGGTAAATTTGAATGTGTTTCTGCAGTATGCAATGGCTGGAAGCCAGGCACTTTATGAATACCCTGGGCACAGTAGATAAGCCAAAGGGAAGTGCAGAGAACTGATGGTGCATAGAGCCTGCCCTGAAACGTAGACATGTTCTGCAAGATTCCCTTATGGAGATGTGCAGATAAGCTTCTTTTACGTCTAGGGTGACTAGTGCAGATAAGCTTCTTTTAAGTCTAGGGTGACTAGCCAGGAGTCCTTGGCTACCATAGGAAGCAGCTGCTGGAGTGTAAGCATTTTGAGCTTTGGTACCCCCAGGAAGGAGTTGAGAGTTGACAGATCTAGAATAGGGCACCAAGAGTTCTCTTTTCTGGGCACCAGGAACAGTCTGGAGTAGAAACCCTGTGCCCTTTGCTCGGCTGGAACGGGTTGAATAGCCCTGATACTAAGAAGAGAAAGTACTTGCTTTTGGGCCTCTGCCCACTGGTTTGGAGGAAGGTCTGGCAATCCGCTTGGGGTTGGGAGTGAGTGGAAGTAGAACCTGTATCCCTGGGATATTTAAGACCCATCGGTCCTGGGTAATATATATTCCCAGTTTTTTGCATGCAGGGCGAGTTTTCCTCCTAAGGGTGCAAGTTCTTGGGCATGGTTGGGAAGGATGAAGGACAAGTCAATATGAACTTTTTCCATAAGGGGGTGGCTTACCACTCCCTGTTTTTGAGGAGGGAGCACTCTGTTGTTTAGATCTGTGCATACCCTGAGACTGTAGTCTTTGTGGTCTGTTGCCCCTGGGTTTGGACTGAAGGTCTGGGAGGGACTGTGAAGGACCAGGTTTTTGAAGGGCAATGCCTACTGAATCTAGGTAGCTGTACCTGTAAGAAATCTTTAACAGTTTGCATAAATTTAGCTTTTGCCTCCATCTTTTTAAGAACTACTTCTGCTTTTAAGCCACACAAACATTCTTGGTTTAATGGAGCATCTAGTAATGTTGCTTTGACATGGTCTGGAAAGATTTGTTCCTTCAGCCAAGCATACCTTCTCAGAACAGACCCAGTGACAGCAGCCCTGCAAGATGCTTCTAAGGCATCAAAATAAAACTGCAAAGTATGTTTACCAACTTGGTTTGCCTAATGCATTAACTCTTGTAAGTCTATTTTCTGCACAATTATGAATAAACAACATTTTTTTGTTTAATTAGTGCCATAATATGCTGCTGGTACTTCAACATGTGAAACTGGCAATTTAAAGCCCTGAGGGCAAGAGTCGCAGAGGTATATACCTTCTTACCCCCCATCTGTCTGAAGCCCTAGCTTTCCTGTCCGAAGGGGTAGGGTCTTTGGCTTTAGTAGCCTTAATACCTTTAGGTCCCTGGGAGATGGTCTCTGGATCCGCAGTGGGATTTTTAAAGAGAAATTTGAGAGTCAGGTACTCTTTAGTACCCGTCAGGTTTTCTAGGAGCTGGTGGTAAAGTATCAGGGGTAAGACTGGATTCCATGAAGACATCATCTACAATATCCAGGACAAGGAGTATAGCTCGAGGCCTATGCTGAGGTAAGTCTAAAAATTCCCAGAGTCTCTTTTTGGACTGTGGGTAGTCTTGGCATTTCCAGCAGAAATGCTCTCAGAGTATGCAAGGTTTCACCAAAATAAAAGTCCTCTGGAGGGGAGGCAGAGGGAATGGAATCCTCTGCATCTGAGTCCTCATAGGTAGATTAGGATATGTCCTGGTAATCACAGGGGCAGAGTCATCAGACTTATGGTCTGTAGAATCAGAAGGAAAATCAATTATTTGTCATTTAGAGGGGGGAGGCTGGCTTCCCCTAATTAAAATAAGATCTTCACCCATTCTAAGCATTTGTCTCTGTGGCATGGGAGCTTGAGAACGCACTTTGGTCATCGGTTTCCTAGGCGTAGTGCGAACTCTGGGCCTGAGAATACGGTAGTTTTAGTCATTAACGAAGTAGTCTGTTTAATACGAACATCAGAAAGTCTAAATACACCCTCAGAAGCCAGTGCCTGCGCAGCGGCTCCGGACTCATCCAAGGTAGAGACATCCGGCAGGTTCCATAGTCGAAGAAGCATCTCACTGCATACCGGACTCAAAATGGGTCTCAGCAGAGGCCTGCAAATCTGTAGAAGTGGGCAACAGGGACTACGAGAGCACCTCACTGAGTACCAGTGGACTGGTGACTAGTTTAACACAAGCGTCATCAGCAGTTTTGGACCTATGCAGTCTGTCTCTGTCTTTATCCTTGCATTTTTTCAGATGATCGGTAGTCGGATGGCTTATCGAAGCCATTTTGGAATACGGTGAACGAGAGCAAAAGAATTTAGTGACAAAAATAGCCAGATGAATAGTTCGGCCATTGAACAATGCACAAAACCAACAGCGAGGGACATCATGGTCTGGGCCTAAACAGGTGACACAGTAAGAATGAAAATCTGTGAGGCATTTGCTTTCCACAGACAATACGATTGTTAACTTTTTCGGTCATCAGTTAGAGCAAGAAAAAAGGATCCCCAACGGGATACTTAGCTTTAAAAGACTTCAGGTTTGAAACTCGAAAAACGAAAATTTTAGGAAGTGGCTGACCGGCACTTGCGAACTGTTTCTGCTTCGGACTCCCGCGTGGCAAGAAAAGCTGATGTAATGACGTCGGATGCATGTTTTATACCCCTGACTACCTGACTTCATGGAAGAGGTGACAGCATCCGACACAGGAATCCCAAGACTCTGGTATTTGGGCCGACTGAGGGCTACCTGCAGGCAGATAACCAAAGTGTGATGACTGCAACAGTGAAACACAAAGAACATAGAGATTTCTTTGAAAAGGTCTCTAGTCTAGTGAAATTGGTAGTTTTAACACTCGTAAGGTGAAGGCAGCTGAAGTGTAAACTCTTTTGCCAAACCTGTCCACAGCCTTAGACTCCCTGTTAAGGGGACAGACAGAGGAGCTTTCTTGAGCCAGCTCCTTCTTAGTGGCTGCCACAACCACCATGGCATCTACCAGAATCCCTTTAGTCCAATGTGCCCTATCAGTAGGTACACTCAATTTTGTCAGCCGTCTTCAGAATGGGCTCCACAATGTCAGGTTCCTTCCATGCCTCAGTAGATACAAGGTCAATAAGAGGATCTGCAGGGGGCCAGACCCAAAAGCTTCCAACAGCACGGTTTCCTCTGGGGTGGGGTTTTGGGCAGACCAGCCACCTCTTAGAGTATCACTGGGATGTCCACAAAGGAGATATCTTCAGGTGGAGATCCTGGGGACCCCTTCCTTGAAATCAGTGTTAATAGTGAGGGATTCTTGGGGTAATCCAGGTGCCTCGTTTACACAATCTCTTCTGTGGAACATCCTCGGCAGGATGCTCCTGGGAGGTGTCAGAAGAAAACTGGGGTTCCACTAAAAGGATGGGATGGAGGCTTCACAGGGCCAGCTGTCCCCATGGTAGACGAGAGGCCACAAACACAGGATCTGTATGGGCAGGGAGCAGTGCTGATGGAGAAAGAACAGAGGCTCTCCTAGGATGAGAGAGAACCCTTTCCACCATTTTGAATGCAGTGGGACTGAGTACTTGAACGTCATCCCTCGGGAGATGAAGCCAATGGAACAGCCACCTCCAAGCACCCGGAACCCTTCGCTCCAAAGGGAGAGTCTGAGCTGAGCTGTGGAACACCAAGGCTCAAGGGGAAGTAACAGCTCTGAAAACTCTGGAGTCAACATAAGCCTCCTGGGACTCGACATTGAGCCTATGTCTCCTAGACATGCTAGGCATCGACGTGGTATGAGCCGAACGTGTCGGGGAGGCTGTCAAATGAGGTGACCACCTCCATCAGCTCCAATGTCTTGGCTCTTGGGGCCAACAAACCAAAAGGCTCTGAAACTGAAGGTCGGACTGAAGAAGAAGCAACAGGGTGGAATGGGGAAATTCTCACAGATCCAGTGTGAGACAGAGCTGCCAGAACCACCATCTGAATCTGTGCCTGAAGAAACTGCCTCAGTCTATTTACGTCGTTCTCAGATAAACTACGAGAGGATCTGGTGGAAGAAGTGGTAGAAGGTGGTCTCGACAGTTTAAGAGAGATCTACTCGTGGGGAGACCCCTGCGCTGAAGTACTCTGCTCCGAAATGGCAAGTGGAGTCCAAGCTGGAGGAGGACAAGGTGAAGACAACAAAGCTGGCCCCAAAGAAGTCAGATTGAGGACTTTGGCGTCTTTTTGATTAGCTCTGATACAGAAGACGAAGACCTAATTCGGGGAACGTTTGCTGGTTTCCCGGGTCTCTTTATGCTTCCTGGAAGAGGGGGTCGAGCCCCTGACATAGAAGGAAAAGCAGGACAGGAGGAAGGAGGAAGCAAATCCTTAAGAATCAGCTTATTCCTCCAATACGCCAGGGCACTCAGATGGAAAGGTGAACAGACAGTACATGAGCTATCCAAATGAGCAGACCCCATACAGTACACTCACTCTCTGCAGGCAGACAAACATTTTTTTGTTAAGCAGCTCTGCTTGAGCTGTTTAATGGTTTGAGCAAGTGGAAGGCACCCTGAACTTTAGAAGCTGGCTAGCTGTTGTATCCTTGGCAGGATATAAATCCATATAGGTAATGCTACTGCAGCAGTGATCAATATGATCAGAGTAATTGATATTAATGTTAAGATTATGTACACTGCCAGCACTCTTTGTATTTAAATTAATATAATACAAAACCTTTACTGCAAATGGGAGTAAGCTATTAGGAAGCACCATGTTCCCCAAATGAGCATTTCTTTGTTGATATATATTACTATCTGATTAATAGCTAAAAGAAAACACTGTGTTGCAAATGCTTGTGAATTAGCTGCATCAATAAAATTCACAGTTTAGGGAGAAAAAAGGTAGAAAATAAGGAAATAGACAAAAGCTCCAAACTTCTACCAATATGGCAGTGGGAAGGATAGTAAAGTTAAAGGAACATGGAACTGGTCCTACACACCTCTCATTATGTTGAGTACACCTCTCATTATGTTGAGTACATATCTTTCAGGTGATAGGACCAGCCCATCATACTCTAGGACAGAGTCCTGAGCATAACTTGCTGGGTGGATCAACACTGCTTCCAAGGACTAACTGGAAATATCTTACCTAAAGTGTCTTACAAAGAAAAGGGAGACCAACATCAATATGCACTCAAAACATAACCACAGATGACTAGGGTACTCTGAGCCCAAGGAAAAAAGATTAAAATCTTACGTTAACTGCCAGGGTGACGGCAAATGTAGCTATCTCAAGGATTTATGTTATCCCTAAATGTAGGATGGGGTCTATTAAAAAAAAAAACTTTCCTGGAATAGAAGAGTGATAAACAGCCTAATGGTACTACAATGTCACACTCCAAAAAGATAAACTTAACATGAAACATAGCACAAGGAAAGCAACAGATAGCATCAGGAATGAAGGATCTAAAATTAATATAGAAAAAAAAGGCAATGTCTGCAAGTCCTCCAATGTGACAAATTTAATCAATCAGTTAGGGGCCTAACTAAAGTATTAGGCTAATGAAAAGACTCCAACAACAAAAGGGAATACAGACATTAAAACAGAAAATGACCAAGTCGAATTAGGCTAAAAGCAATTCACTAACAAGAAAGCAGCAAGATCCAAATGTCCAAGACAGGGGTCCAGGAAAGTAAACATTTGTGGGAAGCAATAGCCAGGGAATCGCTATAGTTAGGCTTGTATAGGCCCTAGGGCCGATAGCCTAGTACCTACCTATGAACTTACCAGATGGGAAAAACAGATTCCACTGCTGGAGATGGTGTTCAAAGGAGGGGAGGACAAAAATTCTGAGGAACGTAGTCTTGCCTAGACAGCTGAGAAGCAGGAAAGTATTTTCCAATGTTAAGCCCATTGATGAGCCTGACCCCGGCCACAGATCAACTAAGTAAATGAATTGAGGTAGGAAAGATTAGGGACCTCCACTTACTTTTCTCTTGTGGAAAGTATTTCTTCATAGGTTCATAGGTTGATACTAGGCTATCTGCCCTAGGGCATTTACAAGCCTAGCCAGAGTGCGTTTGGCTTTCGCCACCCTTCTTAGATTAGTTGACTGTGCCTCTGTATAGTAGGTCACAGAAGATAGCCCATTTAAGGTTAGTTTACCGTGCCTCTGTCTAGCAGTGACACAGAAGATACCCCAGAGGTAAATTTACGATCTCCCATCCAAACGTCAATATTCTTCTTGAAGAGGGGTCATTGAGGGGCTCTGTCTGACATGGATTGGGATTTTGTTCCAGAGTGAGGGGAGCCTCTGGGATATGAATCTGTCCCTCCAGCATGTTCTATTTATTTCTGTGCTGAAGTTTAAGTCACTGGAGCATGTAATTCTGATGGATTTGGATTTCTTGAGGTGGAGCATGTCCATTAATTCTGGGTTGGACATGGCTTTATACGTCAGGCACAGATCGCCTCTGAGTAGGAGGTAAGCAACTGAGTACAGCTGGAGTTTCTTTAGCCTAACTGCGTAGGGCATCTGTTTGAGTCCCTTGATCCTCTTGGTGAGGTACTTTTGGGGTCTTTCTAGTTGTAGCAGGTGTCGGGTAAGGTACATCCCAAATGGGGCATTGTATTCAATTATGGGCCTGATGAGTGATGAGTAGAGGGGCACAATGACCTCTCGATCTAGATGTGAACCCCTTCGTGGTAAGGTGGGCTATATAGAATGTCTTTCTAACCACTCTGGCAATGTGATTGTCAAAGGAGAGATTGCAATCTACTTGGGTCCCCAAATCCCTAATTACTTCTTCCGTACTTAATGGATTACCACCTATGTGGTAATTTGTGGGCACTTTGTTTTTCCCAAAGGGGATGACTATGCACTTTTTGACATTTAGCTTTAGGCCATGGCTCTGGCACCAGTTATCGGGCTCTGAGAGACCTTTTTGGAAGATGCTTGTGTCAGCCGGCGAGTTGATTATGGCCCCCAGTTTGCAGTCATTTGCAAACTGTCAGCCATAGTCCTCCTGTGTTAGCCTGTACCTCAGAGAAATATATACCGAATGAGAGGTCCCAGGACTGAGCCTTGTGGGACGCCACTTGTAACTGGTTTAGAGTCTGACATGGCACCTGCAATTCTGACCATGTGGGTTCTATCCCTAAGCCAGTTTGCAACCCATCTTGTGACATAGGGGTTGATATTTAAAGCTGGTGAGCTTATTTATGATGCCCGAGTGGGGTATTGTGTCGAAGGCTTTTGCAAGGTCAAGGCAGGCTGTGTGGACTACCTTCCCTTTGTCTATGGCTTTGGTGACTGTTTCAAAGAAATTGACCAGGTTCAAGAGGCAAGATCTGCCCTTAACAAAGCTGAATTGGGTAGGATCCAGTGTTTGGAGGTTCCCAATGTCTTTGTTTATGAGTTCCATGATGATACGCTCCATAGCTTTGCAGACCAGGCTAGTTAGGCTTATAGGGCGATAGTTTCCGGGGTCCGTTGTGGCACCACCTTTATGGAGTGGGACCACTGTTGCTGTATGCCATTCTTTGGGTACATATCCCATTGTAAGGCTGAGACTAAACAGTGATTTTAAGTGAGGGTTCAGTTCTTCTTGAAGCTTATGTAAAACGCAGCCCGACATATGCCAGACCCCATCTACTTCATCTCCAATGGGATACACATCAGAAAAGAATTTCTGAGAAAAAGAACCAGCAAAAGTACTGTGGGGGTTTGTGGTACTAGACTTCAACAGCCTACAGGTAGAGGCCTCTTAAGGAAAGAAACACAGCCAAATTATGAAGTCCTGTTGCAGCAGTACAGGAGCTAGATTTTGCAGAATACACAGGCCTTGAAACTGAAAAGAACAAGACTGTATGAACTGCAACCACTGCTAGTACAAAGCCCATGAGGCTTGGTTGGTCCATCTTAGCACCAGGCCATGGACACTGAATTTGTGGTTGTCCCTGGAGGATAAAAATAACAGAATGAGAAAACAATCTTAAATCACCTTAATGTAGCGACCATAGCAACTAAACTTGTAGCTGTACATGAAATGTAAATGCAAATATGCACAAGAGATTGTGTACCTTAATACAGGACCATAAAAAATATTCTATTACCTTGCAAAAATAAGAATCCTAAGCAGAACTTTACAGATGTACCCCACCTCATTCTATACAAAAAAGAGGGTGAGCATTCTTAGATAAACTGATGAATGTCAGCAAACTGACAACAGGCAGGTACAACCAGTATCCACCGACCTACAGAATTTACCTGTCCTGTACAAAGGAGAGAGGGAGGATGGAAGGTTTTGGAAAATGGTATAAAGTGTCAGGCTATACGCATTGGGGAAAATCTGAGGAGTTAGCCCTACCTGCTTAATAGCAAGGAAGGATCACATTTTAAAGCAGCTTCCCTGTAGAATAAGTCAGAATACAAAGAGGCAGGTACAACTAGTATCTACCTATTTACAGAACAGGTCCACCCTCCATACAGGAAAGGAAGTAGGATGAGAGAATTTGGATAAGTGTAGAATATGTCCAGGCTACAGGCCTTTGGAAAACCCAAAGTAAGGGACATCTTGCAAGACAGCAAGGAGGTGTTACAGGCTACACATAAAGCAGCACATCCTTGCAGTGTTCAAACGCAATAGAAAGCTTCATCTTATCCCATAGAATGCATACTCCACCCAAGGAATTAAGTGGCTGATGTTGAGCTAGCCAAGGATTACAAGTAAGCAACCAAATCAGTCAGCTTCACTGTCACAATAAAAGACAGCTAAGAAATTTAATTCATACATAGAAATAAATTACGCCAAAACTAAATTCCATACTGTTGCAAATCGAAGCCCATTTTCTGGTTATGGGAAGGTATACTAAAAAAAAAATTTAAAAAAAAAAATCCATAAACCACATCTGGGAATAGTGCTGAATGAGACCAGTAGAATGGACACCCCCCAAAGGACAGCAACAATAGTGTCCATTCAATGATTGATGGGATTTCCCCTCATATTACAAGACAAAGACACCCTCTTCAAAACCAAGATTAAGAAACATTGGCCCTGACTGAAATCAGAGTGTTGAAGTGTCACTCAAGTCACCTCAGCACCACAGTATCCAGCAAGGACAACAGCACAGTGAAAAAGGTTCTGGAAACTACAAGCTCAGCTCCTAAGCAGGCTTGGTGTCATAAGCAAAACCTGAAGCAGTACTAAGTGCCAACTAAGTCCCTCAACAGAGGATGGGGATCAATGATGTATTCACCCCCTGGAGTCTAGCTCAAACCCATGAGGTGACAGACAGAGCTTCAATGCCAACCATAGCATGCACTGTCCTGCATCTCACCCTGGCACTTAAGCAGAAGCAAGGCTAGACAATCAAGTGAGAGTCAATCCCAACACACACACACGATTCACAAATGACACAGAATCAGGCTGATGAAAGCAATAAAACAGAAGTGCGCTATTCAAATCAAAATGAGGATACACATCGAAGGGTTAGAGTAATAAAAACACGCACAGGCTAATGTCAACATCTCTGTGTTTTTCTAGGCTGCTCAACAGGTCAACTAAAACAAATACACAACTGACACGGAGGCCAAAATTTGGCCAGTGAAAGTGTCACAGTAATTCAATAATGTTCGCATCAGAATCAAGTGAAAGAAGCACAAGGCAAGTAAACACCAAGGAAGTATTGCTTATTACAGAAAATCATTTAGGGAAGGTCTGTTTGAAACATTACCAGTACAGTCTGAAAATCAGACTAAGACAGGAGTACAAACAGCCCAACAGTACCCAGGATACAGACAGACATGACCAGAAAAATTGAAGCCAATCCCGGATGTTGCAGCATCTAACAGAAAAAAGTCATTTACACACACCCCATAATCCATGCAAGCCATGCATAGACCAACACCACCGCCTGCAAGTTAAATAAGACTAAGAAAATATTTGGTAAAATAAAGCATTATATGGAAAATCCTTTGGTGTGCTCTGAAAATTCCTTACAGTCAGACTGAAATGAGACTACTACTGACAAAGCAGTCCAGGAGTACCCTCATGTATTCAGAAAATTAAAGTTAAGTTACATAAAGATCTTGCCAGATGCACGCAAAATTCTCAAGGACCAAAAAAATTCTACTCTGATTACAACAGTCTTTCACACACTGCATACATCTCGTAAAACTGTTAGAAGTTTATAGTCAAAGCCCAAACAATGACAGTAACAAGAACATATTACGTGTCTATCTCTACGACATACACAGAATGGACCAAAACAAAAAGTGAGGTATTAAGCTGTAAGCGCTGATGTATGTTACTGCAACGGAAAGGTGCAAGAAAGATCTGGATTGGGGTCCTTTGGCATACAGATCTATGGGAAAAGGTGAAGAATTAAGTGGCCTGGAAAGTTTTTAAGTGCCAAGTTGCTAGAGTTCTCCTGGCCTTGAGTCCCAGTCCCAGAGACAGAAGAAAACAAACCTGTCTCATCATACCCTACCTTCAGTAAAACCAATTTTTGCCTTTCCCCCACTGTTGAGCAACTATACAGTTGGTGAGGTTTATCCCCCACCCCCCCAAAAAAAGTTTTAGGTTTGCTGAATGCATTTTTTATCAAAACTATTTCAAATGTTTGGCACTCAAAGAAATTACCTTTGATGAGCTGAGATGCATCTACAGTAATCTAGACATAAGACATGGGAGTTCTTGTTACTGCAAGGCCTCTGGTGCTACGGATGGAATCTTGGTGAAATTGGGGTTACAAAGGAAAAAAAAATACATTATGTAATGAAAGTGGAGCTCAGCCAGGCGATCAAAGAACCTCTGGGCAGACTGCAGAAATGTAACCAAAACATAAGGTACCCAGTGGCAGCAGGGTCATGGGAAATGTGACAAAAAGATTTACCATCTCTGGAACCCAGGAAAAAAAAAGGATAAAGAACCTTAAACCCTCTTCTAAAGACAAGAGGACCTCTTCTAAACGCTATGAGAAGTATACTTTCCCCAAAATCTCTACAGAAGTTGACAATTTATCATATACTAAAGCCCCTTCCAGGGAGTGACCTAAGTTTTAAGGTATGGATATTAGTATCAAGAAAAAGTACAGTTGTGTACACTTACCATAAATGTAGATGTTCAACTGTATTCACTGTTGCAGTCATCACATTTGGGTTATCTGCTTGCAGTAGCCCTCAAAGTCTTGGGTCCTGCGTCGGTTGCGGTCTCATCTTCCATGACGGCAGGTAGTCAGGGGTATAAAGCATGCAGTCAATGCCATTTTATCAGTTTTTCTTGCCCCAGATGTCAGGTGCCCTCATAATGGGAAGCAATTATATACAAGATTACACCTCCAACAAAAAGCAAATACACCAGGAAGCTTTAATTATAGTAAACAAGAATAGAGGTAGAGACAACAGAAGTCGGGTGGCTGGAGGGAGGGAAATGAATGCAATGGCCAATCTACTTAGAAATGGTTCGCTTTGAAATAGCTTTCCCCTCTGCCCCTGCAGAAAATGCAACAAGCAGCTGTTCAGATTTCCTGACAGGTTTAGTCCTGTCCAAGTAAAATCTAAATTGTCTGTGCACATCCAAGGAGTGCAGTATTTGTTCCCCTTTGTTCTGTGGATTAGTAAAGAAGGTTGGCAAATGAATGGAGTGATTAAGGGCCACACTGGATACCACCTTGGGCTTGAAGGAGGGATAAGTCCTGAGGGACACCCTGTCCGCATAAAAGATGATGAAAAGGCTCCACAGCCACGAGGGCCTGTAATTCAGACACCCTTCTTGCTGAAGTGATGGCTAGAAGGAAGGCGGTTTTCCAAAAAAGGGAATTTCAAGTCTGCACTTGCAGCTGGCTCAAAGGAAGGTAGAGTGAGCTTTTCCAGTACTAAGTTAAAGTCCCAGGCTAGAGTAGAGGCTCTCCTGGGTGGTCTTAAGGTTTTGGGCCCTCTGAGGAATTGCTTCAGCAGTGGATGAGAGAAGAGGGGCGTTTCTGTATTGTAATGCGCTGAAATGGCTGAGGCATGAATTTTGATGGAGGAAAAGGAAAGGCCCTTGTAAAGCATCTCAGTTAAGTATTGAAGAATCTGAGGTAAATTGGGCGCTGCTGTGCCCATCCCCATGAGTTTGGCTCCAGGAACAGAATCTTTTCCATTTTTCAGCATAGGATTTTCTAGAACTAGGCCTCCTTGCTCCAGAATGACATCCATCACTTGCTTACTGAGGGATGGGAATGGTGAGATCAGGTAATAAACCAGGCTGCCAAGTTCAGGGTTTGAAGCTGTGGGTGCAGAATCTGGCCCTCCTGCTGAGACAGGAGAGCAGGGGTCTGAGGCAGGTGCCATGGTGCCAGCAGTGACACACTGTGCAAAAGGGGGTACCAGCATTGGCGTGGCCAGTCTGGTGCAATCAGTATTGTCATTGGTTTGTTCTGTTTGATCTTTAGTAGTACCTTGGAGAGAAGCAGAGGTGGAAAGGCATAAATTGATAGGTTTTTACAGGTGAAGGACAGGGCATCCACTTTCCAAGCTTGTTTGTGGGGAGTCCTTGTGCAGAATTTTGTTCTGGGGGGATGCAAACAGGTCCATTCTCTGGGCTCCCCCATTTCTTTTTCAACATGTTGAACATCCTTGATTCCAGTTTACATTCATGTGGGTCCATGAGATTTCTGCTTAGGTCATCTGCCAGTGTATTTAGCTTTCCTGGCAGGAACAGAGTCTGTAGGTGCACTTGGTAGCTCAAGGTTGTGTTCCACAGAGCCATAGCTAGCCTGCAGAGAGGGAATGAGTTGGTTCCCCCATGCTTGTTTATGTACCACATACTGAGTCTTTACCAATAATTGTCCTGGAAGAATGTGGTCCTTGAAGGCTGTCAGAGCATACTGTACAGCTAACATTTCTTTTTGACTGATATGCAGGTGCATTTGACTTGGGTTCCATTTGACCTGAATGCACTGCCCTACCAAGTGAGCCCCCCATGCATAGTCTGATGCGTCTGTTAGGGTTTGGGCTGCAGGGGGTAGAGTGAATGACAGTAGACAAGGTATGATAGGAATCATTGATTCTGGATCCTCAGAATGTTGACACCATAGGTGTTTTATATACCATTGTAGTTTCCTCATATGCAGTCTTGCATATGGAATTTGTAGAATGCAGGAGGCCATGAACCCCAGGGTTTGCAGAATTTTCCTTGCAAATAGCTGGGTCTTTGTGGCCAGTAGTTTGAAGTAGGCTGTCAAATGATATTTTTTCTCTGGCGTGAGGTAGACCATCAGGGAAGTTGTATTCAAGCTTGCTCCCAGGAATACAATTTGTTGGCAGGGTACAACATGTGATTTATTTTCGTTTATGGTGCATCCCAGAGAAGTTAGCAATTTCTTTACAAAAGCCAGATGATTTATTAGTATGTCCTGGCTTTCTGCCTGAATTAGACAAATGTCCAGGTATGGGTATATTTGAATATTTCTTTGCCTGCAAAATGCAATGACTGGAGCTAGGCACTTTGTGAATACGCTGGGCACAGTAGATGAGCCAAAGGTCAGAGCAGAGAATTGGTAGTGCGTGTAGCCTGCTCGGAAGCGTAGGTATCTTCTGCAAGATTCCCTTATTGGGATGTGCAGGTAGGCTTCCTTTAAATCCAGTGTTGCCAACCAGGTATCTTTGCCTAGCATGGGAAGCAGCTGATGAAGAGTTGGCATCTTGAATTTTGGGATTACCAAAAATGTGTTTAGGATAGACAGATCCAGAATAGGATGCCAGGAATTGACTTTTCTGGGCACCAGAAAAGGTCTTGAGTAGAAACCTTGTCCCCATTCCTCTTCTGGAACAGGCTGAATAGCTCTGATGCTTAAAAGAAGAGAATTTGCTTTTGAACCTCTGCTCACTGATTTGGGGGTAGGTCTGGCCAGCTGTATGGGGTTGGTAAGGAGTGGAAGTGGAATCTGTATCCTTGGGAAACTATTTAAAAAGTACAGTTGTGTACACTTACCATAAATGTAGATGTTCGTGTATTCACTGTTGCAATCATTACATTTGGGTAATCTGCTGGCAGATTGCCCTCAGTCGGCCTGATTAACAAAGTCTTGGGTCCTGCGTCGGTTGCTGTCCCTTCTGTGACGTCAGGTCATCAGGGGTATAAAACATGCAGCCAACGCCATTACATCAGTTTTTCTTGCCCCAGATGTCAGGTGCCCCCCCAAATGAGGGGCCAAATATTTAAGTAATTAAAAACACAAAAATATACCTCCAAACAAAAGCAAATACACCAAAAAGGCTTTTAAGCACAGTAAAGGAAAGTAGAGGTATAGTAAGAGAAAAACAGGGGGTTGGAGGGAGGGTAACCAGGACTGCAACAGAGAATACACTCTAACATCTACATTTATGGTAAGTGTACACAACTGTACTATGTTCTTCGTGTTTCACTGTTGCAAGTCATTACATTTGGGTAGATTCCCAAAGCTATGGATGGGAGGATGGATTTATACACCAATAGGACAAGCTATAAGGCCCTGCAGGATAGCAGTGGCAAAACCAGCTCTGGATTTAAAAGGTAAATGATAATGTTTGGTGAACGTATGAACTGAGCTTCAGGTAGCAGCTTCTAGAATGTCTCTGGTAGGAACACCTCTGAAAAAGGCTGTAGAAGTAGACGCAGCCTTAGTGGAATGAGATCAGATACCCTGGGGGATAGATTTACCATGGTGCATATAGCAGAAACGAATACAATGGCTTATCCAGTTGTAAATAATCTGCTTTGAAATGGCCTTTCCCTCTGCCCCTGCAGCAAATGCCACTAGTAGTTTAGATTTTCTTAGAGATTTTGTCCTGTTTAAGTAAAATCTAAGTTGTCTGTGTACAGCCAATGAATGCAGAATCCGCTCACCCTTGTTCTGTGGATTGGGAAAAAGTTGGCAAATGAATGGTCTGATTAACAGCCATACTGGATACCATCTTAGGCATGAAGGATGTATTGGTCCTGAGAGACACCCTGTCCACATGAAAAATAATGAAAGGATCCACTGCCATAAGAGCTTGTAATTCGGAAATCCTTCTAGCTGAAGTGACTGCTAAAAGGAAAGCTGGTTTCCAGGAGAGAAATTTTAAGTCTGCAGTAGCAGCTGGCTCGAAAGGAGGGACAGTGAGTTTTTCCAATACAAAATTGAGGTCCCAGGCAGGGGTTGGAGCTCTCCTGGGTGGTCTTAAGTTTTTGGCTCCTCTGAGATACTGCTTTAGCAGAGGATGAGAGAAAAGGGAAGGTTCGGTGTTGTAATGAGCTGAAATAGCAGAGGCATGGAATTTTATGGAAGAAAAGTACAGGCCCTTGTGAAGCATCTCAGTTAAGTATTGTAAAATCTGAAGAATACTGGGCACTGCTGTGCTTTTTCCTTGTGACTGGTTCCAGGCACAGAATATTTTCCATTTCTTAGCATAAGATTTTCTAGTACTAGGCCTTCTTGTCTCCAAAATGACGTCCATCACAGGTTTGCTGAGGGATGCTAAGGGTGAATTTAGGTGATTAGCCACGCTGCAAGATTCAAAGTTTGGAGCTGAGTGTGCAGAATTTGGTTGTTCTGCTGAGACAGTAAGTAAGGTGTCTGAGACAGGTGCCACGGTGGAAGGTGTGAAACACTGCACAGGAGTGGGTACCAGTGCTGGCGAGGCCAATCTGGACCAATCATTTTTGGTTTGTCCCGTTTGACTTTTAGTAGAACTTTGGTGAGCACAGGCAGAGGGGGAAAAGCATAGAGTGATAGGCTTTTCCAGCTGAATGATGGAGCATCCACTTTCCAAGCTTTTTTGTGATGTTATTGTGCAGAATTTGTCCAACTGATAGTTCTGGCATGAGGCAAAAGGATCGATGTCCGGACTCCATCATGTGCGTGTCAACATGTTGAAAATCCGTGGTTCCAATTTCCATTTGTGTGGGTCCATGATATTTCTGCTTAGTTCGTCTGCCAGAGTATTCCGCTTTCCTGGCAGGAATTGAGCTTGTAGTTGTATTTGTTAGGTCAAGGTAGTGTTCCACAATGCCATGGCTAGTCTGCAAAGGGGGTAGGAGTGTGTACCCCCCTGCTTGTTTATGTACCACATAACTGTGGTGTTGTCTGTCTTTATCATTAATTGTCCTGGTTGAAGGTAGTCCTTGAAGGCCATCAGTGCATTCTGTACAGCTAGCATCTCTTTTTGATTGATATGAAGGTGCATTTGATTTGGGCTCCATTTGCCCCGAATGCACTTCCCTGGCAGATGAGCCCCCTAAGCATAGTCTGATGAGTCTGTAGTTAGGGTTTGGGTGGCAGGGGGTGGAGTGAATGGCAGTCCCTTGTTTTGGTGGCAGGCCTCTGCCCACCATAGGAACGCTAGTTGCAAGCAAGGTATGATAGGAATCATTGTTTCCAGGCGGTAACCATGTTGACTCCATAAACTTTTTAAGTACCACTGAAGTTTCCTCATATGCAGTCTTGCATATGGAATTAGAAGAATGCAGGAGGCTATGAACCCCAAGGTTTGCAGAATTTGTCTTGCAGATAGCAGGGTTTTTGTGGCCACCTGTTTGAAGTAAGTTACCAAATGAATTTGCTTTTCTGGCGTAAGGTAAGCCATCTGGGGAAGTTGTATTCAAGCTTGCATCCAGGAATGTAATTTTTTTTGAGAGGGTACCAGTTGTGGTTTCTTTTCGTTTATGGTGTAGCCTAGACAAGTTAGAAGCCTTTTTACAAACGCCAGATGTTTTAGAAGAATGTACTTGTTTTCTGCCTGAATTAGACAATCGTCCAGGTATGGATATATTTGAATATTTCTTTGACTGCAAAATGTAATTACTGGAGCCAGGCACTTTGTGAAGACCCTGGGTGCAGTAGAGAAGCCATAGGGCAGTGCACAGAACTGGTAATGCAAGTAGCCTGCTTTGAAGCGGAGGTATCTTCTGCAAGATGCCTTGACTGGGATATGCAGGTACCCTAGAGTTACCAACCAGACATCTTTGCCTAGCATAGGAAGTAATTGTTGAGTCAGCATAGTGAATTTTGGAATGTCCAGAAATGCGTTTAGAGTACTAAGTCCAGAATCGGATGCCATGATTTGTCTTTTCTGGGTACCAGGAAAAGTCTTGAATAGAAAACTTGTCCCTTTTCCTCTTCTGGTACTGGTTGGATTTCCCCCATGTTCATGAGGGACAGTACATGTTTCTGGGGCTCTGCCCACTAATTTGGGGGTAGGTCTGGCCATCAGTTTGGGATTGGCAATGTGTGGAAATGAAATCTGTATCCCTGGGATACTATATTTAAAACCCATTTGTCCTGGGTTATAAGTCGCCAGTTTCTTGCATGAAGTGCCAGTCCCCCCCCCCCCCCCAAAGGGGCGGCTAAAGGGCAAATGCTTGGTAGGTGTAAAGGGAAGTCATTGAGACTGCTTACCATAGGGAGGTGCCTTGTTGTTTCCAGATTTGGAGGAGGCACCCCATTGTTTTGCTCTAAAAGTCCCTTGTGACTGAAACCTGGAACCTTTGGAATGTCTGGGTTTGACATGAGTGGCTCTCGAAGGAAATGGAAAGGACCATTTCTTAGAAGGCCAGTGCCTTCTAAATCTTGGAGGTTGCACTTGTAAGAAATCTTCCACAGTTTGCATAGATTTAGCTTCATCTTCCATCTTTTTTAAAACATCTTCAGCCTTATTACCAAAGAGACGGTCCTGTTGTAAAGGAGCATCCAACAATTTTGCTTTAACATGATCAGGCAGAGGTTGCTCTTTGGGCCAAGCATGCCTTCTTAGCACAGATCCAGTTACAGCAGCCCTGCAAGAGGCCTCCAAAGAATCAAAACCACATTGCAAAGTACGTTTTCCAACTTGTTCAGCTGAATGCAATAAATCCTGTAAATCTTTATTTTCCACAGTCAGAAATTAACATAATTTTCTCTTTAAGCAGTCCCATGATATGCTGTTGATATTTAAGCATATGAAATCGACAGTTTAAAGCAGTGATTGCCAAGGTTGCAGAAGTGTAAACCTTCTTACCCCATCTATCCAGCGCCCTGGAATATCTATCAGAAGGGGTAGGATTTTTAGCAGTAGAGGCCTTAATACCCTTGGGACCCTGAGAAATGGTTTCAGGATCTGCAATAGGATTTTTGAAAAGGAATTTGTGGGAATCAGGAACCCTGTGTAGTATCTGTCTGGCTTACAAGGAGTTGGTGGCAGAGAATTAGGAGCCATACTAGATTCTGAAAAAACAACATCAACAATGTCTAGAACAGGAGGTATACCCAAAGGCCTATGCTGAGGAAAAAGAAAATCCCCAGGTCTCTTTTTAGATTCAGAGAAATCCGGACTTTCCCAGTGGAAATGTTCCCGTAAGGTATGTAAAGTTTCCCCAAAAGAAAAATCCTCAGGGGGAGAAGCAGAAGGAATGGAATCTTCTGCATCACAGTCCTCATAAGTAGGTATAGACAAATCCTGTTCATTAGAAGAGTCAGAAGAAACAGAATCCTGTTCAGAAGATTCATAATCAATGTTATGCCTAGGCCTCTTAGAAAGGGGGGAGGGGGGGTTGGCTACCCCTGATCAGAGTAATTAAATCTTCAGCCATTTTGATCATTTGTTTTTTAGGCATAGGGGCCTGCACATGTGGCCCAGGCATCGTTTTTTTAGACATAGATTTAGATTTTGGCCTTAGTTTGGAAGATGGCGTCGGTCTAATGTACAAATCTGTAGGTCTGAAAACACCCTCAGAAGCCGGTGCCTGCACAGCGGCTCTGGACCCATCTAAGGTAGAGACATCCACAGGTTCCATAACTGAAGCATCTCGCGGCATACCGGACTCCGAATGGGACTCAGTAGAGGCCTGCAATTCAGAAGTAGCGAGTATCAGGGGCTGCGAAAGCGCCTCTAGTACCGATGAACTGGCGACTGGCTTAGGAGAAGCATCGTTATCAGTTGTGGACCTCGACGGCCTGTCTTTTTCTTTGTATTTTTTAGGTATTCTGGTAGTTGGATTGCTAACAGACTACATTTCTGGATAATTAACGCGCGAGCCAAAATATTTAGAAGCAAAAATATACAGACGTTTAATAGTGCGTTGATTACATTTAGCACAAAACTGACAGCAAAGTACATTGTGGTCAGGGCCTAGGCAAGGAAAACAGTACAAATGAAAATCCTTATGAGGTATTTGCTTCCAAGTAGTGCAATTATTAACTTTTACTGACATCGGTAAGGAGCAAGAAAAAGTTTCCCCAATGGGGTACTTAGCTTTTTAGTTGACTTTGGTTCTGAAACTCGAAAACAAAAATTTCAGGAGTCTGCCAACCGGCAATTGCAAACTGCTTCTGCTTCGGGCACCGCGTGGCAAGAAAGACTGATGTAATGGCATTGGCTGCATGTTTTATACCCCTGACTACCTGACGTCACGGAAGAAGGGACAGCAACAGACGCAGGACCTAAGACTTTGTTAATCAGGCCGACTGACCGCAACCTGCCAGCAGATTACCCGAATGTAATGACTGCAACAGTGAAAGACGAAGAACAACCCATTTGTCCTGGGTAATGAGTTCCCAATTTTTTGCAAGGCGGGCAATCTTTCCCCCTAAAGGAACAACCAGTTGAGCAGGGCTATGAAGGTTTAAAGTTAAGCCATTGAGACAGTTTACCATGGGGGGAGTCTTACTACTCCCTGTTTTGGAAGTGGGAGCCCCCCACTGTTTAGGCCTGTGGGTACCTTGGGACTGAAGCCTGGGTGCTCTGCTGGTTCTGGGTTTGGACTGAGAAGGCCTGGGAGAGGCAGGAAAGGACCAATTCTTGGAGGGCCAGTGCCTACTAAATCTGGGAGGTTGTACTTGCAGGAAATCTAACAGTTTACATAGGTTTAGCTTTTTCCTCCATCTTTTTAAGTACTACTCCTGCTTCGTTGCCAAACAGGCGGTCTTGATTTAACGGAGCATCCAGCAATTTAGCTTTAACAAGCTAAATTAAGACTGCACCTTAAACCAAGCATGCCTTTTAAGTACAGACCCAGTGACAGCAGCCCTGCAAGATGCCTCCAATGAATCAAAACCACATTGCAAAGTATGTTTTCCAACTTGTTCAAATGAATGCATTAATCCTGTAATTCTTTATTTTCAGAGTCAGGAATCAACATCATTTTCTGTTTAAGCAATCCAATAATATGCTGATACTTTAACATATGAAACTGGCAGTTTAAAGCCCTAATGGATAAAGTAGCAAAAGTGCATACCTTCTTTCCCTCTCTATCCAGAGCCCTGGAATCTCCATCAGAGGGGGTAGGACTTTTAGCAGTAGTAGCCTTAATGTCCTCAGGTTCCTGTGAAATGGTCTCAGGATCCACAAGTAGAATTTTTAAAAAGGAACTTGTGAGAGTCAGGTACCCTGTAATACCTATCAGGTTTGCTGGGAGCAGGAGGTAGAGAGTCAGGGGCCAGGCAAGATTCCGAGAAGGCATAATCTACAAATTTCAGTACAGGAGGGATAGCTAAAGGCCTGTGTTGAGGCAGGAGTAAGAATTCCCTAAGCCTCTTTGACTCCAGTAATCCTTGTTTTCCCAGTGGAAATGTTCCCCAAGAGTATGCAAGGTTTCACCAAAGGAGAAATCCTCTAGAGGGGAAGCAGAGGGAATGGAGTCTTCTGCATCAGAATCCTCATAGGTAGAGAAGGGCAAATCCTGGTCAGAGAAAGCAGAAATTTCAGAATCCTGATCAGAGGAATCAGAAGGAAAATCAGTCCTAGGTCTCAGAGGGAGAAGGGTGGCTTTCTCTGATTAGAGTAATAAGGTCCTCAGCCATTCTTATCATTTGTTTTTTTTTTTTTTTAGGCATAGGGGGCTGACCATGTGGTCTGGGCATCGTTTTTTTAGGCATGGATCGAGTTTTAGGCCTAGAAGAAGAAGATGGCGTTGGTTTAATATGCAAGTCAATAGGCCTGAATACACCCTCAGAAGCCGGTGCCTGCACAGCAGCTCCGGACCCATCCAAGGTAGAGACATCTGCAGGTTCCACAGTAGATGCATCTCGCGGCATACCGGGCTCTGAATGGGTCTCAGTAGAGGCCTGCATATCAGGGTAACAGGGGCTGCAAAAGCACCTTGCTGAGTACCGGCAAACTGGCGACTAGCTTAGGAGAAGTGTCGTCGGCAGCTTTGGACCTATGCAGTCTGTCTTTATCTTTGCATTTCTTTGGAATATCGGTAGTCGAGTTGGCTTACCGAAGCCATTTTTGGATAACTGGACTGAGTACCAAAATATTTAGAAGCGTAAATGAACAGACTAATAGTTCGTTGATTAAATAGGGCACAAAACCGACAGAGAGGTACGTCGTGGTCTGGGCCTAGGCAAGGAATGCAGTACGAATGGAAATCTTTATGAGGTATTTGCATTCCACAAGAAATACAATTAACTTCTATTGACATCGGTTTTATAGCAAGAAAAAGTTTCCCCAATGGGGCACTCAGCTTAGTTGAAGACTTCGGTTCTGAAACTCGAACTGCTTCTGCTTTGGGCACCGTACGGCAAGAAAGACTGATAAAAATGGTGTTGATAAAAATGGTGTTGGTTGCATGCTTTATACCCCTGACTACCTGACGTCATGGAAGATGACAACAACCGACGCAGGACCCAAGACTTTGAAAATCAAGCCGACTGAGGGCTACTGCAAGCAGATAACCCAAATGTGATGACTGCAACAGTGAAACACGAAGAACATCAGTGATGACCTGTGATGGCCCTCCAAGCCATGGACACACCCATTCACACCAGCATCTTTAGGAAAATGTTAAAGGGCTGAAAAATGTTGGTCTGGAGTCATCTTTATCACATGGCTTCTTGGAGGGCAGACAGGCTTAGGACAAGAGGCAATGGCAATTAAGCAGATTCACAAAAGCTATCAACTATGGAAAGATCTTGCGTTTTCCCCATAACATCCACTAAGTCTTGATTGATGGACAGCACCTCCCCAAAAAAAGTCATCCAGGAAGAATGCCCCAGTTCCTTCTTGAGTGGATAGTCTTAGCCTTAACTTTTGTAGGCATATCACTGGGCTTTGCCAGTGTCAATATAGTCACATTTACACTTAGCCATATGATGGTCCATTTTGGACACCGCATATACAAGTCCAGACTACCTCATTAGGTCACTGATGGAGGGCTGAAAGCTTTTCCATCATCTGATCCACTAAGCATGGCTGAAACCCTGGACAGGTGAGACTACACTGGAAGGATATAAGACACCTCCCATCCAACCACAAAGGAGTAGACTAAACTCTTCACTCTTCCGAAGCATTTAACTCAGTCAAGCAGAAGGACTGAAAACTGTTGTGGTCTTTGGGTACTACAACGACCCAATGACAAGCAGGAGTTTGCTTTAAGAAGCCTGGTTAGGATCTCTCTCTTTTGAGTCAGTGCTTAGAGAGGGCAGCAATCTTTTTGAGTGCATGCAATGTTCAGACTGAGTGACTAGTGGGTACCCAGACAAAAGCAACACAAGGTTCCCGACAGACCATCTCCAGTCCCAATACTGATCTCATGCCACATAAATGAAAAGGTTACACTTCTATTTCAATGCACACAGTTTTCCATAAACTTCAAATCAACTGCCTGAAGTTTTGGGGCTGAACCTTAGACTTTCTGTATGAGATGCCAATGGACCTTCCTGAATAGGGGCAATCAAGTCTTGCATTTCATAGACCAAGAATTTTTGATCCTAAGCAGTCGCCAAGAATCATTCTGTTTGATGTGACAGCAGGGTATAGGCAATGACAAAACCTTGGACATGGTCTATATGATATGCTGGCTCCTGGAACACTTCTCTCAATATTTTTGTAATCTACTGTCAGAACTGATTGCAATCTTAATCCTTACTAATCAAAAATGAAAATAAAATGCATTGTGACAGGGAAGCAGTCTCAACAAACTTACTCATAGCAATGCAAGACCAGTGTCTGCTCTCAACTTCTTTAATTTTTTGGTATTCATGAAAAGTTTCACATGGGACCATTCTGACAAGCCACCAGCAAGACACTTACTAAATAAATGTATATATATTTGAAGGACTTCTATGTTGTCTGATTAGAGGTTAAAAATCCAGTAAAAATCTGGGTAAAATTCAGCAAAATGCTATTAATCTGGGTAAAATTCAGTTCCTCACTAGTAATTACACTGCTTGTATGCCAGCAAAGAAAACTGGAAAACATATTTGAAAATAAACAAGAAAACAAAAATCTGTGGCCAAGAACACTGCAACTATTCAACAAAAATCAGTTGGTGCCAGCTTTACTAAAGGAGGCAGGTTAATTAATTTACAAGGAAAAAAATGTACTTTGATCAGAGGTTTAAAATAAGATGGCAGAAGATTAAAGTCAAATGACAAAAGGCTCAAAAACTAGAAGCTTTAAATAACTATTCAGATGAGCTAATACAACTGCAGAAATGTGAGAATAACATTAAGAAAACACTGGAGGCTTCTGAAAAAGAACGGTTTCAAAGAAAAGAATAGTAAAGTTAGAAAACAGAGCATGCACATACAACTTGATATGTTTTGCTACATTAGAGCAACTGGAAGGGACAGCATTAACTTTTATGAAAACACAAACTGGAATGTTGTTCCACAGAAGGATTTATTATTTGAAAGGGCATATCTGTTACATGCTTGAAATCTGAAAGAACCAAGCCCTATGAATGACAACATCATATCAGCAAAAAAAAGCTGTTCCTTGACAGCAAGGGAAGTTGTTAAAAATTGGGGACACCCAAGTGTTTCTGGAAAATGATTATTCACTGCAGACAAAGCAGAAGTGAAGCCAAGTCTATCCCACCATTCAGGGGATGTCATGAAGAAGATGTGAGATTCAAGTTAATATATCCAGCTGTATTCAGATTTTTTTTCATGGAGGATCAGATATTCCTGGATGCAGATCAGATTATGGAGGAAGTAAAGTTTAGCCTTCAATGAGTGGTCAACAAGTTGAAGGGGACTCTGCTTCTCAATCTGACAAAAAGAAATTTCACAAAAAGATGGCACCAGTTAAACATTCTCAATTGTCCTGCAGGAAAACCCTTGAATTTGAGAAGAAGAGGGGATGACCAACAGAATCAGGAGTACCTTTGATTCAAATCAGAAGCAGGTAATTGAAACTGAGATGATTGGAAAGAACAGCAACAAAGTGAAAGCATTAATCCCAAGAAGAGGCTGAAAGATGAAATCTGATGGTGTTAAATGGTGGAAGAACTCAACCACCACTTTTGTCATTAACTTTCAGGAGGACACTGAATGGATCAAAGTAACTCAAGTAAACTAGCTTTTATTCCTACCAATACTTCTAAAGGTGCTTCCTGATGTGAAATGCAATGTTTTGTAAAGTAACTCTGTACATTATGCACTAAGAGATATTTTAAATGCAAGATGGCAGAGTTATTTATGGCTGCTGAATGTACTAGTTATACTAAGGTAAGAAAACAATTTCATAGTTGTATTGCATCCACGACTTACACTAACAGAATAAGAAAAGTTGGAAAGAATGAAGTTAAAAGTTAATATCAATGCTGTGATCTTTGGCTACAGGTAGTTTGTAGTTCACTGTTTAAAATCTGCGTTTGCACAGCTTTTTGCTGATCATGCATAGCGCCGGTTAAACAAGGTTAAACTTTTTCTGGCTCCGCCAAGTCTGCTCTTCAAATTTCCCTTAAGGAAGCTCTACTCTTAGTATAACCAGACTACTCACTGTATTATAAGCATAGCACTTGTTCTCAATACTTCTCTACTAAGTAAGCACTCTCGTACTAAGTAAAGCACTACATCTACTTACCACCCCTGTGAATATCCACTTCCCTTAAAGGTATACCACTCCCTTATACTGTTCTAGCATGTCGAGTGGTAGATTACTGGCGTAGTCTCCAGTTCAGCTGGTCAATCTGGGCATCTTGAGACAATGCTACAATTGTCTCATGTACACAGACAACTCTCTCCTCCACCCAACAAACACAAATACATGTGAGAGATGCAACTATATAGCCAAACTGGAGGCTGAACTCTCTCAACTCAGGTCTGGCATGTCCAGACAGGAGGAGATGGCAACCACACACATAACAATCCCAGTCCCACATAGACCTACCACAACTGCAAACCACATAAAAACACAAAGACATACTCGGAGGCTCTAATAAAAAACTTACCAAAACAACAGAGACTCCCAAAGCAGACATCCAAAAATCCACCACCTCAAAACAAAACACATGCAACACATACTTCAATAAATCAGTGTGTCGACCAATCGCAGCCCTTAAGTCAAACACCTTGCCTGATATACTAGTAATAGGTGACTCCATAGTCAGACACACTGATGTCCCACTGACCAGGCTGAACAAGGAGAAGGTGACTGTGAGCTGTCTATGGTAGCTAGGATCCGCCACATAACACACGCACTCAGGTCACTCCAAAGCAAGTACAAATATGACTCCGTCATTGTCCATGCTGGTGTGAATGACCCGAGACGTACCTCCCTGGACTACATGAAGAGAGACAGAGGAGCTCTCCGATTATGTAGCCCAGGCTGGTATGACCCTGAGCAGCATCTTGCCCTCACCAAGAATGATACCACAATACAAAGACAAGATGATCAGCTTTAACAATTGGCTCAAGTACTGGTGTCATGCTAAGGGGATCTAATGTCTGTCTGCCTGGGATGATATGTTGGACAAGCCACGCTGCTTTGCAAGGGATGGCGTACACCTGTCACCACTGGGCTTCTGGATATTGGCTAAGGCTCTTGCCACACCCATAGTGCCTTTTTTAGGCAAGGCTCAAAAGACAAGCCCACCTCCTTAGAAAACAAAAATGGAAAAAAACTAAGGGTAATGCTGCTCAACGCCAGAAGTCTAAATCTCAAGATGCAGGCACTTGATGCACTCCTCAGCATGGAGAACATAGACGTCTGTGCAGTAACTGAAACCTGGTTCAAGGCTCCTGAGAGCACCCCAGCGCTACCAGGCTATACCTCGTATCATGCTTTTCGCCCCAAAACCGGCCGAACCACAAGGAGGGGAGTGTCCATATTCATAAAGGACACCCACACCTCCAGGTTAGTAGCAACACATGAAGCATCAGAGACCATACAGGTGCAACTAACCATAGGCAAAACTGCTATACAACTGGTAGCATGTTACAGACCACCCTCCCAATCTCAAGAACCCCACTCAGCCTTCCTGAAGACATTGGAGGATATGAATGCATCACAAAATACCATCATATTGGGAGACTTCGACTACCCAAACATAGATTGGGTACATTATTCTAGCCCTAATACCCTAGCCCAAAGGTTCCTGGAATTCATAAATTCAAATGCACTGGAACAACTAGTCACCTCTCCCACTAGGGGAGATAATATACTAGACCTGATCATCACAAACATGGGAACAAAATGCTCCACACCGGAAGTGTACCCCTCACTAGTGAGATCTGACCACAAACTAATCACCCTGGATATACATATCCCACCTCCACCCCCAGCAAAAAGACCACAGTGAAAAACTTCTCAAAAGCAGACTTCACTCTTCCTAAGACTGAGATGGTATCCATTAAGCCCATTGTGCCAGTGGATACTACATCCCACAATGCCGAATCCTTCACAAATGCTTTCTATGGACATCTCCAAGAATGCATGGATCATGCAATCCCAAACAAATCCAAGTCCCTCTCCACCAAATGTAAGCATCCTGTCTGGTGGACCTCAACCATAAACCAATTGTATAACAAAAGAAGGAAGCTACTGCACGTCAGAGCGAAATCCCCTGAAGGGAAGACATCTCTGATCAACATTAGCAGAAAACTACGTTCTCTCATAAAAACATCCAAGGCAAACTTTGAGAGAAAAATCGCTAAGGACACTAAAGATAACCACAAAGCCTTCTTCAGCTATGTCAGAAACCTGGGCGGAAACCCTCAGATATGCTCTGAGTTGGTTCACAACAAAAAATACACTGAACCCACAGATATTGCCAACATTCTGGCTGACAGGTTCAGTGCAAATTTCTCGCCTCCTTCACCCCCAAAAGAAGAAATACTTATCCCAGCTGAATGTAATCTCCCTGTCATCTCAGATGTCCAAGTAAGAACCGCCCTAAACAAAGCAAAAAACACAGCATCAATGGGACCTGACGGTATCCCGGAGTGCGTGTTACGTGAACTCCAAGAGGAGCTAAACCCACACATAAAAATGCTATTTAACCTTAGCCTTACTTCGAGATATGTACCCAAATACTGGCGTACAGCAACAGTGGTCCCACTCCACAAGGGGGGTGCCTCTACAGACCCTGGAAACTACCACCCCATAAGCTTAACTAGCCTGGTCTGCAAAGCTATGGAAAGAATCATTATGGAACTCAGAGACATAGGGGACCTACAGACACTTGACCCCACCCAGTTCGGCTTTGTAAAGGGCAGATCCTGCCTTTTAAACCTGGTTGACTTTTTCGAAACAGTCACTAGAGCCACTAATGAGGGCAAAGCAGTCCATACAGCATACCTGGACTTGGCTAAAGCCTTCGACACAATACCCCACTCAGGCATCATAGATAAGCTAAACAGCTTAAAAGTAAACCCTTATGTCACTAGATCAGTTGCAAACTGTCTAAAGGACAGAACCCATAAAGTTAAAATCGCTGGAGCAATGTCAGACTCAAAGCCAGTCACAAGTGGTGTCCCACAGGGATCTGTCCTGGGACCCCTCTTGTTCGACATTTATTTCTCAGATGTTAAAGCAAACATGGGAGGGCTGTGGCTGACAAAGTTCGCAGATGACTGCAAACTAGGCGCCATAGTCGATACACCAGCAGACACACACATCCTACAAAAAGGCCTCACTGAAACGGACAACTGGTGCAGTCACGCCTTAAACTAAATGCCAAAAATGTATAGTCATCCCTTTGGAAAAAGTCCTAACTATAGGGTAGTCCACTGTCCAGTCGGCCCGAATACCAAAGTATATGGCGGCGTGGGTCAGGCGCGTGGACTGGCGTCAGCGGATGCGCGTCAGTGCTGCATATCCTCAGTCTTTTCTTGCCCCAGATGTCAGAAGACCCTGAAAAGATAGGGCCAAAACCAAAACTCCCAAAATACCTGCACCAAAATATATATATACAATATATACACAATTAGCAGAATATAACCTCACCTACACAACCACCCCTAAACACAGAGGGAAGGAGGGAGGGTAAATGACTGCAGGATCCTAACATCTACATTTATGGTAGGTACAAAACTGTACTATGTTCTTCATTCCACATTGCTGCAGTCCTAACTATTGGGTAGAATCCCAAAGCAGAGGTAAGGGAGGCTGGCAAATCATAAGGAAGCAGGAACTGACAACATGCCTTGCAAAATAGCTGTGGCAAAACCAGCCCTAGACTTAGAGTAGAGAGGAAGGTGATAATGCTTAGAGAAAGTATGCACTGGACTCCAAGTAGCTGCCTCAAAATATCCTTAGTTGCCACCCCCCTTAGAAATGCTGTTGAAGTGGCAGTAGCCCTAGTGGAATGAGGCCTAATCCCAGCTGGAATCTCCTTGCCATGATGGGAATAACAAAATGTAATGCAACACCCAATCCACCTAGAAATAGTTTGTTTTGACACAGACTTGCCCTGAACTCAAAGCAAAAGAAACAAACTGCTGAGACTGCCTAAAATCCTTAGTCCTGCTCAAATAATAACGCAATAGCCTGTGTACATCTAAAGTGTGCAAAATCTTTTCCCCTTTATTTTGGGGATCTGCATAAAAGGTAGGCAAATGAATAGTTTGGTTTAAAGCCACACTAGAAACCACCTTAGGCATAAAAGAAGGATTAGTACGAAGATACCCTATCCTTATGAAAATCAAAAAGGCTCCACTGCCATAAGGGCCTGCAACTCAGAAACCCTTCTTGCAGAAGTAATGGCCAACAAAAAGCAGTCTTCCATGACAAGTATTTCAAGTCAGCAGTAGCGGCTCAAAAGGTTGTAGAGTAAGTTTCTCCAACACAAAATTGAGATCCCAAGCAGGAGTAGGAGCTCGGGTCTTATATTCTTTGCCCTTCTAAGAAATTGCTTGAACAAAGGATGAAAACAATGGTGGGTCACAATCATAATGAGCTGAAATTGCTGCAGCATGAATCTTAATGGAAGAGAAAGACAAACCTTTGTCCAGTAACTCAGTAAGATATTGAAGAGCCACACTCAAATTTGGCTCAGTAATCTCCAAATTGTTTGCTGCACTCCAAAACAAAAATCTCTTCCATTTTTCTACACTTTCCTTGTACTAGGTCTTCTGGCTTCCATAATCACATTTAAAACTTGTTGAGGAAGCTGAGACCTGCTGTCTTTCAAAACAGAATATGCCAGGCTGTTAGATGTAGAGAGTGAAGCTTGACATTGAGCAGATGACCGTCCCTCTGAGACAACAGGTGTGGAATCAAGGGTAAAGGCCATGGAGGCTTCCTTACCAGACTCCTCAGTAATGGGTACCAGTGCTGCCGAGGCCAATCTGGAGCTATTAAAATCATCCTTGGCTTGTCTTGTCTGACCTTTAGAAGCACCTTTGGAAGAAGAGGCAGAGGTGGAAAGGCATATACATGAAGATTTTTCCAACTGAAAGAAAGAGCATCCACTTTCCAAGCTGTGTGATGAAATCCCTTTGTGCAAAACTTTGGCAGCTGGTGGTTTAGTGGAGACAGATCTATGTCTGGAGTTCCCCATGACACTGTCAATTTTTGAAATACATGAAGATCCAGTTTCCACTCATGGGGATCCATGATTTGTCTGCTTAATACATCTGCTAAGGAGTTCTGTGCTCCCGGCAGAAACCTTGCCTGAAGAGTTAGTTGCAGACTGCTCCCATAAAATCATTGCTTGTCTGCACAATGGGTACTAATGTGTTCCCCTTGTTTGTTGATGTACCACATGACAGTTGTGTTGTCTGTTAGAATCAACACCTGCCCTGGAAGAAGTAACTCCTTGAAAGCAATTAATGCAAACTGAACTGCTAACATCTCTTTCATGTTGATATGTAGATGCTGTAGTCTGGCAGGCCACTTGTCTTGTATCCACTTTCCATTTAGATGAGCTCCCCAAGCAACATCCGAGGCATCTGTCGTTAGAATCTGACTTGCCTCTGGCCGGGTCACAGAGAGTCCCTTGTTTAGGTGTCATTCCTGAGCCCACCACAAAAATTCCTTTTGAATGCAAGGTATTATTTGAATGACAGTGTCCAAATCCTGGCAGTGCTGTGTCCACAGATTTTTGAGATACCATTGTAGCTTCCTCATATGCAGTTTGGCATTGGGAAGCACCAGAATACAAGATGCCATGAACCCTAAGGCTTGAAGGACTGTCCTTGCAGTCAGCCCGGACTGAAGAGATAGATGATGGAAGTAACTGGAAAGATTCTTTTGTTTGTCCGGGGTTAAAAAGGCCATCTGCTGCTGTATTCAGTCTCACACCCAGAAAGCACATGTCTTGAGAGGGTACTAGACTGGACTTTATTTCGTTCACAGAATACCCTAGGCATCTTAGCACTGCTATGACATATTCCAGATGCTGTAGAAGATCTTTTTCTTGAGCCAGAAGCAGGCAGTCAGCCCAAGTAAGGATAGATTTGGATTCCTTTTAGCCTGAAGTAAGCTATCACTGGAGCCAGAACCTTTGTGAATACTCGCCAAAGGGCAATGCAGAGAACTGATAATGAGAATTTCCAGCTCGAAACGCAGATACTTTCTGCAACTTAGTCTGATTGGCACATGAAGGTAAGCTTCCTTGAGATCTAAAGTTACCATCCAGTGATCTTTGCCCAGCAGAGGTAAAAGCTGTTGTAACGTCAACATTTTGAACTTGGGAATGTCCAGATAAGTGTTGAGGATAGATAAATCCAGAATTGGTCTCCACGTGTTCCCCTTTTTTGGTACCAGGAACAGGCGAGAATAAAATCCTAGGCCCCTTTCCGACACAGGAACTGACTGAATGGCCCCTATTTGGAGCAACAGAGAAATTTGCTTGTGAGCCTCTGTCCTTTGAAGAGGAGGAATGTCTGGCATGCCTTTGAAAGGAGGCAAGGTATGGAAATAAAACCTGTAACCGTGGTGAACAATATCCAGAACCCATCTGTCTTGGGTAATTAAATCCCAATTTTCTTTGAAAAGAGACAGTCGTCCTCCCAAAGGTGCTGCCAGGCGAGAATGTACTGGCAGCTGAAAAGGTAGGTCATTGGGTCTGCTTACGAAAGGACTGACCCCTGCCCTCACCAGAAGTCTGAGCAGGGGAACTCCTGTCCTAGGCCTAAAAGAACCCTGAGCTCTGCCTACCACGCCTAGACCTACCCCTAGACTGGGAATCATAAGCAGGATAAGTCCATCCCTTAGTAGGCCAATTTCTACTAAACAGGCTGCACCTGCAAAAATCTTTAACAGTTTGCATAGACTTAGCCTTGTCCTCCATTTTCTTCAAAACTGCTTCCACAGGCGAACCAAACAACACATCAGACTGTAAAGGAGCATCTAAAATCCTTGTCTTAACATGCTCAGCTAAATTCTGATCTCTCAGCCAGGCGTGCCTACGAAGAACAGAACCAGTGGCAGCCACCCTGGAGGAGGCCTGCACAGCATCAAAACCACACTGCAAGGAATGTTTACCCACCTGTTCAGACACATGAACTAAATCCTGCAACTCTTTACACTCAATACCTTCAGCCAGAGCATCCACCTTAGATTTCAACTGTGAAAGAAGATAATTCTGATATTTTAACATGTGAAACTGACAATTCAATGCCCTCATGGCTAAAGTGGAAGAAGTATACACTTTCTTTCCCCATCTATCCAAAGCCCTTGCCTCTTTATCAGGAGGGACAGGATTTTTAACAACTGAGGCCTTCACACCTTTAGGCCCCTGAGAGACAGTTTCTGGGTCTGCCCTAGGACTCTTAAAAAGATACTTATGAGCTTCAGGCACCCTATAAGACCTATCCGGTTTTACTGGGGCAGGAGGCAAAGAATCAGGATTCAGGGAAGCCTCTGCAAACACATCTTCCACCACATTCAAAACAGGAGGTATAGCTAAAGGCCTATGCTGGGGTAAAACAAGAATTCCCTAAGCCTTTTCCTGGAATCAGAGAAATCTTGACCTTCCCATTTAAAATGCTCCCTCATGGAATGCAGAGTCTCTGAAAATGAAAAATCCTCAGGAGGAGAAGCAGAAGGAGTAGAATCATCCACATCAGAATCAGAAAAAGGAGGGTACTCCTGCAAGTCTTCAGAAGACTCAAGCCTCCGAGCATTGCTCAAAACTCTCAAACTCAGGTTCCACCCTAGGCCTCTTATCAGGAGGCATAGAACCCCTAATCATAGTAATCAAATCCTCTGCCATTTTAAGCATATGTTTCTTAGGCAAAGATCCTGAAGTACTAGGAGAAACCCCTACAGAAGCTAAACTTGGCCTGCCCCTCAAAGAAGCCTTGGAAACTGAAGGGAGGCTCTAACCACCTTAGGAAGAGAGGGAAAAACAGCCACCTGAGAAGCCCCCTCAGCCTGGCCTACTTCCTGAGAGGATACATCCTGTAACAGTAAAGTCTCCCTGAGACTCCAAAGAGACACCTGGCAAAACCTCCGCTCCACTGAGCCTTCCAAAGAACCGACGCCTGGGACTGTCGGTTCCTCCACCCTAGGCTTTGCTGCTTTATCTTTGCATTTTTAGCCGAAGCCGGAGCATCCGACGGCATTTTATAATTACAACGCTTCCCAAACACTAACCTGGCACAGTCTAACCTTCTCTTAATAGTGCGTTTGTTAAATCTAGCACAAGAGCGGCATCCAACAACGCCGTGCTCAGGCCCTAAACAAGGTATACACAAAGTATGGTAATCCCTATGAGGTATCTGTTTCACAAGAAATACAGTTATTCACTTTTTCTGACATCCGTTAAATACTGAGGCAAGAAAAACCAAAATATTGGTACTTAGCCAACTTTGATTCGGTCTGAAACTCTGACTTCAGAAACTTTCAGAACGCCAACCTGCACTCGCAAAATTGCTTCTGCATCGGACCATGCAAAAGACTGAGGATATGACGGTCATGCGCATTAGTACCTGACCGACGTCAGCCATATACTTTGGTATTCGGGCCGACTGGACAGTGGACTACCCTATAGTTAGGACTGCAGCAATGTGGAATGAAGAACATCAAAGTACCCACAAATTATCACAGACAGCAACCCACTGAGTACGGAAAAAGTAATCCGAGACCTAGGGACCCAAGTAGACCGCGACCTCTCATTTGACACCCACGTTGCCAAAGTGGTTAGAAAAACATTCTACCTTGCACACCTCATCATGAAGGAATTCACATCCAGATCCAAGGATGTCATTGTACCCCTATATTCTTCCCTCAGACCCATAATTGAGTACAATACCCCATTTGGTATGTACCTCACCCGGCACTTGGAACAGCTGGAGAGACCACAAAAGTACCTCACCAAAAGGATCAAGGGTCTCCAACATATGTCTTATTTTGCCAGACTAAAGAAACTTCAGCTCTATTCAGTAGCATACCACCTGCTCAGAGGTGATCTCTGCCTGACGTACAAGGCCATGTCCAATCAGGATCTGATGGACATGCTCCACCTCAAAAAATCCAAATCCATCAGGACCATGACAGCTAAAGACTTAAACCTCGGCACAAGTATGAATAGGACATGCTGGAGGGATAGATTCATAACCCAGAGGCTTCCCATGCTTTGGAACAGGATCCCAGTTTGTATTAGGCAGAGCCCCTCACTGACTCTCTTCAAGAGAAATCTTGATGAGTGGATGGGAGATCGTACCCTAGGTCACATCTGTGTCACTGCTAGACAGGGGCACAGTAAGCTAATTCTATTATATAAGGGGACCTTCATTGTGTCACTACTAGACACAGGCACAGTAGTCTAGATTTATTCTGTACATTTTTGTACCATTTCATGGGGTGGCAAAAGCCACATCACTATGGCTAGGCTTACAAATGCCCCAGGGCAGATAGCCTAGTACTATACTATGAAATTATGTGTATGTAAAATGTTTACTGACCATATTATTTACAATTTAAAGATAATTTCCCATTTTATACAGATGGATGTCTATATAAATGTCGGTCATTTAAGCTACAGTTACGCTTTAAGCAAAGACTTTAAATCAACTGTAGTTCTTTCTTGCATTTACTAAATTAAAAGGCTAGTTTTCCATTAGCACTTGCGTTTAGTTCAATGTAAGCAACCAGCAGGTGCAAACAATTATGAGGTCTGAGCAGTATGTTCTGAAAAAATCTGCAGGGTACAATGCAACTTACTTTTAAATGGACACTGACATGCAGTTCAGTGAAAAGGTAATGAATGATGTCTGAAATTGTGGGAAGTGAATATTTACCCAAGATTGGCCCCCTCAGCTGGCTTGTATTTTGATGCATTAAATTTAACAGTGTAAAATTTAAAGGATGGTCACTGCACTTTTCTTAAGGCTATAAATTAACATTAACCAAAAGCAAGCAAGTTGTGTTTTTTTAACATCTGGGTGGAAAAACAGGCAATAAAAGACAATCTAAGAGGGAACACAGGCTCTAACATTAGCACGGTTAACCGTATCTTTAGAATTAATACCCTACAGGTGCAGCTGTCAATTTGGAGCAGTAGATTTGGTTTTTAAAAAGTGCATATAGTTTTGTGTTTCTTCTGTGAACTTAAGTTTTATACAGTACTACAGGGAAAAGGCTAAGAAAATGGCACATGGATTCAAACAGATGAATAAATTATATACAGGATCAGGCTATGCATACAAGCTGCAACATGAAAACATTCAGAGGCGGGGTTTCATACAATATGTGGGTTTAATAAATATTAAAATGGCTACTTTGTCAGTATTAACATGGAATGCAAGTAGCCCTAAAAAGGAAAGAATATCTAATTAAATTAAATGCAGGGTATAAGCAGCAATGGCACAGGAGATGCGTATGGATAGAAATGAGCATGCAACTTTGACATGTGATTTAGGGTACACTCTAAAGCACACCAGAAACAAAGGAAAAGGAAGGTAACACTGACTGTGAGAGGGGCCCCAATATTGACAGAGAAGTGGAAAAAAGGCAAAAGTGATAGATTTGTGGTAGCAAGGGATTGCTGGAATGGCAGACTTATACAGGCATAAATTTACATTCTACTTAAAACTACCACTAAGGAGTACAGAAAAAAAGTTTTGAGAAATAAGCTTCCAGCAAGGAATATTACTCAAGTTTCAGTCCCCCACCCACCCAGCTTGCAAGTATGGATATACTGTGAGGACCTAGAAGGGAAAACAAAACATGTTAGATTTCTGAAGAAATTAGAATATTTAGTATGGAAGATGTGAATTCGGTAGCAGAAACTTGGATAAAGTATTCCACAGGATACAGAAATTGAGCTACAAGGGGCAGAAATATTTCACAAGAGTGTGTGTATTTAATTGAAAATTTTGACACAAATCCAATAACTACATTAGATCAAGCATAAATAAAAATCTAAGATGATGCAAGGTACTGATGCAAAGTGACACTGACACCTTCCTCTTATCTGTTAAAAACAAAGAAATTTAAATATTTAGTGGGAATTATTGAAGGTAGACGACTAGAGTTGCAGAAATTTACATAGGGGAAGAGAGCAAGCTTTAAGTGGAATAAGCGGATTCTCCCCAGAACAAGGTAGTTTATGGTCACTTGATTTGAAAGGGTACTTTAAAGTTATGTAGTTAAGACTCGTATACACAACTCAAGCAGAAGGTTGTAAAAGTTGAAGTGAATGATAAAAAGGAGGGGGTGTCAAGAAAGGGAAACTAGGATAATGGATGCAAAAGCTTAACGAGAATAACATACAGAGAAATAAAGTAGCATGAAGTTCTTCAAACACTAAGCCAGTGTAGGAAGGGGAAAACATTTTACCAAAAGGGCTGTCTGCAGTCATGGGTATAGAAAATACACAAGGGGGAGGTGGAATCTAATAGAGGAAATTAGCAAAAGAAGCAAGGAAAGTACAGTTGTGTACACTTGCCATAAATGTAGATGTTAGAGTGTATTCACCGTTGCAGTAATCACATTTGGGTTATCTGCTTGCAGTAGCCCTCAGTGGGCCTGATTAACAAAGTCTTGGGTCCTGCGTCGGCTGCTGTCTCTTCGTCCGTGACGTCAGGTCATCAGGAGTATAAAACATGCAGCAGACACCATTACATCAGTTTTCCTTGCCCAAGATGACAGGTGCCCTGCTAATAGGAAGCAATTAAATCTATAAATATACAAGGTTATACCTCCAAAAAAGGAAAAAAAAAAAAAAAAAAAAAAAGCAAATACACCAAAAAGCTTTTAAGCATAGTAAAGGAAAATAGAGGTATAGCCAAAAAAAGTCAAGGGGCTGGAGGGAGGGTAACCAGGACTGCAACAGTGAATACACTCTAACATCTACATTTATGGTAAGTGCACTCAACTGTACAACGTTCTTCGTGTTTCACTGTTGGAGTCATCACATTTGGGTAGATTCCCAAAGCTAAGAACGGGAGGAGGAATTTAGATAGCATTAGGACCAGCTATAAGGCCCTGCAAGACTGCAGTGGCAAAGCCAGTTCTGGATTTTAGAGAAAACTGGCAAATGGTAATGCTTGGTGAAAGTATGTACAGAACTCCAGGTAGCAGCTTCTAGGATGTCCCTGGTAGGTACGCCTCAGAAATGCTGTATTGGTAGATGCAGCCCTGGTTGAATGGGGTCTGATCCCCTGTGGGATAGGTTTTCCATGGTGCTTATAGTAGAAATGAATGCAATGGCCTATCCATTTAGAAATGGTTTGCTTTGAAATAGCCTTTTCCCTCTGTCACTGCAGCAAATGCCACCAGCAGTTGTTCAGATTTTCTTTGAGGTTTAGTCCTGTCCAAGTAGAATCTAAGTTGTCTGTGCGGATTCACTTCAGAAGCTCGAATCCCCAAAATCTCGAATTTCATATAACCGAGACCAAAAGATCGAGTTTTGGAAACTCAAACTTCTGAAATGAAACCGTAAAAAAAAAAAACCTCTAACACTGCTTTTGCAGGGGGGCTTTGCCCCTCTGCACCCCCCACACCCCTCCTACTTAAATATACCAACTCCGAGATCGTGCTACAGTGGGGAAAAGGGAAATCTCCCATTTTGCGCTGTATGCGGAAGCACAAAAAGGGAGATTTCCCACTTCCTGTCAACACCGCAGAAAAGATAAAAACATTCCGTGCACACAGACCGTACAGGAATCCTTGCCTCTATGTGCACGTAACGTTTTAATATAAGTAAGGTCTTATTTTTTAACACTTTACATATTCGATTTACTGAAATCTCGATCATATGGTTTCGACCATATGAAATTCGAGATTTCAGTAATTCGATTATGTGAAGTGTTCCCGTCTGTGCACATCTAAGGAATGCAGTAGCTGTTCCACTTTGTTCTGTGGATTAGGAAAGAAGGTTGGTAAATGAATGGACTGAGTAAGGGCCACACTGGATACCACCTTGGGAATGAAAGAGGGACTAGTCCTGAGGGACACCCTGTCTGCATGAAAGATAAAAGGCTCCACTGCCATAAGGGCCTGTAATTCAGATACCCTTCTTGCTGAAGTGATTGCTAAAAGGAAAGCTGTTCTCCAAGAAAGGGATTTTAAATCTGCAGTAGCAGCTGAGACGAAAGGAGGAAGGGTGAGTTTCTCCAATACAAAGAGTTAAGGTCCCAGGCTGGAGTTGGAGCTCTCCTGGGTGGTCTTAAATTTTGGCCCCTCTAAGGAACTGCTTGAGCAGTGGATGAGAGAAGAGGGGAGATTCTGTGTTATAATGAGCTGAAATGGCTGAGGTGTGAATTTTTAATGAGAAAAAGACGAGCCCTTGTGAAGCATCTCAGTTAAGTATTGTAAAATCTGAGGTAAATTGGGCACTGTTGTGCTCATCCCTTGAGACTGGTTCCAGGCACAGAACCTTTTCCATTTTTCAGCATAACATTTTCTAGTACTAGGCCTCCTTGCCTCTAAAATAATATTCATCACTGGTTTACTGAAGGATGGGTAAAGGAGAGATTAGGTAATTAGCCAGGCTGCTAGGTTCAGTGTTTGAAGCTGAGGGTGCAGAATCTGGTTCTCCAGCTGAGACAGCAGGGTAGGAGTCTGAGGCAGGTGCCATGGGGCCAACAGTGACGCACTGCGCAAGAGGGGGGACACCAGTGTTGGCATGGCAAGTCTGGTGCAATCAAAATCATCCTTGGTTTGTCTTGCTTGATCTTTAGTAGTACCCTGGAGAGAAGAGGCAGTGGAGGAAAGGCATAAACTGATAGGTTTTTCCAGCTGAAGGACAGAGCATCCACTTTCCAAGCTTGTCTGTGGGGAGTCCTTGTGCAAAATTTGTCCAATTGATAGTTTTGGTGGGAGGCAAACAGGTCTATATCTAGGCTCCCCATTTGCGTGACATGTTGAAAATCCTTTGTTTCAGTTTCCGCTCATGCGGGTCCATGAGGTTTCTGCTTAGTTCGTCTGCCAGTGTATTTAGTTTCCCTGGCAGGAATAGAACTTGTAGATGCACTTGGTAGCTCAAGGCTGTGTTCCACAATGCCATGGCTAGTCTGCAGATGCATACCCCCCCTGCTTGTTTATGTACCACATAACAGTGATGTTGTCAGTCTTTACCATTAATTGTCCTGGAAGAATGTGGTCCTTGAAGGCTGTCAGAGCATTCTGTACAGCTAACATTTCTTTTTGATTGATATGCAGGTGCATTTGACTTGGGTTCCATTTGCCCTGAATGCACTTCCCTGCCAGGTAAGCCCCCCTGCCAGGTGAGCCCCCCATGCATATAGTCTGATGCGTCTGCTGTTAGGGTTTGGGCAGCAGGGGGAAATGTGAATGGTAGTCCATTGTCTTGGTGGCAAGCCTCTGCCCACCAAAGGAACTCTAGGCCTAGGCAAGGCATGATAGGAATCACTGATTCTAGATCCTGAGAATGTTGACACATAGGCTTTTTAGATACCACTGTAGTACTCATATGCAGTCTTGCATATGGAATTAGAAGAATGCAGGAGGCCATGAACCCCAAAGCTTGTAGCATTTGCCTTGCAGATAGCAGTTTTTTTCTGGCCACTTGTTTGAAGTAGGTTGTCAAATTAATTTGTTTTTCTGGCATGAGGAAAGCCATCTGGGAAGTTGTATTCAAGTTTGCTCCCAGGAATATAATTTGTTTACAGGGTACCAGGTGCGATTTATTTTAGTTTATGGTGCACCCCAGACAAGTTAGCACCTTTTGTACAAAGGCCAGATGTTTCAAAAGTATGTCCTGGCTTTCTGCCTGAAATAGACAATCGTCCAGGTATGGGTATATTTGAATATTTCTTTGCCTGCAAAATACAATGACTGGAGCTAGGCACTTTGTTAATACCCTGGGCACAGTAGATAAGCCAAAGGGCAGTGCAGAAAACTGATTGTGTGTGTAGACTGCTTTGAAGCGTAGGTATCCTCTGCAAGATTCCCTGAATGGGATGTGCAGGTATGCTTCCTTTAAATCTACTGTTGCCAGCCAGGCATCTTTGCCTAGCATAGGAAACAATTGGTGAAGAGTTAGCATCTTGAATTTTGGAATCACCAAAAAGGTGTTTAGAGTAGACAGGTCCAGGACAGGATGCCATGAAATGTCTTCTATGTACCAGGAAAAGTCTTGAGTAGAAACCTTGTCCCTTCTCCTCCGCTGGTACCAACTGAATAGCCCCTATGCTTGAGAGAGAATACTTGCTTTTGGGCCTCTGCCCACTGATTTGGAGGTAGATCCTGCCAACCTTTTGGAGTTGGTAACGTGTGGAAGTGAAATCTGTATCCTTGGGACACTATTTAAAACCCATTTGTCCTGGGTAATGATTCTCCAGTTCTTTGCATGAAGTGCAATCTTTCCCCGCAAAGGGGCAGACAGCTGAGAAGTGCTTGGAAGTTTTAAAAAGAAGTCATTGAGACAGTTTACCATAGGGGGAGTTTTATTACTCCCAGATTTGGAAGTGGAGGCCCCTCACTGCTTAGTCCTGTGCGCCCCCTGGGACTGAAGCCTGGGTGCACTGCTGGATCTGGGTTTGGACTGAAGGTCTGGAAGAGGCAGGAAAGGACCAATTCTTAGAAGGCCAATGCCTACTAAATCTTGGAGGTTGTACTTGTAAAAAATCTTTAACAGTCTGCATACATTTGGCTTTTTCGTCCATCTTTTTAAGAACGTCTTCTGCCTTGTTGCCAAACAGGCAGTCCTGATTTAAGGGAGCATCCAGTAATTTCGCTTTAACATGATCTGGCAAGGATTGCTCCTTAAGCCAAGCATGCCTTCTAAGTACAGACCCAGTTACCGCAGCCCTGCAAGATGCCGCTACTGAATCAAAACCACACTGCAAAGTATGTTTACCAACTTGTTGAGCAGAATGCATTAAATCCTGTAAATCCTTATTTTCAGCACAATCAGGAATCAACATTTTCTGTTTAAGCAATTCAATAATATGCAGCTGATACTTTAACATATGAAACTGGCAAGTCAAGGCCCTAATGGCTAAAGATGCAAAAGTGTATACCTTCTTACCCCATCTATCCAGCGCCCTGGAGTCTCTATCAGAGGGGGTAGGATTTTTGGCAGTAGTAGCTTTAATGCCCTTGGGTCCCTGTGAAATGGTTTCAGGATCCGCAGTAGGATTTTTGAAAAGGAACTTGTGAGAGTCAGGAACCCTGTAATATCTATCAGGTTTTCTGGGAGCAGGAGGTAGAGAGTAAGGGGCCAAGCTAGATTCAGAAAAGGCATCAATGTCCAGTACAGGAGGTATAGCTAAAGGCCTGTGCTCGGGCAGGAGTAAGAAATCCCTAAGCCTCTTTTTAGAAGAGAAATCCTGACTTTCCCAACGAAAATGCTCCCTTAGAGTATGCAAGGTTTCACCAAAAGAGAAATCCTTTGGGGGGGGGGGGGGGGTGTCAGAGGGAATGGAGTCCTCAGCATCAGAATTCTCATAGGTAGAGAAGGGTAAATGCTGGTCATCAGAGGAAACAAATTTTAGAATTCTGGTCAGAAGTATAAACAAACTCTGTCCTAGGTCTCTCTTAGAGGGGGAAGGTTGGCTTCCCCTGATTAAAGTAATAAGGTCTTCAGCCATTCTCATTTGTTTTTTAGGCATAGAGGCCTGACCATGTGGTCTGGGCGTCAGTTTTCTAGGCATGGTTCGAGATTTAGGCCTTGAAGAAGAAGATGGCGTCAGTTTAATATGCAAGCCAGTAGGCCTGAATACACCCTCAGAAGCCGGTGCCTGCACAGCGGCTCCGGACCCATCCAAGGTAAAGACATCCGCAGGTTCCACAGTTGAAGCATCTCGCGGCATACTGGACTCCAAATGGGTCTCAGAAGAGGCCTGCAAATCTGAAGTAGTGGGCATCAGGGGCTGTGAAAGCGTCTCACTGAGTACCGGCGAACTGGCGACTGGCTTAGGAGAAGCGTTGTCGGCAGTTTTGGACTTAGGCGGCCTGTCTCTGTCTTTATCTTTGAGTTTTTCAGAACGTCGGTAGTCGAATGGCTTAACGAAGACATATCAGGATAATTAAACAGAGCACCAAATTTAGAAGCGAAAATATTTATTTATATTTGTTGACCGGGAGTGTCCGACTGGAAGTAGGTCCATTTTCAGTGGAGGCCCGGGGAGAAAAGCTCCACAGTTAAAATAAACAGACAGTAGTTACATTGGATTACATAGCGATTAACAATTTACATAGCAATTACTTACAACATATTTACAGATGAAGAACATAGTACATCAGTAGACAACTAGAATCTTTATCTGTGAAGTACATAACAGACACTAACAAATGTTACAAGAAGTTCCTGCTGTACAATAAGTACTGGCTTAGGAGCATCTGAGCTTACTATAATCAAGGTAGTTAGTGGAGTGGAAAGAAAGGTAGTGGTTGGATGGGGAGGGTGATATTAGAGTGGGTGTTGCAAGGGCATAGCCACCATGTTTTTAAGTGCACTTTTAGTAAAGTTTTGAAGTGGGTGCATGATGGTATGGAGGTAATTGTGGATGGGAGGGAGTTCCATAATTTGGCTATGGTGCAAGAGAATAGTGCTTCACCAGCAGAGTTATTGGCTTTAGTGATCTGCAAGTGATTTTTGTTGCTGTATCTTAGCGTTCTGGTGGTGCAATAGGGTTGGAGTAGATTCTGGAGGGATGGGACATTTAGTGGATGGTTTACTACTTTGTGGGTGAGTGAGTGTCGATACCATTGAAGGATTTTAGGGAGTTCAAGCCAGCCCAGTTCGGCAAGTGAGAGACAGTGGTGACTACGGTAGGATGCCCCTGTGGCGAATCTGGCAATTTTGTTGTAGCAGGTCTCTAGCTTGTTTAGATCGCATTGCCTTAGGTTGGTATATATTGGAGAGGCGTAAAGTAGGGTGGAGATAAGGTGGGAAATTGCTATTCAAATATTTGCTTCTTTGGTGAGAAGTTGCTTACTTCTGTATAGCGCTCCTAGTTTTTTGTGGACTTTTTTATGGTCATGGATATGTGAATGTCAAATTTTAGTTTATTGTCTATTTCCACTCCTAGCAATTTGGTGTGTTCAGTTGGGTATATAGTGGTGTTGTCTTTTGCTGTGATGTTAAAGTGAGAGTTGTTTTGAGTATGTTTGGTGGGTTGGAACATGAGTAGTTTAGTTTTGTTTGGGTTGAGTATTAATTGGGCATCGGATAACCAAATTTCAGCAGAGGAAAAGGCTTCCTGTGTGACTTTTTGCAGTTTGGGTAGGGACTGGGCTGAGCAGATGATGGTTGACTCATCTGCGTATTGTATGAGTGTGCCATGTTTGGTGGCAGAGGCTAGATTATTGGTGAAAACAGAGAAGAGTAGGGTTCCAAGGATGGATCCTTGGTGGAGACAGGTAGTTGGGGAGATATGTCATTCTGCCATACAACGGATTGTTGGTGGTCAGACAGGTAACTCTGAAACCAGTTGGTGACTGACTGCGAGAAGGATAGGTTATTGAGGACAGAGATAAGCTGTTTGTGTGGGACCATGTCAAATGCTTTAGATAGGTCTAGGAAAGTAGCAGAGGACAGATAGCCATTGTTTTTATGCTGAAGGATAGTGTTAGTAAAGGAGAGTAAGGCAGTGGTGCTGCTATGGTTTGGTCAGAAACCATGCTGAGTATTGGAAATGTTGTTATTAAGGAGGTAGTCTGAGACCTAAGAGTGCATGCATCTCTCTAGTATTTTGGAGTGTGGAGAAAGAATAGCTATGGGGCAGTAACTGGTTAGTTCTGTGGAGGGGAATTATATGTGATACTTTCCACAGTGTGGGAAAGTACAGTTTTGTACCTACCATAAATGTAGATGTCCGAGAAGTATGCATCTGCAGTCCTAACAAATGGGTTGTCCTGGCCTCAGGCAGCCCTTCGGTCGGCCGGATTCCAAAGTCTGGGTCTGGCCTCGGCTGATGTCGCACTTCACCCGACGTCATAGCTGCAGTTCAGCGGGTATAAAGGCATCAGCCGACGCCATTTTCCTCAGTGTTTCTTGCCCCAGATGCCAGGTGCCCTCTAGGAAGGCTAAATTTGGATAAATGCAAATGTTTCCAAACAATAGAGAGCAAATAGAAATAAACATGTATATACATATATACAAACAAATACACAATAATAGATTCCCCCAGCTAGCTACAAGATGGGCAAATACCCTAGGAGTACCATAGAGGGGAAGGAGGGTGGGTAATCCTGACTGCAGATGCATACCTCTCGGACATCTACATTTATGGTAGTTACAAAACTGTACTATGTCCTTCAAGGATGCATCTGCAGTCCTAACAAATGGGTAGAATACCATAGCCAAACTGGGGGAGGAGGCACTAAGGAAGCACTAAGAGTTTATGGTGTAGTTAAGATCCCTTGCAAAACAGCAGTGGCAAAACCTGCTCGGGATCTGGAGTATAAAGGTAGATTATAATGCTTGGCAAAAGTATGCACGGAGCTCCAAGTAGCAGCCTCTAAAATGTCTTTGGTAGCCACTCCTCGTAAGAAAGCTGTAGTAGTGGCTGTAGCCCTTGTGGAGTGAGGTCTGATGTTTTCTGGAGTTGCCTTTCCATGAAAAGAGTAACAAAATCTAATGCAATTTCCTATCCATTTTGAGATTGTTTGTTTTGAAATTGCTTTTCCTTCCATTCCTGTTGCATATGCTACCAGAAGCTGGTCAGTTTTTCTATTGTTCTTGGTTCTGTCCAGGTAGTAGCGCAATTGTCTGCGTACATCCAAAGTATGCAGCAATCTCCCCCCCCTGTTCTGCGGGTTGGGGAAGAATGTTGGTAGGTGTATTGCTTGGTTTAATGATACCCTGGAGACCACCTTTGGCATAAAGGTAGGATTAGTTCTCATGGACACTCTATCCTGATGGAAGATAAGGAAGGGCTGTACTGCCATTAATGCCTGTAATTCAGAAACCCTTCTAGCTGAAGTGATTGCAAGCAGGAATGCAGTTTTCCATGATAAGTACTGTATTTCTGCTGTGTGTCAACTTTTCTAACACAAAGTTCAAGTCCCATGTAGGCAATGGTGGTTTCCTTGGTGGCTTTACATTTTTAATTCCTCTGAGAAACTGCCTGAGTAGAGGTTGAGAAGACTGGAGGATCCATGTTGTATTCTGCTGAAATTGCTGATGCATGAATCTTAATGGAGGAGTAAGACAGACCATTGTGGAAAAGCTCTGCTAAGTATTCCAGGATGTTAGCTATGTTTGCCAATGATGCATCTACTCCTTTTGTTGCACTCCAAATGAGATATCTTTTCCATTTTGCAGAATAAGTTTTCCTTGTTGAGGCTCTGCGAGCCTCCAAGATAATGTCTTTAACCTTTGAGATAAATCTGGGTTATTTTTCCTTATGTAATGTTCCAAGCAGCTAGCTGCAGTGTTTTCAAGTTTGGATGCAGGATTTTGAAGTTGTTCTGTGTTAGCAGTAGAGGTAGTAGGGGTAGAGGCCATGCGTGTTCCCGGGACATACTCCTCAGTAGCGGGTACCAATGTTGCCTCGGCCAATCTGGAGCTATCAAGATGATCCTCGGGTGATCTTCTTTGATCTTCAGTAGCACTTTGTGCATCAAAGGAAGAGGTGGGAATGCATATGCTGTCAGGTTTTCAGGGAGTCCACCTTCCCAGCAAGTGGGTGGTATGTCCTTGTGCAGAATTTTTTCAATTGGTGGTTGTGTGGGGATGCGAACAGGTCTATTTCTGGCAGTCCCCATTTCCTTGTGATGGTTTTGAAGATGTCTGGATGCAGCATCCATTCGTGGGCATCCGTGGTGGTTCTGCTTAAGATGTCTGCTAGTATATTTTCTTTTCCTGGCACAAATATGGCTTGGAGCTGAATGTTGAGGCTCAGGGCCACATTCCAGAGGTCCATTGCCATCCGGCATAGAGGATATGAATGTGTGCCTCCCTGTTTGTTGATATACCACATAACTGTGGTGTTGTCCGTCCTTATCAGCAAATGACCCTGTTGAAGAAATGGTCTGAATGTCTGAATTGCCTGTTTTGCTGCCAGCATCTCTTTTTGATTTATGTGTAGGTTCATCTGGTCTTGAGTCCATAAGCCTTGTATGCACTTGTCCACCATGTGTGCCCCCCAACCGAGGTCTGAGGCATCCGTGGTGATAGTCTGGCTTGGGTGAGGCCTGTGGAAGGGCAGTCCTTTGTTCAATTGACAGGCCTGGGCCCACCACTGGAGTTCTTGCTTCAGGCATGGAATTATTGGAATTTGGGTTTCTAGGCTGTGCTTGTGCTGAGACCATAAATTCCTCAGGTACCATTGCAACTTCCTCATATGTAGTCTGGCATGTGGAATTAATATTATGCAGGATGCCATGTAACCCAGGGCTTGCAGGATTTTCCTTGCTGTAAGCTGGTTCTGCGTTGTTAATGCCATGAAACAGAGTGGTAGCTGCTTCTGTTTTTCTGCTGTGAGGAATGCCATCTGGTTTGATGTGTCAAGTTCTGCACCCAGGAAGGTTATCCTTTGGGATGGCATCAGCCTTGACTTTTTTGTGTTGACTGTGTACCCCAGGGCTTGCAGCAGGTGAATAACCTTTTTCAAATCTTTTGTTAATTTGTCTTTGCTGTCCGCTTGTAACAGGCAGTCGTCCAGGTATGGATAAATTTGAATTCCCTGAAGCCTGCAATGAGCAATTACTGATGCCAGGCATTTCATGAATACTCTGGGCGCAGTAGATAAGCCAAAAGGCAATGCTGAGAATTGATAATGCTCTGATCCTGCAAGAAATCTGAGGTATTTTCTGCAATTTGGTCGTATGGGGACGTGCAGGTATGCCTCCTTGAGATCCAGAGTCACCAGCCAAGACTCCTTGCCCAGCATGGGAAGAAGTTGCTGTAGGGTCAGCATTTTGAATTTTGGAACAATGAGATATGTGTTTAGAGCGGACAAGTCGAGGATAGGTCTCCATTGGTTTTCCTTCCTTGGTACTAGGAAAAGCCTTGAATAAAATCCTTGTCCTTGTTCCATAGCCGGTACCTTTTCTATAGCTCTCATCCTTAGTAAGTGGTCTATTTGCTGTAGAGCGTTTGTCCTTTGGTTTGGAGGTAGGTTTGGCATTCCTCTCTTCCTTGGAAGAATATGGAAGTGAAACCTGTAGCCTTTGTCTAATGTCTGTAAAATCCATTTGTCTCCTGTAATGTAATGCCAATTTACTGAAAATAAGGCTAGCTTTCCGCCTAAGGGTGCTGCCAGTTGTTCCCTGGTAGGCGGTTTCAGAGCCAAGTCACTGTGATTGTCCTGTGGAAGTGGTAGTGGCTGGATCTGTGGCAGTAGTTCTCTGGCTGTTAGGCTGCCACTGACGTCCCCTGTAGGCACCTCTGGATTGACCTCTGCCTCTAGGGCGCCTATTTCTGCTTCTCTGTGCTCTGGTGGTGTCTGGAAAGGACCAATTCTTGGAAGGCCAGTTCCTACTAAACCTCGGAGGCTGGACCTGTAAGAAATCCTTGACTGTCTGGACAGATTTAGCTTTTTCTTCCACCTTCTTCAACACTTGCTGTGCAGGGGAACCAAACAAACTGTGCTTTTCCATGGGAGCATCTAGAAGCTTTGACTTAACATGGTCTGGTAAGGATTGCTCTTTTAACCATGCATGCCTTCTGATCACTGCACCAGTCATAGCTGATCTAAAGGTAGCCTCCAGTGCATCATAGCCGCATTTTAAGGAATGATTACTGACCTGCTGAGTGTTATGCACCAAATCCTGAAGGGACTTGCGGTCTAAAGGTTCAGGCGAGGACAGTTTTTTAGTGAGCTGATCTAACAGAAATTCCTGATACTGAATCATGTGGAATTGACAGTTTAAGGCCCTAGCCGAAAGAGTAGCAGAAGTATAAACTTTTTTACCCCATCTCTCCAATGCCCTAGATTCTCTTTCAGAGGGGAGGGGGTTTTTGGCAGAGGCAGCTGCTACAGCTTTGGGGCCCTGTGAAATAGTTTCAGGATCTGCAATAGGAGCCTTATACAAATGATAATGTGTGTCCGGAACCCTGTAGTATCTGTCGGGCTTAGCAGGGGCCGGAGGCAGTGAGTCAGGGGCAGTACAAGCATCATTAAATGCATCATCCACAACTTTAAGTACTGGAGGAATAGCTAAAGGCCTATGCTGTGGTAAATGTAAAAAGGTCCTAAGCCTTTTCCTAGAGTCTGAAAAATCCTGGCCCTGCCATTGAAATTGTTCCCTCAAAGCATGCAAGGTTTCCCCCAAAAGAAAATTCCTCAGGAGGAGAGGCAGAAGGTATGGAATCCTCTGCATCAGAGTCCTCATATGGAGAGTAAGGGCCCTCTGGAGGATTTGTATTTTCTGAATCATCAGAGGAATAATCTGAAGAAACTGGCTCAGGGGGCTCTGCTCTAAGCCTCTTCTCTGGAGGTGGGTGAGAGGCCCTGTCAGGGTGAGACTGGGTTCCCCTGATCAAAGAAATGAGATCCTCTGCTAGACTAAGCATTTGAGTACTAGAGCTAGGCCTGTGAGAGGGGGCTTTAGCAGGCACGGCCTTTGAAGATTTAGCTGCTTTAGCCCTGGCAAAAGCCTTAATTGACATGGATGCAGGGGCCTAGCAGCTCCACGTGCAGGAGTAGATACATCTAAGGGGATAGTATCTGATAAATCCTGAGAAACTGTAAGAGCAGGTGGATTTTCCGTAGCAGATTCAGCCATGCTGGAAGAGGCCTCGGTAGAAGGAGGCATGCTTTCGCCGAAGGAAGAACCTGACTCGGTTTCGACGAAACCGAGACACTCATGTTAGCTTCACCGCGTTTCGCCGAAACCGCGGACCGCGAGTGTCGGTCCTTTTCCTAACGCTTTTAGCTAATTGTGAAGTCGGAGTCTCCGACGGCATGATATAAGCAAAAGCGGGCCGAAAACTCCTCTGCAAACTCCGACCGACGCCTAAGTGTCCGTCGGTTGAAGGAAGCACAGGCTAGACAAGCTGCTACATCGTGGTCTGGGCCTAAACAAGGTAGGCAGTAAGAGTGGAAATCTTTATGAGGTATTTGTTTCCCACAAGTTAAACAGTTATTCACTTTTTCTGACATCGGCTGAGGCAAGAAAGAGTCCCCAACGGGGTACTTAGCTTTTTAGAAGTCTTCGGTAGTAGCAATCTCTGGTTCTGACCGACCGGCACTTGCGAACAGCTTCTGCTTCGGGCGCCACGCGGCAAGAAAGACTGAGGAAAATGGCATCGGCTGATGCCTTTATACCCGCTGAACTGCAGCTATGACGTCGGGTGAAGTGTGACATCAGCCGAGGCCAGACCCAGACTTTGGAATCCGGCCGACCGAAGGGCTGCCTGAGGCCAGGACAACCCATTTGTTAGGACTGCAGATGCATCCTTGAAGGACATCGTAACTTTCTGACAGAGATCGGTTAATCAAGATGGATACTGGGTAGGCCAGAGCATCAGCTGCGATTTGTAGATATTCACTTGGGAGGTTGTCTGCTGCTAATCTGGTGGGCTTAAGTTTAGTTGAGTTTTTTTATGTTGGAGGTAGGTACAGGAGAAAAAGAGAAGGCAGTGGGGAGATTACTAGTTGAAGGTGTGGGTTGGAGGGGAGGGGGGTTGTGTTGTTTAGCTAATGATAGTATGGTTTGTGTGAAGTGTGTGTTGAATGAGGTAGCAATATTTTCTGAGGAGTGAGGGATGTTAGCAGGAGGGGTACTGACTTTACCTGGGTGGAGGATGAAGTTTATGGAGGACCAGAATTGTTTGGGGCTGTGTTGGGAGGAGTCTAGGGCAGACTGGTAGTATTGGAATTTGTCCTGTTTCATTAGCTTTTGACTCTATTGCGTAGTTCTAGGAATTTCTGTCTAGTTGAGGGGGTTTTGGTTTTGCGCCAGTGCTCCCAGGCTTTATCCCCGTTTTTCATTTCTGACTTAGTGGTTTTCTGTAGCCATGGGGAGGGTTGTGCTTTGATTCTGGAAAGTCTTATGAGGGCATGGTAATTAAGGATGCTCAGGAAGCTAGTATTAAAAAATTAAACTGAGTCATCAAGACTGAGGTACTTTAGAGGATGCCAGTTGCATTCTTTGAGGGATGAGATGAATTTGAGTGGGTTAAAGTTTTGTTTTTACGTATTTGATGGTAGATGACAGGTTTAGCTTGGTATAGGTATTTTTTGAGTAGGAATGTTGGGGAGTGATCACTGAGGCCATCTGATAAGCAGCCCGTTATATATGACTGGGGGCTCTTACTAACTAGTATCCAGTCCAGGGTAGTGTGCTTGCTGGAGTTTTTATTTATCCTGGTTGGCGACTGGACTAGTTGGGTGAAGCCATGAAGGTTTTCATGATGGGTTGGATGGTTGCCAGAACAGGATTGCCAGTCAATATTGAAATCACCTAAAATGATAGTTTCTTGGGGGAGATGGTGGGTAGACCAGCTAAGGAGGTTTTCTAATGGAGGGATGTTTTGGCCAGGTGGGAAGTAGCATCCAATTATGTTGCTGGTTTTGTTTTGGTTTATTTTGAGGTTGGTAAATATTATTTCTTCATTGCCTATTTAATTGTCTATAACATACAGATGACTGATAGTTTGTGGTGTAAATAAGGCACAAAACCGACAGCGAGGTATGTCATGGTCAGGGCCTAGGCAAGGAATACAGTATGAATGAAAATCTTTATGAGGTATTTGCTTTTCACAAGAAATGCAATTATTTACTTTTACTGACATTGGTTTAGAGCAAGAAAAAGTTCTCCAACGGGGTACTTAGCTTTTAGAGCAAGAAAAAGTTCTCCAACGGGGGACTTGGCTTTTAGTTGAAGACTTCGGTTTTGAAACTCGAAAACGAAAATTTCAGGAGTCGGCTGACCGGCACTTGCGAATTGCTCCTGCTTCGGGCACTGCACGGCAAGAAAGACTGCTGTAATGGCGTCGGCTGCATGTTTTATACCCGACGACCTGATGTAATGGAAGAAGAGACAACAAAGGACGCAGGACCCATTCTTTGTTAATCAGGCCGACTGAGGGCTACTGCAAGCAGATAACCCAAATGTGATGACTACAACAGTGAAACACGAAGAACATCTGGGAGCAAACAACATCAGACTGAAAGGTAATAGAGTGGGAGGATGACAAGCAGGAGTTTAGACTGTAGATTAGAGACTGCCTTTCTTATCAAGGAGTACAGGTAAATAGAAAGGGAGAGAGCAGTGTTAAGTGAAAAGCAGTTTCATTAGATCTGTTAGTGGAGTCTAATGCTGTTAAAGAAATAATTATATGGCACATAAAACACAGTATAATGGCTATAAGAATCAATCAGAAGAGGTTAAAGTCTAGTAAGAGAATAGAAAGGCAAATTACAAAGGAGTAAAGGGAAGAAATCTATAGGATACCTGAATATACAGAAAGTTTAGAATTGTTACATGGAATTGTTCACATATGTATAAACAGTAATCACATTTTAGATGATTTTTTTTTCCAATGGTAGAATGCAAATGTGCTAAATGTGATGGGAAGATACAGGAAACTGAAAACATTTTTGGGAGGAATAGGTTCATAGGTTGGTACTAGGCTATCGGCCCTAGGGCCTATACAAGCCTAGCCATAGCAATTCCCTGGATATTTCTTCCCACAATATTTACTTCTCTGGACCCCTGTCTAGCAGGGAGACTGACATGATCCCCGGGGTGAATTTCCTATCTCCCATCCAATCATCAAGGTTCCTTTTGAGGAAGGCCAAGGAGGCTCTCTGCTTGACACGTATGGGCAGTCTATTCCAGAGTATGGGAAGTCTCTGGGTCAGGAACCTATCCCTCCAGCATGTTTTGTTCATTGTGATTACAAGGTTTAGATCCCTGGAGGTGTGGCTCTGAAGGACTGGGATTTCTTTAAGCGGAACATGTCCCACAGCTCAGGGTTTGACATGGCCTTGTATGTTAAGCAGAGATCGCCTCCGAGTAGACAATATGCCACAGAGTATAGCTGGAGTTTTTTTAAGACGTTCAGCATTTGTCATCTGCTTTAGGCCTGTGATTCTTTTAGTGAGGTATTTCTGTGGCCTTTCCAGCTGTTGCAGATGTCTTGTGAGGTACATACCAAACAGGGCATTTTACTCTATAATGGGTCTAATGAGGGATGAGTACAGTGGGACAATGACCTCCTTTTTTCTGGATGAAAAGCCCTTAGTGATGAGGTGTGCCACATAGAAGGATTTCCTGACTGTTGTGGCGATGAGGTTATCGAAAGTGAGACCACTGTCCACCTGTGCCCCTAAGTCTCTCATCACACTTTCAATGTTTAGTATACTGCCACCTATGTGGTAATTCATGGGTACATGTTTTTTTTTTTTCCAATGGGGATAACTATACATTCCTTGGCATTAAACTTGAGCCCATGGCTCTGGCACCAGGCATCTGTTTCTGTAAGGCCCTTTTGTAGAATATCCACATCATTTGGGGATTCAATAATGGCTCCCAGTTTGCAGTCATCTGCGAATTTTGTTAGCCAGAGTCCCTTAGTGTTGGCCTGTACATCAGAGACGTAGATGCTAAACAAGAGTGGTCCCAGGACTGAACCCTGAGGTACTCCACTTGTCTGGAGCTGGATTTGGAGTCTGCTACTTTTAAAGTCTGGGTTCTGTCAGTAAGCCAGTTGGCAACCCATCGAGTGATGTAGGGATTAATGCCCAGCTTAGTAAGTTTATCTATGATTCCAGAGTGGGGGATGGTGTTGAAGGCCTTGGCGAGGTCCAGATAGGCCGTGTGGACCGCCTTACCCTCGTCCACAGCTCTGGAGACTGATTCGAAGAATTCAATCAGGTTCAGGAGACAAGATCGACCCTTCACAAACCAAACTGGGTGGGGTCCAGTGTTTGAAGGTTGCCAATGTCTGTTTATAAATTCCATGCCCTTGCAGATCAGGCTCGTCAGACTGATGGGACGGTAGTCCCCGGGATCCAAGGTGGATTCCCCCCTTGAGGAGTGGGATAACTGTAGCTGTGCGCCACTCAGTGAGCACGAAGCCTGAGGTGAGGCTATGATTAAACATGACACTTAGGTGAGGTGCCAGTTCATTTTGTAGTTCATGTAGTACATAGCCTGGGATGTCATCTGGTCCCATGGATGCTGTATTGTTAGCTTTAGAGAGTGCGGTTTCTACCTGTGTGGCCATGATTACCGGAGTTTGGCAATCTTTTGGTACTGAGATTGGCCCTTTAGGGGGTGAGAGGGAGGTGAAGTTGGCACTAAATTGATCTGCCAGGATATTGGCAATATCCTTGGGATCAGTATAATTAATAACACTCTGTTGAAGCTCACATCAGATCGGAGCATTGCCATTTAGAGTCCTGACATAACTATAGAACGCCTTGTGGTTGTCTTTGGAATCTTTGGCAATTTTATTTTCGTAAATAGCTTTTGAGGATTTTATGAGGGATCTCAGCTTCTTACTGAGGCTGGTGAGGGAGTTTTTTGCATCCTGGGATTTTCCTCTTTTCTGCAACATTTTCTTCCTTCTGTTGTATAGTTTGTTTATAGCAGGGGACCACCAGATTGGCTTCTTTTTTTGGAGGAGAGCATCTTGGTTCTATTTGGGATGGCACGAGTGGATGTGTTCGTACAGTGCCTTAGTGTAGGATTCTGCAGTCGAACTTTCAGATCCCGTTTGCATGGGTGTCGTGAAGTTGGTCACTTCTGATCAGTAGCATGTAGTTGGCTTTGGAGAAGTTTTTTTAAGGAGGTTTCCTTACTGGGGGGTGGGGATGTCAAGGGTGATTTGCTTATGGCCAGACCTGACCAATGAGGAGGTGACCACTGGTGTGGAGCATCTCTCTCTCTCATGTTGGTAATGACCAGGTCTAGGATATTGGAGCCCCCTGGTGGGACAATGGATTAGTTGATTCAGGGTGTTGGAATTTATGAATTCCAAGAACCGTTGGGAAAATGAGTTGGTACCAGAGTAGTTTTCCCAGTTAATGGCAGGGTAGTTGAAATCATCCAGTATTAGGGTGTTTGGTTGTATCTTAATATTTTCCAGTATGTTTAGAAAGGTGTAGTGATAATCTTGGGGCATGGTGGGGGATCTGTAGCAAGCTACAATTTGGATTGCAATCTTACCTAGTGTTAGTTACACCTGGAGAATTTCAGATGCATTGTGTTGGGCAACTAGCCTGGAGGTGTGAAGATCCTTGGTGAATATGGACACTCCTCCACCTTTAGTGTTTCGGTCTTGGTTTTGTGGCCGAAAAGAGTGGTAAGAGTTGTAGCCTGGTATTGCAGGGGTGCGCTCTGGAGCCTTGAACCAAGTCTCAGTTACTGCACAGATATCGGTGTTCTCCATTTTTAAAAGTGCCTCGAGAGAGTGCATTTTGAGGTTTAGACTTCTAGCATTGAATAGCATTACCTTCAGATTTTGCATGCTTGTATCTGTTACGGTGGTAGTTTTGTCCTTTGAACTTTGCCTAAAAAAGGCACTATAGGGGTGGCAAGAGCTTTAGCCAGTAACCTGAATCCCAGGGGTAACAGGTGCAGACCATCTCTGGCAAAGCATCATAGTTTGTCAATCATGTCTTCCCAGGCAGACAGATACTGGATCCCCTTTGAATGACACCAGAAGCTTAGCCAATTGAAGTCAATCATTTTGTCCTTATACTGTGGTATCATTCTGGTTGAAGGCAGGATGCTACTCAGGGCTAGGGTCATACCTGCCTGGGCCACATGATCCAAGAGGTCTTCCATGTCTCTCTTCATGTAGTCCAGGGAGGTACGTCTCAAGTCATTCACTCCAGCATGGACAATGAGAGTCGTATTTGTACTTATTGTGGAGTAACTTGAGTGCATGCATTATGTGGTGGATCCTGGCACCTGACAGGCAGCTGACTGTAATTTTCTCCTAGTTCAGCCTGGTGAGTGGGACATCAGTGTGCCTGACTATAGAGTCACCTATGACTAAAGTGTCGGGTACATTGTCTTGCCTTAGGGGCTGTTGTTGGGTGGCACACTGGTGTTGTAATTTATGTGTCACTTCGGTTGTGACTGGTGTATGTTTGCATTTCAGCTTCTGAGGTCCTTGTTGTTTGGGCAGGTTAATGTTAAGGGCCTCTGCATATGTGGGTTTAGTGTTGGTATGTGTGGGTGTTGATGGTGTGGGTTTTGAAGGACTATGAGTTGCTTGAGGTGTAGTGCAGGTGTTAAACTGACCGTCTAGCACAATCTTTGCAGGAGAGAGCTTTGCTTCCAGTTTTGTTATGCAAGTGCACCTCTCGCAGGTTGTAGTGTTGGGTGGTAGGAGGAGAGGGCTTGTCTGTGTACATGAGGCAGTTGCCGCATTGCCCCAGTATGCCCAAATTCACCAGGTGGACAGGAGAAATCACCGGAAGGTGACCCTTGGACATGCCTGTTTAGGTGCTTTTTTTGTAAAGTATAAGAGCCGTTTTCCCTTACCTTTGCAAGGTACTTTGCAATTATAGTATGTAATCTATACATCTATAGAATCTATAGAATGTAATGAATAGATAGATTTAAAAAAAATCTCTGCAGAGTATTATGACAGAAGTGTTGGAGAACAAATGGAAGTAACTAAGGGAAATATTATTTTGAGCTGGGATATAGACTCTTAATTGCTTAAATATAGCAAGGCCTTACTAGATTAAATGCAAATGTCTGCCAAAATAGCAATCACTAGAAAATGTAAATAAATGCCTACAAAGACAGTAATGGAAGTTTGCATAATGTACAGGCAATAAAAACTGGGCACAGGATCTTTAGAAAAAGGGAAAGAGCAAATTACACAGAATGAATGGAATTTGTGGGAACAATACATGCAAAGTAAAGTTCAGGAGGAAGAGGAGTGAAGTTTAATGGAAGGCAGGAACTGAGCCTATAACACTACAGTGAATTACTTTTTTTTTTTTTTTTTTTTAAGGAATGCATGCGTACTGTATTATGTTAATGGAAACCTATGGTTTGTTTTCTTTTCTATAAATGCATGTGAACTCATGCTACAAATTAGAATATGACAGATGTTCAGGAAAAAATATTCACTTGGAAAGTCAAACTGGGCAGAGTACATTTCCGTGTAGACCCAGGTAGAAAAGATACAACAGTGGTAATTTAATATTTATACAAATACTGAAAAGCACCAACGGTACACACAGATGCGATAACACTCAGTATTAGGTGCATTTACTAAAATGTTTTCATGGTACTGAATACAACTTTCAAATATGGTTAACCTGGCTAAAATATTTACAGCAGGTTATCAGATGAATAAATGCAACACACATATTGCAATTTAACATGACAGATTCTACAAGCTTCATTAAATAACAGTTTCTGCAGACTTATAGTAGGAAATAAATTATAAAATTAGTTAATGTCCTACTATTATTTAAGGCATTACTAAGGGAAGTAGGATGCCTTTGCAGGGTCATTGTCAGTTGAGATGATCAGATATAAAAAAATTTGAGAAAGACTAAGTAAGGGCTATCTCTTAGATACGGAATGCTGTTCTCAGTTTTAGATGTAATGGAGAAGTTTGAATACTGTGATGGTTCTTAGTAAGTAGATGAGTTACCATTTATAAAGGATATGAAAATACATCAGGAATGTGCTACTCTAAGGGAGAGTGGAAAGAAAGATGAAGAGAACGGTAGGGATACAGAAACAGAGCTTGTTTCAATCCCCCCCCCCCCCATAAACATCTTTATTAAATTATCGCATATGACACAGGCAATCTTATATTTATATAAATGTAAAACAAAATGACACCACTTTAATTACTAACATTATATATAACAGACACCATTGAAACAAATGCAGCTGCAAACATTACATATCACTTATAATCTAGCCAGTCAGTGTCAATTAAGTATTATATGGCTCTTTCAAATCCTGTCTCTTAAACCTCTATCCTTCTCTGCATATACTGTTCCCACAATTCCCACTTTTTCCAATGTAGTTTGCTCCTTCCCTTTTCTAAAGATCCCAATTCTAATTGTTTTAGCTCTGTTACTATATTCACTACTTCTAGTACAGTTGTTTTAGACTTTGATTTCCATTTTCTAGTAACTGCTTTTTTGGCAGCCACAATAATTTGACTCAGCAAGGCTTTACTACATCTAGGCAATTCTGATTCTGTATCCTAGCTCAAAAAATCATTTCCCCAGTCAATCCAATCCACACACCCAGCATCTCTGACACAACGATCTGCAGGGAATCAAAGTCTGCCAGCTTATTACACTCCCAAAAAACATGCTTCCATCCACCTCCAACATTTGCTATCCACCTGAAGAAAAAATCTTTGCAGTCTACTTAGGGTATAAAAATACCTATGTAAACACTTCCAGGCAAAGATCCTAAATTGTCTAGACGTTGTTGCATAGCTGGGAGGTATACATCGAATTGCTTATCCAACCTCTCTTCCCAATGCTTTCCAAGCCCCTCTGACCGATTCTTATAATTATCATGCAATATTTTATATGCTTACTAATTATTCCTTTTTTAATGGCAGCTTCTGTTCTAGATTATATTAAGAACTCTACCATTGCTGGTCTCATTTAAGGACCCCCCCCATTTCTTTTTCTTTGCCTACACTCTAATATCAATCCTTGATAAGGAAATCTCTAACCTGCAGTCCAAATAAATTCTTGGCCTCTTCCCATTGTATTAACTTTCCCTTTCTAGTTATTTGCTTCCAATACCTTGGTTCCTTTGCCAGTTTTCTCCAATAAATTTCAGACCCCTCTTGCCTATCTGTAACCCTAAACACAGTCACCCCTATCAGCAGAATTTTTCTCCACTCCCGTGCTGGTTTAAGTCTTAGAATACTCCCTCTTATTTTATGAATATAATACTCTGTAGAGCTTGTTTCAAGTTTAAGACAATTTCTTTGAGAGAACACAGAGGTGTGCAGTAGGGGAGTGGCCAGAGGGAAAGTGAAAATATCTATAATTCACAAGCTTACTTCATCTGCCAGACAAGATGGGAAGAGAAAAGTAATAGTAATGAGCGAGAATTTTTTTGCTTGCTAATTTCTAATTTGACAGCATAAGCCTAATTTGTAGCTGGACTAGCAGAATTCTGTTTTAATGCAGTACTCTTATTTTAGCTATGACCATAGTGAACAGGCACCATAATGAAATCTGGAACTAGACAAGCATGGTGAGAGCGATGGTGATGTTCATATCTGTAATTTGACTAACACAGGAAATGGCAAAGCTTTGGTCACCTGCAACTGCCACCATTTAACAGGTATACAGACAAGCAAGAAAGTTCTCCCACCTCTGTCTGCAAGTGGTGAAATTGAATCCCTGACACTAAGCACTCTGTCAAGCTCCACTTCTCAGGACCAAGACACATACCACCAAGCTGCATTTATTAAGCAACTTGGTCATCTGATCATATTTTCACTAAACATTATACAATGAAAATAGATGTTATTTCCATGGCCAGGGCGGGTACTGCCAGGGCTTTTCTGTATGGGTTTGTAGAGTGCTCTCTGTACCTTCCTCCTCCTAACTTTCTTCTTCTTAGCTCTTTAACTCTCCATTATGTAAAGAATACTGCAACACTGACATGGAAGGACATAGTACAGTTAAGATCTTACCATAACAGTAGATTCCCTTCTCTTCAATGGTGCAGTATTCACTCCCTCCCCTCCTTCCCCCTCTTTCCTAGCCTTTGCCCCTGTGCTTCTGTTACCCTCCTGGCAGAGGGGTTTCTTGATTCCTTTTTCTTCAGGATGTGTATGTTCTCTTTTGTTCCTGAGGGTACTCTTCTTCCTGGGGCAATTCAGTTCTGAGTGCTTGTGTCTGCATGTCATCTTTATGCCCTACGTCTTGTGCAGGAAGCATGTGTGTGATATATGGTGCCTTTAAGATCTAAAGGCCTGGCATATTGGCTGGGTGTTGAGCTATCCTTGGCAAGAGATCCCTTAAGCAAAGAATACTGCAACAATGACATGGAAGGACTTCTTAACTTTGAACGGGTCTTCAATAGAGCCTGGTTGTGCCATGTCACCTTTATCCTATCACAGTACAATTAAGTCTCAAGCACATAAACCTGCTAAAAAGCAATACCTCTAAAATATGGTACCACAATTGCTATGGTTCAGATAAAAAAGAGCATGTTATTTTGTTCTTGCAATGGTGAAAAGACAAAATGAAGAACAGTTTCTAAACTGGGTTTCCTTTTGTAATGAAATCTAAAATGTGCATCTGGTTTATCTTACCACTGAGCTCGACGTAAGTAAGCTTTGATGTAGGTTTCATCCAGTTTTATTGCATTTGTACAGTCTTCTATTGCTTGTTCAAGTTTCTTTAGCTGCAAAATCCAGAGAGAAAATCAATGAAAAGCATGAAGATCACAGCTTTACTGCAAGAAAGTTAGCAGGTGAAATTTTAATTTTAGCTTGTTTTCTTATCTTGGATTTAAATGCCTTATACTCCCCACAGTCATTTTGAGTGGTTAATTTGCATTTCAACAGTACAACCAAGGTTGATGGAACAAGCTTTTAGTACTTCCAAGCAATACGACAGGCTTTAAAACTTTCAAGACATCAGAAGGTTTAAAAAGTGAGAAATGTGCAAACACAACAAACAAACATGAATATTAGCTGCCACAAGCACTGAGAAAAGTGAATTTTTATTATCAGAACCAGTGGACACAGTTTTTTTTCTGAGGAAGTAATTGGTTCACAAGTAGTAGTGAAATTCAAAAAAGCAAGGAGGTGATCTGTGCAAGTAAACGCATCCCTTTACTCATCTGCCACATAAACCACAACAATTTATTATACAAGAGTTCAGAAGGGAGAAGGGGAGTACTGGAATACTTAGAGAACTTGTGGAAAACAGGGAGAGAATGCAAACTCCACACACTGACTAGAGGTCACTCCTGGACTCTGCAGCTGTGATACAGACAAACTATACTTTTTTTAACAAAGTAAATACGTTAATTTTTTTTCTTTAAAACATACTGTTGGTATCAACTGCTGCTACGATCATTTGATTATTATAGACGCTAACTTGTGAAGTTTGGGCGCAGGGCTGGGAACTCTACAGTAAAAACTCCACTGCCAATCAATCTGCAGGCCAATGATCTACTGCAGCGACCCTTAACAGAAGGGGTCGAAAGACACTGCTAGATAATGCTAATAAAACGATGTCATGTCAAATAAGCAGTGCTAACATTCTATTATCAATGACTTGCCATATACCAAGCATGCCAAGTATAATAAAACTACTCTACTGAGTCTTAATCCCATGTTTGATTTAACACTGCTCATTAAAACCAGTTAAGCACACAAATCGACTATTTTCAACCTAATTTGAGATCCGGAATTAGTGATCACATTGTTTTATTTACATTCTAACACATTAATAACTGGGCCAGTAACTTCTCACCTCATAATGGAGTCTTTTAAGTACTTGGTTCCATGTCAACGTACTCTTCAAACTCAAATTCTAATACAGCATCACATACAGTCCATTTTCATAATATGAAGTACTTCTGATCTCTAAAACTTCTCAGTTCCACATTTTCAAGCTGTTATTTTTCAGCTCACAGCAATACCTTCAGTTCTTTATTATATGCCATTTTACACCAACTCAACAAAACATCTCTAGAGAGGTTAAATTCTGTTCGAAGTACAAGACTCCAGTACTACTCAAGTATTTTTTTTATACTGAAGGTACTTCTGAGCCATCACATTTCCAAAATACTCTTGCAGGGGTATATATGTGCACAAACATTTCCATACAGAAAATCAATTTTCTTAAGTTGCACAACTAGAATTAAGACATTTCCCTCTACTGCTCAAGTAATATTTAACTATTCAATGCTGCGGTGGTGGTGCTGCGGTAGCGTTGTCGCCTCACAGTTAGACATTGCCCGTTCGATTCTCAGAGCGTCTTTTGTCTGTCGACATGCGTGAATGGGCGTTCCTTCGTTGAAGGTTGTGCGTTAGGCCCGGCAAGCCAGCACGTAAAAATCTACTGCCAATCATTAGCAGACCGGAGTTCCGCTGTGGCGACCCCTAACCGGGAAAAGCTGAAAGATACAAACTCCTTTGTGCTGTATTGTCTATATTTATTACACTTTTCCAGTCTGTCATTTCATGCCCTAATTATAAAATCTACTATTTGCGGTTTAACAAAATTACTTTCCAACTTCGCATATCGTCCTTGAACTCTGATTAAACTTGTATATACAACCTGATTAGAGTTCAACAACCCAAACATTTGTCTAGCTTCATATCTCATTTCATGACCTCATTTCTTTATTACCTGCTCACAAAATCTCAGTTCTTTCTCCAAATGCTCGTGGCATTCAGTCTTACATAATTCTTATTACTATATATTGTACGACCTACTAACATTTTTTTCAGGGTCCAACTTTCTTCAACACATGCTTAACAGTACACAAAGATGTATTTTCATTTTCATTTCCTGGATCTGCCCACATATCCATGTGTGATCCTGTTGCCTCACTGGAACTGTGCCTACCATGTGCTTCAACTGGGGCACACAATCCACATCCTAAATCAAATACATTAATATAATTTGGACGGCCTTATAGTATGCCTCCAAATCTGGAAGCCACAAACCACCCTGTTCCTTTGACGATACTTACTTTTCCCCCCATTTCACTTTTTCCCTTTTGTTTTTGCACAAACAAATTCCTTAATTTCCTTTTTCATATTCCTTCATTTCTGGTCTCTTGCTCGATGCATACAAGCCTGACTCAAAAAACCAGTGGGACTAAAACATCTTAACAGCTTATATCGTAATCAGTGTCAAAAATATATATTTTCATAATCTTGTCTTATATTTTCATTAGGTGCACGCTCAACATTCACTTCAACCAGATCAAAGCATCTCATCATGTTCATTACTAAAACCCTTGTTTTTGCATCATTTACTTTATACGTCTCTGTTAAAATATATTTGATAAATTGAAATATTTTAATACCATACTCTGAAATACCATATTACATTTTTTATAAAAAGATTTTCTCATTAGTATTTCTCCATTTATATCCAGTTACATTTGACTGTCTTATTTCCACAGCAAATGGCTTTAAACAAAGCAGAGTGCTGGTGGAAATAGACAACTGTACCTAGCTTCTCGTTTAAGAGTAAATACTTCACACAGCTGATCACCACACTTCACCCTAGCTTGAGTTACTCTGTTGATATTAAATATCAATGCTGTCCATGTTTCGAAGGTTCATAGGTAGGTTACTAGGCTATCGGCCCAAGGGCCTAAGCAAGCCTAGCCAACAAGGTTCCCTGGCTTATGCCACCCAAGAAAGTTAATTTCTTGTGCCCCTGTCGAGCAGAGCCACAGAAGTGATCCCGGGGTGTATTTCCTATTTCCTATCCACTCAAGATTTTTCTTGAAGAGTACTAATGAGGAACTTTGCTTGACATAGATGGGTAGCTTGTTCCAGAGTATAAGAAGTCTCTGGGACAGGAATCTATCCCTCCAGCATGTCCTGTTTATTGTGGTGACAAGGTTTAGGTCCTTAGAGCATGTAGCTCAGAGGGATTGGGATTTCTTTAGGTGTAGCATGTCCAACAGTTCTGGGTTTAACATAGCTTTATATGTTAGGCAGAGATCTCCGTGAAGTAGGCGATATGCTACAGAGTAAAGCTGTAGTTTTTTGAGACTGTCAGTGTAGGGCATCTGAGGCCAGTAATCCTCATTGTGAGGTACTTCTGTGGATTTTCCAGCTGCTGCAGATGTCTTGTGAAGTACATTTCAAAAGGGGTGTTGTACTCTATAATGGGTCTAATGAGTATAGAGAAAATGAACAATGACCTCTTTTCTCCTGGATGAGAACCCTTTTGTGATGAGATGTGCTACACAGAAGAATTTCCTGGCTACTGTGGGGATGCGATTATCAAAGGAGAGACTACTGTCCACCTGGGTTCCCAAGATCTCATCACACATTCGGCATTTGTGGAAACGTCTTAAAGGATTTCTTCACACATTCCCAATCCACACTGTCATTTTTTCAGCATCTAAGCCTATCAACATTAATATATTATTAATGTCCAACTCATCTGTTTGAATCATGAAAGTTCTGTTACTACTGTCAAATGTTTGCCTACAGTCTATAAAGCCACACTGAAACATTTCTATTTTCAGCATTATTTTTGCCATTCTTTAAGTTGTCAAATATTTTGCAGTTGTGATTCAGAAGCAAAACAGATAAGTACGATCATGGAACATGAGGATCTTTCAACTTCTTTGCTGTAACTATTACTACTGTTTCTTTCCAAATCAAAGGCATATCCCCCATCCCACAAAAAATAACTACTAGCCACACTTGTCTTCTGCTAATCCTATTTCCACACTTCTACTGGAGTTCCATCACTACCAGGGGAGTCCCTGTATTCTGGTTTACAGTTTCCTTTATTTTTCTTACCAATATCCCTCTACTTCTGTCAACCAAATAAGTTGTAACAATCTAGAAAATGCTGCCATCTCCTGTGTGTTACACAAGCACTACATCTTGTTTAAGTGCAATGCAGTAATTAGAAATTACATTCATATTTTTCCTGGATCAACTACACTACCCTGCCACTCTCTAACTCCTCATTTTAGTTATCCTTTCACCCTTCTGTTTCCTCAAGCATTAAGCAAACAATTTGGCTGCTCTAGGGTTATCAAAAATACTTTTAAATACATTACTTACTGCTCATTCACGTTTTCCAAATACTTTTGCACACGCATTTTGATTCTTTCAATTGTTCTTCAACCTTTGTAGTCTTTTTTTTTTACTTCTGTAAATCCCTTACTTTTTAAGCTCTTTAGATACCTACTATGGCTGTCACTCCTTATATCATTTACTTTCATCGTGACATCTCAGTTTGCGGCTGCACAAGTTCTTTGCAAGGTCTTTACTGTAGGGATTCAAATCTAGTAATATTTTGGCTAATGTCTGATCGACCCTGTCATTACACAGTTGCCATCTAGGAGGGAATAGTGGAAAATGCCAATATTTACCACAATATGTGTTTACTTGCTTACAAAACCATCTGTTTTAGGTTTGTGATCCAACACTATCACGGATATGTTTTCACTGTTTGAACCATGTTAACGGTATTCTTCAGACATTAAACATTTATCTAATCTTATCCAGGAACCATATTTCACTGAAAAAATGTGCATACTCCACTTCTTTATCCCTTATTTTCTATACACCAATAAGTCTATGTACATGCATATATTTATAGCCAAGCATTTATGCACAGCTGGTACTCTATGGTATCTTGGCACTCCAGAGACACCTTACTCATTTCTTATAGTGTTTCAATATACTTCCTTGAAAAGGTGCAACTTCCCACATAATACTCTATGCCCTGTCTTACTTTTTGGTGGAAGTAAATCTTACACCATGCAAAGCAACCTCTCACCATTATAAATTTCAGTGCCCGTCTGCCATTTGTTCCTTAATCCTTACCCCACATCCTTTGTAATTCATACTAAGACCCCTTTCTTTCTGTATATTCCAGCAAAGAAACCACCTCCTAACCACTTTTCTTTGCAAAAGTTTCATGCTCTCTATGATTCAGATGTGCCTCCCTTTTTTCCCCCCAAAATCTCTATTTCAATTTTCTTTTTTGAAATAACAATACAGTAACTCAAAAAACAAACAATACAAATATCTATCTAAAGAAAACAGACAACAATCTCGTTCAGAGAAAATTATACACACAAATATATATATATATATATATATATATATATATATATATATATATATATATATAAATACACAATATATACACAAGAAGTTACTACATTGTCAAGTAAAGTATTAGAATTCTTATTTTCATTTGGTCTCATAAGGGATAGTTAGAATGGGGATAGTCTATATATAAAGTAAAAAAAATAGAAATTTAACCATGTATTTGTATGTTTAGGGAAAATATCTAGTTACACATATACTAAGAAAAAGGGAAAAGATATCTTCTTCCATGATTCGGGTGTGCCTCCTAAAAAATGACTTTAGCATTACTCTGTAAATATAGGTCACTACCCCCCCCCCCCCCCACACACACACACACACACACACACTTTTTTAAATCAACAAACCCATTTATATTCTAAACCAATAAAGCACATTGTGCCATAGTAAAGATAACATTTTACTCAATTTACATTCTGTCTGTTACAAACTGGGCCTTCATAGCCTGTGTTTATCACTTTTTGAAACTTTACATAATTTGTACTATTGTCAAATAAACCTGATATTTTAAAATGCACAATTCCTTCCTTCCTCAAAAAATAAACATTAAAGGTCAACAACTGGATTCCATTATTAAATGCTCAACTGGTCTCTTCTCTTACTGTCCCTGCTATGAGTAAACAAAAATACAGCATTTAAAATATTTTAAATTTACTGTTTCTCTCCACTTGTACAGTATCTTACTGTACTGTGGCGGTTTCACTTTCAAAAACTTTTGTCCCGCCCTTGCTGCAGTCTCCAATTCACTGATGTCATCAAGGCCACTGAATACAGGTAGTTTCCTGGCCATATCCCTCCCCAAACTGACATCACCATTACCGTCCTACAAACCCACCCCATGTTGTGATGTCACAATTCCCTGGTCCTTCCCATAACCATACAGAAAGTAAAGGCTAGAACAAGAAACCGTACACGATTCAAGTCTCCTGCTGTAAGCTGTCAATCACAGAAGGTAATAGCTCAAATTACCCTTAACACTTTGACAGCTAGGGAAATTAGGTGTGAAGGGGGATGGGAGAAGAGTCAAACTAGTACAATTCAGACTTCATAAAAGACTGCAGTTTAGCCATTCTAAAAAGAAGCAGCAGTAAAAAGCACTTTGAAAGCCTGTTCTGTGGCATTTGCACTATTCACGTTTAAAGAAGTCACTGAACGGCATGAAATGTTACTTAAAACTGACTGAAAGACAGCAGTGTATGCATGTAAAATCAATGCAGTGACAGCAGCTTTAGGGAAAAAAAAGTCTGTGCAATTTTTTTTTTTTACAGACAAGTGCTGCATTGTGGGATACCTACAGGCAGACTAAATTATCAGAATTACTTCAAGATGCCAGCCAAACCTCATGTAGTCAGACTGAGGTATTACATTCAAAAATATTTAAAAACCTGTAAATAGTCCCAGAGTGGTGTTAAAATGTAGGAAACACCAAACCATGATGAAATAAACATTTTTTTTGAGTCTGTGGGTGGGGTTCTCCTTTAACCATGCACACACGTTATGCAAAGCCACAGAAGTGATGCCCTGCACATACAGCCGTGCAAAGGTTGTTCGAATGTTTATCATTCAAACTTTTTTGGGCAGAAACTCCCATGATCTACTTCTAGTCTGGAGCATTTTATTTTTAAAGCTGTCCCTCCTTCCATTTTTTGATACACAGCTAGTAAACATTTCAGATGCTGAAGCAGTTTCTAAAAAGTCAAGTTTTACTATCCAGAAACAGTGACTCCACCCCCTGCTAACTAGTCAGGCTTTTCAAGGAAGATAAACTATATTTCAAAAGCACGAGGCATGCCAGTCTGTACAAATATTTTTTATCAAAAATCTCGAAATTTTTGTAACACAGAATATCAATAGGTAAGTTACTATTTGTTTATTGTCTAAAATGTTTTACTATGAATGTTGTTTGAACTTGTGATTAACTGCTACTTAAGGATACATGTGCTTGCCTGGAGCCATAACACTGCAGTAACCTGTTATTCAGGTACTACATTCAATGAAAAGGGGTTTGCTTGATTTCGATACTTTCAGCTTGTATATACATGTCGTTCAAGTTAACGCGACTGCGTTTAACAATTAGGTACTACGTTTGAAGTAAGATAGCTCTCTTACCATTAGGATAGATAACTTATCTTGTGTACTTGCCCTCATGGAAACGCGAATGCGTTTAACTAATTAAGAGTACTACATAGGCAGGACTGTTGTGTTTAGCGGTTTCTGCTTGTAAACGCGGATGCGTCTTACTATAATGTACTACTAAATAAGTGAATCAATGTAAAGGGAACTGATTGTTTTGCTATTTTTACCTTGCGTAAGATTTAAAGCTTGCGTATGTATGCCGTTCAGGTATACGTGATAGTGTTCAACAAACAGGTACGGCTTTTGGAATAAAACTGTTCTTTTATAGTTAGGTTTCTACTCCTGCTCACTGAAACGCGAATGCGTTTAGCTAATTTGGAGTCCCACATAAGCGGGACTGTTCTCCCTTGCTGATTTAGCTTGTTAACGCGTATCTGTTTTCCTACAATGGAGTACTAATTACGTGGGACTGTTGTTTTGCTGTTTCTGCCTGTATAGGAATGCTGTACATATAAATGAGAATGCATTGTATCTTTTAGGGAGTGCTGGCTCCTTATGCTGTGTTGTCCCAGCCTGTGCATATTTGTTGTTAATGGAATTGTGAATGCGTTTAGCTTTCAAGATTTGCCTTTAAACTGAGACTGCTCCTAGGCTAGTCTTTACATGTAATACTTTATACACATACTATTCCTGTAAACGCGAATGCGTTTAGCGTTAGGACTCACTGTTTTTGTGCACTATTCTATTAGTAATACTAAGCATACTTCCTTGAGGGACTGTAAATTGCTTCTGCTGTCTTGTACATGTAATTGCTCATGAGTATAACTGTTTTATGCTGACTTGGGTGTGAATTGCATCAACGAAAGCCTCTACACTATTAGCTACACACATATGTAGGACAATGCTCTGTTTATCATTGTTTGCATATTTTCTATGTGTTTAAACCCCTTATATGTTATGATGCTCTGCTTACTAGTTGAATAACCTGCGTTTTTTTCCTCCTTTTGACTTTGTATTGCATTCTTGAATGTTAATATTTTATTATAACATTATCTTTTTCTCCTCTTTCCCTCCTGTACCAGCTATCTCCTCAAATTGACCCTGTGTTTTTGCCTGGGTTGCATTCCCTCTATTATCTCCACTAGGGTGCTCTCTGCACATTAACCTTGGACTCGTTCAGGACACTATCTCCTCCTACCAACCTCTACCTCAAGATTACAAGAAAGTATGTCCACCTAGTCATGCTGTATTAAGTTTTAACCAACTGTACCTGCTAAGCTATTAGATTGCCACTACCTAAGCAGCCAGCAGCTACCCTTTCCCCCCATTCCTCCATTACCACATCACACACTCCTTGGATAGCTACATAGATTATCCTCTCTCTCCCATTTATATAGCTCTCACCTGGAAGCTGCCCTGTTTGCTATTTGCACTTCCACAGTTGCCCACTAGATGTCACCCTCTCCTTATCTCTATCTGGGATACTAGTATTCTTTTCTATACTACACTTTTATTCTCGCCTTCCTACCCTAATCCCTTTCCTCCTTCTAAATACCCTGTCTTATCCTCTCCTGCTAGGCTACCTTCTCTTGCCTTGACTCCCCTTGCCTTCTCTGATACTTTTTCCCTTCTCCTCTGGTCTACTCTGTGTGCTCCGCTCCCCACCCTACCCCCATATCCCACCCACCCCCAGGGGTCCTACATTTACCTCGTCTCTAGACACACCTCCTTTTTTTCCACCCTATCACACTCACAACCTCAGAGATTGTATACCACCCTCCATATACACACCTACTTACCTACTATAACCAACCCCACCCCTCTATCACTTACACACCTACAATATTACAGCCCCTACCATATGCCCTACATTCCCACAGTACCTCCATCTACAACACACCAGAAAACCACACTGACTCAGAACCACCTTATTACAACTTCCGCTATGCTCCAGCCACAACTGAAATTACCTATCTCCTTCTTATTATTATTCTTTCTCATAACTACCTACTTCCTAACCTCCTATGAACACTCCTTAACTGCTTCATTCTCACTTCCCTCAAAACATACCAGTACACCTGTAACATCCCCACCTCCTTCCATCTTACATACCTCCTCACAATCCATATACCTACTTCCCAAATACCATAGGCTACTACACTGCAAACTACTACAAACTAAAACAAAGAAAATATTCAACTCGATCCTAAAACAAACTTGAAAACTATCTTACATTACTCCATCTACTACAATATGGAGACATTCAACCCAACCCAGGCCCTCAAACTACCACCAAAACACACAGAAATCACCTCAAACCCTTCTCTCTCTCATCCATTACATCCTTTAACTTATTATCCCTGGCCCATCTCAACATACGCAGTATCTGCAACAAAATTAGTCAACTCCACGCCCTACTAGAAGTACACAACTTTGACATTCTATGCTTATCAGAAACTTGGCTAAAACCATCTATTAAAGACATTGAAATTACCCCACCTGGATATAACATTCCGAGACTTGATCGTACCTCCAGAAAAGGAGGTGGAGTAGCTATTCTATATAAAACAAAACTAAAGCTTACTCTTCTGGACCTTACCCTTAACCAAAATAATAATGCCGAAATAATTTGTTCCAAAATTCAAATCAACACTACTAAAGCAATAAACATCATCTGTGCATACCTCCCCCCTGGAAATAACATACCCACTTTAGAACAACTTCTTGAACACCTCTCTATAAACCTCCCTCAAGAAACACTATTCCTTGGGGACTTGAACATTGACTGGAAATCTTGTAACAATGCCAACCCCACTTCCCATATAAATCTTTTTGGTTTCAAACAACTAATTGATAGTCCCACTAGAATAAATAATAAAGCAAAAAGAAACCACCTTAGACTGGATTCTTACAAACTCTCCCCTACAAAACTACCAAACTGGCATCCTTCCAGATGACCTTAGCGATCACTCTCTTACCTATATCATTAGAGCCAAAACTAATCTAAACTTACCTACCTCTCATAAAACAATATATTCAAAAAAAACAATTTAATCCTGAAAGATTTCTAACAGAACTTTCACAATACAACTGGACCCCTCTTAAACATCTTTCACTCAACAATGCTGTTGAACATTTCAACTCAGCATTCCTTGCTATCTTAAATCAACATGCCCCAAGTCGTATCATTAGAACAAAGACCAAAACAGCACCCTGGCTAACCTCTAATACCAAACAAAAAATTATACTTAGAAATAAATCTTGGAAAAAATGGCGTTCCTCCAAAAATCCAACCGATCATCAAACCTTTAAAGAACTCAGAAACAAAACCAAAAAAGGTATCCTTTCAGATAAAAAGAATTATTACTTTGAACTTCAGCAATCAACCAAAAAAGAACCAAAAAAGTTCTGGTCTACTATCAATAATCTACTTACCCCAGGCAAAGTAGTTACACCAAACCCACAAAACCTAGACCCAGATAACCCCTCTTTAATAGCCAATAACTTCAATACCTTCTTTACTACTTCCATACAAAATCTAGCTAACCACTTATCCCGATTCTTCCCAACTGCTCTTAAATAACATCGACAACTGCCTTCCTCCCCTGCAACTTCAACCCATACCTACCTCCTACATACAATCTCTTTTACAAAAACTTAAACCCACTACCCCCTCTGCAGATAACCTTCCTGCTGAATTTCTTCAAGTAGCAGCCAAAGTTATCGCCTACCCTGTTTCCATCATCATAAACAGATCCATAAAAGAAAGTACTTTTCCAGCAATCTGGAAGATATCACATATCATACCCCTACACAAAGGAGGCAAATCCACTGACCTTTCCAACTTTCCCTATAGCTATTATCTCCACTAGCTAAAATCATGGAAAAATGTATACACAAACAACTACTTAACCATCTCCTTCATAACAACCTACTAACAAACACTCAACATGGATTTAGACCTTCACATAGTACTACCACTGCTCTACTTTCTTTTACCAACACCATCAACTGTAATCGTAACAACAACAAACTAACCTCTTCTCTTTTCCTAGACCTGTCAAAAGCCTTCGACATGGTCAACCATACACTTCTTCTACACGTATTAAAATCCCTTGCTTTGGATTCCTCTTCCTTAACCTGGTTCTCATCTTATCTTGAAAACCGACAACAAGCAGTACTCTGGAAAAATTCTCTATCTACTTTACTACCTAACTCTTTAGGAGTACCACAAGGATCCATACTAGGCCCACTCTATTCTCTATCTTTATTAATGACCTCCAATTATCTATCCAAAACACTACATGTATACAATATGCAGATGATTCTACCATTATTTGCACAGCTTCCACTCAATCTGAACTCCAGTCACTCACACAATCTACCTTTTCTACCGTCGAACACTGGTTCTCAAAAAGATGTCTTCTCCTCAATCCCAAGAAAACAAAACTACTACTTTTCTCACCTACCCACAAATCTTCTCAACTAAACTTCTCTATTACTGCAAGTGATAATTCCCTCATCTCCCCAGACTCTACAACTAAACTGCTTGGTGTTACTATTGACAATAATCTTAGCTATGATTACCACATCAATAACACTATAAAAGCAGTTAATAAAAAAATTGGTTCACTGTACAGAATCAAACCCTACCTTACACCAGAAGCACGGACCACCTTAGCACAATCACATCTTATCTCTACCCTACTGTATGCCTCCTCTATTTACACTAATCTCTCCAAAAGCAACCTGAAGAAACTTACTACATCCTACCACAATATAGCTCGCTTTGCCACAGCATCCCAGTATAGAACTCACCACTGTCTAAACTTAAAACACTTACACTGGTTGGAACTTCCTAACAAGATTATATATCAACAACTCTTAATAACACATAACATTCTATATCAACCATCTAAAACACCTGCTCTTAGTAACCTCTTAATCCCCTATAATAACTTGAAACAACTACGCCTGCTGAAAAGCTTCAAGTCAACACAACTCGAATTACTAATTCTGCAGGTAACTGCCTTTTTTCCAACTCAGTAGGCAAAATATGGAATAACCTCCCCTCACACATTACCTCTATAGGCTCCTTTGATCTTTTTAAAAAACAACTTCTTGTACATCTTAACAACTTCTGGCTCTGCTCTTGTACCAATCCAGACTAATCAACCTTCTACCTTCTACTATCATACTTCCTTATTTCAAAACTGCAATCTTTCTCTGTGATCACAAACGACCTAATGACTGTTCTCAAAAAAAAAAAAAAAGAAAAAAAGAAAATTGTATATACACTAATATGTATGAAATGACCTGAAGGGAGTGTAGTTTTAAAAAGAATTAATGCCTTTCTCAATACGTAGATAGCACTAGATGTTTTCTATTTCTTGATCTAGACTATTAAGTATGCATGGTAACTCAATGTCTATGTCACAGGAACTTATTGTAAATGTTCAATTTCTATAACCTTGTTTTAATTTGTGGAGCTTTTCTCCCCGGGCCTCCACTGAAAATGGAAATTATCCAGCTGGACTAGCCCGGTCAACAAATGTAAAATAAAATAAAATAAAATAAATCTGCTGTGGCGACCCTTAACTGGAGCAGCCAAAAGAAGAAGGTGGTTAACAACCAAATGCAAATATTTACAACAAGAAAATTAAAACATTAACCATATAACTATGTATATTATATACAATAGAAGTCACATCAACAAATTATTATAACTAATAGAAGGGCGAAAGATAAGGGAAGGAGCATATCGTATTAAGATGTGTGAATGAAGTATGTAGGCTCTTTGTTAGATACAGTTATACTGTATAAATACACATAAGTTGAGACAATGAAAGAAAGCCTGATTCTATTGCAACAAGTTAGTGTCAGAGTCTATCAGAGTAGGTTGGCATAGCATCAGAATTTAACTCATAAGGATTAAGTAAGGCAAGCATCCCCAGTATTTATGACAGTATTGTTTTTGTTTTGTAGCTGTATATGTAATTTATTGGACGAAATATACTTAATAGCTAGACTACAAAAATCTTCCCATGAGATTGGGGATTTATCAGTGCAGTTTTTAGTGATATAAAATGTAATAAGGGCACAGAGTGATAAGCGTATGTTCTAAACTTTTTGGAAGTTGGTTGTGGTAATATGCAAGATAACCATTTCCCATGAAAAGGTGGATTTTTCTCACCCCATCTTCTCTAATTTTACTCTTAGAGAACACCATAAGTTGTGGACTCTCTTACAGTCCCAAAAAACATGTAAAGTGTCTGCTACTTAATTTGGGCAGTTTGCTGAATATTTGTGATTAAATTTATTAAGCACTGATGGCATATAGTAAGCATAGTTAATCGTGATTTGAGTGTATAACAAATGTTTAAAGGGAATAAGCTTAATCGTATTTTCAATGGCCATTTTTTTATTTTCACTTGTAATTATAGTTGCCTTTTCCCCTGCCAATAGGTTGAGAATAAGAGAATTCTGAGATTTTATACTCGCTACTAATTTATATGTCTTAAAAATAATTGGATCTTTACTTGCTAGATTTTTAATTAGAATAGCTGAATTAATATTCAGATGGTCAATTTTAATAAGAGGTAACTTAGTTTTAATTGGATAAAGGATCTGGTAGCATATTTCTTTGGGAGTTCAAGTTTCTTCCTTAATTGTATTATATTAGTTTCCTGCCATTTGTATATTTCCCCACATTGTGAGATCCTTTATAAGAGGGAAGTTTTGTTAATTTTATTGGATGGTTATTAATTAACAGGTTAGGGTTTAGATGGAGCGGCTGTATGAAAGCAAGGGCATTAGAAAGTTGGTACAGATTTGAATAAATTTTGGATAGTTTCACTATGTTTGATCAATGGGTGTATATTCCTAGTGCAGGAGTCTCTCTCCTTTAAATTTAGAAAAGGGAGAGATTTGGGGTTAATGTCAAGGGATTTAAGTTGATTTCACCAGATTTTAATCCATTGGGGTGTCCAGCAGCTCAGGTTAGGATCATAATTTACTATTTGGATCAGCCCACAAGAAGTGATTATACTACAGTAAACTTTAAAGTCTAGCAACCCCAGGCCACCTTTATCTTTTGTTAGGAAAAGTTTGTCATTTAATTCTAACAGATTTAAGGTGTCACAAGAATTCAGATATAGCTTTTTCTATATTCCTAAAAAAAATTTGCGGAATGAATGAGAAAGTAGCATATAGCTGGAAGATAATTATAGGTAAGACATTCATTTTGACCACACTAGCTTTTGATAGTAGGGGGATATTTCTCCATCTGTTAATATTTTCAATGTTTGACCAAGTATGTATTAAATTGTTCTTAATGATCTCATTAAAGATGGAAGTGTAAATTATGCCTAGGTATTTTATCTGGTATTTGGGTTTAACCTTGCTAGCAGGAAAGTAGAATTCTTTATGGTCTAGAAGATTTAAGGGGAATATATAACATTTACTCGGATTTAGATTATAATTGGATATAGCATAATACAAGTATAATGAATTAAGTACTTTTAGGAGGTCAGTGTTAGAAAGTTCAAAATATAAATTTAAGTAATCAGCAATTGCAGAATATAAAAGTTTTAGGTTTGAAATTTTAGGTACATGGTGAAATTTTTTTTGGGAGATATATATATATATATATATATATATATATATATGAGCAGGGGTTCTAAACAAAGATTAAAAAGGTAGGGAGAAGGCCACCTTGCCTTGTACCACTAGAAATGGGGAAAGAGTTGGTTTTGAGTATACTAATCTGAATAGCAGTGGAGGCATTTTGATAAAGTATTTTAACTACTTTTATAAATTCTTGTGAGATACGAAAAGAGGGCAAGGCATTAAATAAGAAGTTTAGGTTTACTCTATCTAATGCCTTGCTTGCGTCAGCAGTAAGGACGTACCCTAGAGTGCCTATCCTTGTCAAGAAGTCTTATAATGGCATCTAATAGAAGAGTGTTATTGCATGTTTGCCTACTCTGCATAAAACCCATTTGTTCATGTGAGACAATGGGAGTATTTTCTTCAATCTATTGGCAATAACGTAGTCTAAAATCTTAAGGGAAGTATTGATAAGGGCAATTGGTCTATACCTGGACGGGTCTGATGGGTCAGAATTTGGTTTAAGAATTAGAATGGTTTTTGAGTTGTTAAAATACCTAATTGTTATGCCATATTGGATTACGTACTTGAATACTTTTAATAAAATTTAGAAACAGGTTCTGAGAATATTTTGTAGAATTCCGCCATGTATCCATCAGACCCAGGAGATTTACTTGGTCTAAGTTTATTTACTGCAATTTTGATTTCTTCTATACGCAGGGGTGATTTTAATAGTTTCTTATGGTAATCAGCATTTTAGCTTATGCATAAACTCATCAAATTTGTCTGTAGAGGAAGAGTTGGGTAAATTATATAGGTCTTTGTAAATATCCTCAAATGTATTTATAATTTCTTGGTCCTTATATTTCAAGAGTCCTTTGTATTCGATTTCTTTGATCCTGGGCAGTCCATTTTTATTAATAATTAATCTAGCGAGTATTCTTGAGGGAATTTGCGCCCATTCTAAATACTAGTATATCAATCTCATCTCTACAAATGAGATTTTTTAGGCAGAGATTGTGCAACTGCTTTTGCAAATCAGTCATTGTACCTTCTAAGTGCTTTGAGTACTTATGCTGGAGTTCTAATTCAATATCTTTGATTTGGGTCTCCAGTTTGAGTTTAATATTATGTTTTTTCTTACACCACGAGGATGTTTGGATAATGAGACCTCTTATGACTGATTTAGCAGCAGCCCACTGCACGTCATACGGGATTTAATCAGATATAAGATCATTATCCAGTTGGGCTAAAATACTTATTTCCTGTGTTACTTCTTGTATTTGAATGATATTAGGATTTAAAGTCCAATTGCTGAAATAGGAGGATCTTCGGTTAGACAGAGATATTACTGGATATATTGATTTTGGAATGATCCAAAAAGGATTTAGGGGAGACTCTATAGTTTAGTCTACAAGAAGTGAAAGTTTGGGAAATTAGAAAGGCATCAATTCTTGACAAGGTTTTGTGTGTGGATGAGAAAAAGGTGAATCTAGGAATTGAGTTGGCATGTTGAAATTTTGTATAAGGGTCCATTAAATCAAAGGTAATTTGTAGTTTTTCCAGGGCTATAGTAGTATGTTGAGATTGCCTAGTGTCTTTATGTGACCTATCCTTGTCTGGACTGAGCAAAGCGTTCCAATCCCCTCCTATAATGTACAAGTGATTTGGATAATTAACTAGAATACTGAAAATATTACAAACAAAAAGATGTTGGCTTGAGCAGGGACTGTAAATATTGAGGAGGAGTAAGGTAGGGTATGATAGTTACTGGTAAACAGAACCCACTTTCCATTAGGATCACTCTTGATGGAGGTGATCTCACCTTGAAAAGATTGATTATAATGGCTATACCCCCTAGATGACTAGTTATATCCTGCCACAATTATTTGTTTCACCCATTTCCTCTTTCTTTCATTGTCCCAGACTTGACTGGTCAAATGATTCTCTTGTAGAAAGGTTATATTACATTTAATTTTGAAATGTGAGATACATAATTAGATTTCTTTTTTTTCCTGATAGCCCCTTAATGTTCCATGAATCTATTGAAATCATTATCACAATCTGAATTTGTTCTTATGAATGTTGTTGACTGATAAAAGTAAGAATGAAGGTGCATATTTATAGCTGTTATGGTAGAAAATACTTTAAATGAGGTGATTTCTATACTCCTAAACCCTATGTAGGTGCCTAACCACCCATCCCTCTGTAAAAGTGTGGAGGTATTTATTGGATAGCAGGAAATAATTAGAGTTTGAGCTAAGGTGAGAGAGGTAAGTAGATGAGGGATGATAAACTTACCCAAGTAGATCCAAACGCAAACAAACATTGGCTACAAATTGTGCAAAACTACTCCTTTTAATTATTGACAAGAAAGTAATTATCTAACTTTAGTTTAATAGTAGTAATAACTATTTAAGTAACTTGCTGGAACTAGAAAAGCAAAAGCATAGAGATACTTGGTAATACCATCAGTTAAAATGTTTCGGGTCTTGATAGTGATAAAAATATCCTAAGTTGACCAACTAAGAGTAAAGATAATTCTGGCCGGAGAACTTTAACAGTACAATAACAAAGCTTTAACACTCACTACCATAGGTGTCAACCTTCAATGTCTAAATTGAGGAACACTAGCCATCGTAATGTGGAACAAATAGGCAAAATGTGGAACACATACCTATGGCTTACTAACAACTTCAAATAAGGTCACTGGATGGTTAAAATATGTTAGTTTTACTTATAAAGGAGATCTTTTTATGACTTAATACGATTCATTTCTATTTACAATGGATTTCACTTGGGAATTTTTATTTAACACTGAACTTGTGAAGAATCTTTCAATGTGGAACTTTGAGGAACTTCGAGGAACATGAACTTTTTAAGACCTCAAATGAGGTATGTTCCTCATTATGAGGTACACTTGAGAGATATGGTCACTACAAAACAGCGTTCGCCTTTATAAAGATATTACTCAACTTTAAAACAAACAAATCTCGGTATGTATAGTAATCTGATAAGGGTAACAAGCTTCAAAGGTCAGACATTTTTATATCCAGCTTAGTAGGAGAACTCTTGAAACATATTAAGTCTCTTAGGAAAGTAATGGTGTAGAAGGAAGAAGGAAACCTTGTATAAAATTAGGATGTACTCAGAAAAAACACTGATGTATGAAATGTTAAGGAGTGTTTAACTTACCATTATATCAAGTACAAAAATAAAATTCTTGTTTGTAGTTGTCAAACCAGCAAAGGAATTATATGCAGGACATTTCAGTTGGAGCTGCTCATACATTGACAGGGTTATTTACTCTATAGAAATGGTTGTAGTGGCTGATTTCAAGAGTTACAAAATGATGCAGACATATCGCTTCCAATACTTATATAAGAAGAAAGGAAAACTTCCACTCGATTGCTTTCTTGATTCTATAGTCATACAGATGGCCTGCCTGTTTGCTGCTTCTATCAATGAATAGCATCTTAGCAGACTTTTTACAAAAGTATAGTTTTGTCTAAACCTTACCTTAGAATAGTCTAGTGAAGCAAATGTACATCTAGGTACTAAGCTTTGTTAACTTGCAAGTTGCAGCAAATGTGAAGTCCAGTACAGTATAAACAATTGGTTAGTCATATACTGGGTATAGCAGAGGTCATCATAAGGCAATTAATTCAAATAAAACATTAGATCTAAAGTAAAACCTTTTACACTACTTCCTGTTAAGTTCAGTATCAACTGTTATCCAATGATCCATTTCACGATATTTGAACTTTTTTTTTTTTTAGCCTGATGTTAGATAAAAGTTTTACCTTTTGAACTTGTAACTTTTCAGTCAGCTGTCAAACTCTAATTTTCAAGGCTATTATTATTTAAACTTATATTTGTAAAAGTAAGAATACTGTCACAATATTGCTTTGCGAGTTGCAGGAGTACACTTAATACATTTAGAATAATGGTGCTCCATTTAACTGTGTTACTTATTAAAAGCAATTTCAGTCTAATAAAAAGGGAAAAATAATGTACCCAAATTAAATACTGATTACAGTTAAGAGTCTTAAATTTCCTGGTTTGTACTGGCGAGAAAGATAATCTTCATCTTCTTTTGTTGTATTTCCTGATTATTTGAGGTTTAACACAACCGGGAAGTAATAAAATGTGAAATAAAAACAAACAGAGGTTTCCAAGCTTCAGAATAATTAAATTAGGCATTCACAACTTGTTACTGATATATAGTTGCTCCCAGTGATACACAGGAACAGGAAGCGAGTCAGAGATGATGCCATTTAGGTTAAAAGGTAGCAGTATAGCATCTCCTCAAACTTGAAAGGCTTTCTAGGAAATAGAACGCCGAGATGCTAACTGATATCAAAGCTTGAAAAACCAGTGGCTTATTTCATTAAAATAAAGCAGTTAAGACAGAGAGAGATGGAGAAACCTCATGGTTTGCTTGTCGTTGATTCAGCGATACTTAGGGTGAGTTATTTCATGCAGGATTCACTTTGAACACATGCAAAAAAAGTGGATTTAGCCTACTCGAGGGTTTCAACTGATATATCATTATTATAGTAGAAGATTAAAGTAGTAGGATATTTCATTTGAAAACGAATTTTGTTTTCTACTACGTAGGCACAATACTTACTGCGTTTATGGAGTTTCTGCTTAATTTTTAGAGGAAGGTCTTGCAATATATTAACTTTATGACCTCTCCAGGTAAAGTTTTTTAGCTTTGAAGGCTGCAAGTATGAGATGAACACGTGCCGAGTTTAACATTATGACATACATTTGCCTTGGGGCTTCGTTTATTTGAGAACGCCTGATAGATCTGTGAGCTCTTTCTATTATGTCATTAAGGAGATCTTTGTTGCTTGTGTGTTTAAAACTTCTTTGATTATTGCATTAAGTTGGGCATTCTCAAAGGACTCCGGAATACCTCTCAGTATGAAGTTATTACGTCGGCTTCTGGCTTCAAGATCTAGCATTTTTGTATGTAAATCTTTGATGGTGCTGTCACTAGCCTGCAGGTTTTGTTTAAGTTCATTTATTTTAATTTCATTGTCCACTGATTTTGCTTCTTTCTATTCAAGTCTGAGCATAATTTGGTCTAGGTCAGAACCAAATGAGGCTAGCTTATGTGAAAATCCTTGTATTTCAGTTTGCAAAGGTTGTAATGCCATTTTAAGATCTTCAATTGTTAGAGACTGTCCCTGTTTTGATCTAAGGGATAACTTTGCGGCCTCTTGCTGTGGCTTACAAGTTTTTTGCCTTTTGGAGGAGGTGTCTTTTTCAGGAGTAGTTATCAGAGACACTTTAGTTTTTGTAGTTAATGTTTCCATTTGGTCTGACTGATTATCCACTTCAGTTACAGAAGTAAATCCTTGAAATCAGAGAATGCAATTCTATTTGCTAATTCCAAGTCACACAGTCCTTCTCCTCTGTTGTTTCTTTTATTTAGGCCTCAGTGTCTGGTAGTGTCCACACCATGCGGTTCAGGGTTCAGCATCCAGTAAGTAATATTTCAGTGCAAAGATGAGTTTTCTGCCAGAAATATTGGTGGAGAATGATTATATTTGTATTATTCCCTCAAGCCATAGAGGTTTAGGATATTTTCTTTGAATGATGTGCCGGCAAAAGGCCAGATAATGATTAAGAACTGAGGAGCTGCACAGCTAGTGTACTTACACAGGCTGTCCACCATTTTGGAATCCCAGTCTGTACAAATACTGAAATGCAGCCATTATTTTCTCAGTGGCAGTTACAGAGCTCAATGGTCCTTAAATATCTTCTACTGTACATACTCCATAGGTCAATTATACAAAATTACTTTCAACAAATTACCTCAGACTTTTTTCAGTGCACTATTTATGTGAATCTTGCCATCTACCCTCTTTTCATTCAACAGACTTACCAGTTTTGTATGCATTCCTAGTCCTAGCACAGGCATTTTATAAAGTAATGCCTCCTAATGGTTTCCATCACATAGTTTACACATTTCTTTATTAAGTCTTCCACTTGTTTCGGTCTCCCCTCCATACTGCCACAATAACTTTACTAAAAGAGCAACATAAAGAGTTTTTGAAAACATGGACTTATCATCCAGCTTGAAGTATAGGTTCCCCCATTTAAACTTTTGTTTTTAGGTGAAACTCTGACACATAACCATTACATTTATTACTAATTAAATGGGTATTTTACTTCCAGTAGTTACAGACTTCAATGATTTTATGGCATCATTCAGAATGCAGTTCACATTTTAAGACTATCACATCATTTACCAAATACATTAATCTTGTTTAAATACTGTGATCACTCAATATTCTTAGTGCACTGTATTTTATGGAGTATTTAACTTTTTTGAAAATTGCTTTATCTCCTTTGTTTTATCAATCACTGTCAGTTGCAAAACAGGAAAGGGGTTTGAAGTAAACATCTCCCTTACAGTGTCCATCATTTGCTTTTCTGACTATCAGTTTGCTTGTGCCCTCGTCACCTATTCCTACTGCTGTTTTTTTCCCTGCCAGTTCATCTTGTGCTGCTAAGTGTCTGTGTAGGTTTCTAATCCAAGTGGACAGAAGACTAAGATAAGCTGGACAAAATAATTTAAAATGAAGTGTTATTTCTTTAGTCTTGCAGAATAAAAAAAATGTTTGTTTTTATTTGTAATGAAAATTCACAATCCATGTAAACTCTTGTATCTCCAAATTTTAAGACTGCGCCAAAACATCACAAAATAGAATTTCCTCCTTTAGTTGGTATACCTGCAGTTTATACAGTCCAAGTCTTGGCTGCTTTCTCAGTCCCACTATGAGAATGTTTACCTGATGTGCTCCATTTTAACATCAGCAAAGTCCAGTCTATGTGCTTAGACATTTCTTACAAAATAGTAACCATCATTTCCTTCAGTTTGCTCTGGTACTGCTGAAGACCTAAAGTTGCCGTTGTGTGTCCTATCCACACGTTCAGCCAGTTTTTGTGCCATTTGCTCATATTTTAATTGCTGTTCTACCACTTTTTTAAGTCATTTTCTGCAGTTTGCATAAGTACAGGTTCCAATGAATAAGTAAGTGGTTAAAAAAAAGAAGTTATGTACTTGCCATAATGTTCCATGTGTGTTGTTAATCTCGCCTTCATTCTGTACTGGTTGGGTTCGGAACAGATCCTCGATTCCGACTCGGCCTTGTACAAAACCTCGAGGTCTTCAAGTATCTCGTGGCTTATACCCTATCCCATAATACTCTAGGATACTCCCCAGATCTTGTTTGCTGGTATAATAGAAGCATATAAAAGTTTACTACTTTTTAGAGCTATGAAGAAGGTCAGAGAATCTTAGTCACCAAATGAATCTGCTTGGTCCTCCAGGAGCCAAAGGCTGGGGGAAGGAGGGTGGGATGCAAGAATGAAGACAAGATAGACAACTCACATGGAACATTATGGCAAGTACATAACTTCTTTATGTGATATTGTCCTATCTCACCTTCATTCTGTACTGGTTGGGACAGCATCCCTAGCACCATCTTTCTTGGGTGGCTCAAGGGAGAATATTCTTCAGAACAATGGACGCAAAAGAGGCCCTGAGGCCCTGTCCCTGGAGGCCAAATCAACTTTGTAATGAGTATTAAAGGTATGAGGTCTTGCCCATGTTGCTGCTGCACAAATGGCATCAATTGGCAGTTTAGCTTGAAAGGCAAGAGAGGTAGACATAGCTCTGGTAAAATGACCTCTTACTTTGTCGGGAAGTTGTTCTGCAATTTGTAAGTGAATGTAATACAATCTGACAGACATCTGGAAAGAGTGATCTTAGTAACTGGAGCACCTTTCTTGCAGTCTGAAGACACAAACAATTGGTCAGTCTTTCTAAAGTCCTTTGTTCTATGCAAGTAGAAATGTAATTGTCTATGTACATCTAATAAATGTAGCACATATGCTTTACTGCCATAATTAGGGAAGAAAACTGGCAAGTCTATGGATTGGTTTAAGTTTCATTCGGAACATACTTTTGGTAGAAAGGGCAGGTTTTTTCATAGAGGCACTCTCTTTGTGGAACAGCATATAGTGGGGTTAGATGCACAATGCTTGTAACTCCGAAACTCTCCTAGCTAAAGTGATCACTATTAAAAGAATTGTCTTCCAGGTTAAAAACTTCATATCACAGGATGATCCAGGTTCAAAAGGGGGAAGAATCATACGGGATAACACAAAATTTAGATCCCATGGTGCTAGAGGTGGTTTAATGGGTGGTCTTAATAAAATGGTACCCCTCAGGAAAGCTTTACAAAGTCTGTGGGACATCACGTTTGGCCCCGGTTCACCTATATGGAAGGTTGAGATCGCTGCTAATTGAACACAAACATTTGCTGCAGCCACGCAGTCATGAAATTGTTTTGCCAAGAAACCCACTATGGAAGATAAAGGGGCACAGAAAGAGTCAATATGATTTTTTAAGGCCCAGGAGGAAAATCTCTTCAATTTGCTGATGTGCAACTTTCTCGTCTAAGTCTTATGAGAAGAAATCAAGATATGCTTCACTGAAGGGGAAAGGGTCAGGTAGCCTGGCTATGTTTGGAATCGGAGAAAGGCTGTCAACTTGAGGGTTTGAAGAGATGGATGGAGCATTCCCGACATGAATCAGAAGATTTGGAACTGGGACCAGAATCCAAGGCTCTTCCTGGAGATGAGGCCAAAGGAAGGGGAACCAGATTTGATGAGGCCAGTAAGGGCCAATAAGTATCAAGGTCCTTCCCAAAACGCTGGCTTTCTGAAGAACTTTGGGTACCAACGGGAAGGGGATAAGGCGTAGCAGACCTGAAGGCAAATCATATACAAGTGCATCCCTTGGTGATTCCCCCGGAGGGGGGATTAGGGCAAGACAGCTGCTGCATTTGGCATTCATGGATGTGGCAAAAAGATCGCAGCAAGGCTGGCCCATTTTTAGAAAATAATTTCCATTATCTCTTGTTTTAGGGACCACTTGTGAGGCATCAGAATCACCCTGCTGAGTTTGTCCGCTATCATGTTGGATTTCCCTGGGATGTGCACTGCTATCAGAAAGCGTTGGGAGAACGTCGCCCACTGCCATACTCTCAGGGCCTCCAGACAAAGGTGGCAAGATCTGCTTCCTCCTTGTTTGTTTATATACCACACGACCGACAATGTCCGTTTGTATTGCAATGGTTCCTAATGGAAAACAGTCTTGGAATGCCTGTAATGATAAAAGCACGGCTCTCATCTCTAGGATATTGACATGCAAGTGGCCTTCATGATCCTGCCAAGTGCCTTGGACTGTCCTTCCCTGATAATGCCCCCCCACCCTATCTGGGAAGCATCAGTGGTCACTACGGCTAAAGGCTGTGGAAGAACAAAGGATCAACCTAAAGTCACATGAGTGGAGTGAAGCCACCAACAAATGTCTTTCCTGCAAGATTCTGTTATGATTTTGTGGGACATGGGTAGTTCCTGCGTGGACCACTGAGTGAACAGCAGCAACTGCAGAATCCTCATGTGGAGCTGCACCAACAGAATAAAGATTATTGCTGTTGCCATGATGCCTAGTACTTTTAGAACTATTCATGCTTGAAAATTCCTCTTGAAAAGTAGGTTTATGACCAGACGGCAAAGGGCTTGTACTCTTTCTGGGGGAAGGGTTACCATTATTTTTGTAGTATCCAAGTCTGCTCCTATAAAAACGATACGTTGAGATGGCAAATAAGGCAGATTTTTCGTAATTTATTGTGATCCCTAAATGAGAGCAGAGTTTCAGTGTGGTGTCTCTCGCTTTTATTAGCAGATGCTCGATGGTGGTGGTTAGGAGCCAGTCTGCACAGAAACACTCTGAATCCTAGGTGTCTCGGGTGAGCCATGACTACTGCAGTGCATTTGGTTAACACTCTGGAGGCTGTAGTGAGACCAAAGGGCAGAGGTTAAAACTGACAGTGACTGGATCCAGGCCGAAACCACAAATGACTCCTGATCGCTTGTGCATCTTTATGTGGTATTACGCATCCTGGAGGTCTAAGCGCAGATTCAATCATCTTGCCCCAGGAAAAGGAGTATTGACTGCAGTGTTACCATCCAGAAATTTGACTGTCTTACTGCTATGTTCTGTTCAGTCTGCTGAGAGCCAGGATGGGTCTCAAAGTCCCCCGTTTTCTTTGAAACTAAAAAGAATCTCGAGTAAATTCCGGATCCTATTTGGTCTGCGGGGACTGCCTGGATGACTTGTTTCTATCAACTTCTGTATTTCTAGGATTGCCGGTTCCCTTTGACTGCGTGGAGCATCTGGGATGTTTTTTATATGTTTGGGAGGGGGAAAGAAAAGGGGATGGAATAACCTCTAGGTATGATGTTTTGTACCCATTTGTCTTCTGTTATTTTTAGCCAGGCTTCTGTGTACAAAGATAAGCGACCTCCAATTGCCTCAAGAGATGGACAGGCAGGCCTCCTTTCAGGAGTGCTAGAAGGGCTTGCCAAGAAAGGATTCCCTGTCACCCTGATTTTGCGGACCCCTTCTGCCGTGTGGCCACTGCTTCCCCCTCTACCCTGGGGGAAGAATCACCACGTGTGTCCTGAAAAAACTACAGTTGTGTACAATTACCATAAATGTAGATATTCAAGTGTATTCACTGCTGCAGTCATCACATTTGGGTTATCCTGCCAGGGGTAGCCCTTAGTCGGCCCGAATACCAGAGGCTTAGTATTTCTGCATTGGTTGCTGCCGCTCCAGGACTGACATCAGGTCGTTACTGGTATAAAAACAGGCAGCAAACGCCATTACATCAGTTTTTCTTGCCCTGTCAGGAGCCCCAATAAGGGAGCTAGGTTATAGATTCATAGATTCTTACTAAGCTAACTGCCCTTGCGAGCCATTTTAAGCTTAGCCAATTATCCCTTGTGAGACTCAAACCCTGCACCTTGTGTTTGTAAGGCAAACACCTTAACCATTAGGCCACCCTCCCAACTTGAAGGTTCATAGGTTCATAGATTAGTACTAAGCTAACTGCCCTTGTGAGCCATTTTAAGCCTAGCCAATTATCCCTTGTGACACTCAAACCCTGCACCTTGTGTTTGTAAGGCAAACACCTTAACCATTAGGCCACCCTCCCACCTATGGTGGAAGAACACCATTTAGAAGGTAAATACCAAAATTTCCTTGTAAGGGGGGGGGGGGGAGACAAGGAGGATGGAGGGAGGAAAAAGTACAGTTTTGTACCTACCATAAATGTAGATGTTCGAGTGCTAATACAGCTGCAGTCATAACAGATGGTTTTCCTGCCATCAGGCGGGTCCTCGGTCGGCCGAATTCCAAAGTCTAGGTGTCGGTTGTCGTCGCTTCCTCCCTGACGTCAGTGCGACAGGGGTATAAAAGATCCAGCAGACGCCATTTTCTTCAGTTTTTCTTGCCGCAGATGTCAGGTGCCCCCAGAAGGATGGCAATACATAAAATTATGTAATAATGCAATGCAATATAATCAAAAAACAGTAGTTGCAAGCAAATACACCATAAAAGAATACCACTAGAGGGGAAGGAGGGAGGGAAACCTGGACTGCAGCTGTATTAGCACTCTAACATCTACATTTATGGTAGGTACAAAACTGTACTATGTTCATCGTGCATACAGCTGCAGTCATAACAGATGGGTGGAATCCCAAAGCTAAAAAAGGGGTGGTAGGCACTAGGTGGAACTAGGAGGAGCCAGGATGCCCTGGAAGACTGCAGTAGCAAAGCCTGCTCTAGATTTGGAGTATAATGGTAGGTTGTAGTGCTTGGAGAAGGTATGTATGGAACTCCAAGTGGCTGCTTCCAAAATATCTTTGGTAAGAACCCCCCTGAGTGCAGAGGTAGCTGTGGCCCTTGTGGAGTGAGATCTGATGCCTGCAGGTACAGATTTACCATGAAAAGAGTAACAAAAGCGTATGTAGTGGGCTATCCACTTTGAGACTGTCTGTTTGGAAATAGGCTTCCCTTGAGCTCCTGCAGCATAGGACACAAAGTTGCTCTGATTTTCTGGAAGGCTTTGTTCTGTCCAAATAACGCAGCTGTCTGTGAATGTCCAAGGAATGTAGCAGTCTTTCCCCTTTGTTTTGAGGATTAGGGCAGAAGGTAGGTAAGTGGATAGCCTGATTCAAGGCTACCCTGGATACTACCTTTGGCATAAAGGACGGATTGGTTCGTAAGGTAACTCTGTCCTGATGGAAAATGATGAAAGGCTGCACAGCCATGAGGGCTTGTAGTTCCGAAACCCTGCGAGCTGAAGTGATTGCCAGGAGGAAGGATGTTTTCCAAGACAAGTATTGCAGTTCTGTTGAAGCAGCTGGCTCAAAAGGATTTTCTAGTATGAAATTGAGGTCCCAAGCAGGTACTGGTTGTTTCCTTGGGGATTTTTTATTCTTAGCCCCTCTGAGGAACTGTCTTAAGAGGGGGTGAGAGAATAAAGGAGGATCAGTGTTGTATTCTGCAGAAATGGCTGAGGCATGGATTTTGATGAAGAATGAAAGTCCATTGCTTAGCATCTCAGCTAGGTACTGTAATATTTGGGGTAAATTCAGTATTCCAGGAATCTGACCCTTTTTTTTATTCCAGGCACAAAACAGTTTCCATTTTGCAGAGTAGGCTTTTCTTGTAGAAGGTCTTCTGGCCTCCAAAGTGACATCCTGCACCTCCTTGGAGAGTAGGGCATGTTGTAAATTTAAGGAATCTTCCATGCGGCTAGATTGAGTGTTTTCAGCTGACTGTGTACAGTTTTGAAGTTGTGCTGAGTCAGTAGAAGTGGCATTAGAGGCAGGATCCATGGTGGGGATTGCGTCAGGCTTTTCAGGAGTGGGTACCAGTGTTGTCTTGGCCAGTCTGGAGCAATGAGAATTATCTTTGGTCTGTCTGCTCTGGTTTTTAATAGAACTTTGGGCAGCAGAGGGAGAGGTGGAAAGGCATAAACTGTCATTGTTGCCCAACTGAAGGAAAGTGCGTCCACCTTCCAGGCCTGAGGATGAAAGGTCCTTGAGCAGAATTTTGTCAATTGGTGATTTCTGTGGGAGGCAAAGAGATTTATGTCTAGCCTTCCCCATGCTTGAGTTATCTTTGTGAAAACTTGAGGATGCAACTTCCATTCGTGTGGATCTGTCATATTTCTGCTTAGGTTGTCTGCCAGTGTGTTTTCCTTGCCTGGCAGGTACTGTGCTTGAAGCTCGATTTGTAATTCTAGAGCCATGTTCCAAAGAGACATGGCTTGCATGAATAGGGGGTATGAATGGGTACCTCCCCTATCTACCACATTACTGTGGTGTTGTCCGTTCTTATCAATAGCTGGCCTGGATGAAGTAGGTCTTTGAAAGCTATAATAGCATTTATTACTGCTAGCATTTCCTTCTGACTGATGTGTAGGTGCTTTTCTTTTTGGGACCATTTGCCCTGAATACACCGATCTGTCATGTGCACCCCCCAGGCATAGTCCGAGGCGTCTGTTGTGATGGTTTGATTTGCTTGAGGCTTGCAGAATGGTAGACCTGTGTTTCTTTGGCATGCTTGAGCCCACCACAGAAATTCCTTTTGAAGACATGGAATTAGTGGTATTATTGTTTCCAAACTGTGGCTGTGTTGAGACCATAGGTTTTTTAGGTACCACTGAAGTTTCCTCATATGCAGCTTTGCACATGGGATTAGTAGGATGCAAGATGCCATGAATCCCAAAGCCTGCAGGATTTTTCTTGCAGTCAGCCTGGTGAAAGTTGCCAGTTTTCTGAAGTATTGAGTTAGTTGCCCCTGTTTCTCTGGCGTGAGGTAGGCCATCTGGGTGTTTGTATCCAAGCTGGCACCCAGGAAAATTATTGTTTGAGAGGGTATTAGCCTTGATTTCTTTTTGTTGACTGTGTATCCCACAGAATTCAACAACATTATTACAAACGCCAGATGTTTCATAAGTATGTGCTTGCTGTCCGCTTGGATCAGGCAGTCGTCCAGATATGGGTATATTTGTATCCCTTGAAGTCTGCAGTAGGCGATTACTGATGCCAGGCATTTCGTGAACACTCTGGGCGCAGTAGATAAGCCAAAGGGCAATGCAGAGAATTGATAATGGGTTGAACCTGCAAGAAATTTGAGGTATCTTCTGCAATCTTGTCTGATTGGGACATGCAGGTATGCCTCCTTGAGGTCCAATGTTACCAGCCAAGACTCCTTGCTCAACATGGGAAGAAGCTGCTGTAATGTGAGCATCTTGAATTTTGGCAAGAGTAAAAAAGTGTTTAGGATGGATAGGTCCAAAATAGGTCTCCAATCTTTTCCCTTCCTTGGTACCAGGAATAGTCTGGAATAAAAACCTTGACCCTGTTCTTGTACAGGTACCTCTTGAATAGCTTTCATGTCCATGAGATCTGAAATTTGTTTCTGTGCCTCTGCCCTTTGATTGTGTAGCAGGTTTGGCATGCCTCTCATTTTTGGAAGGGTGTGAAAGTGAAATCTGTAGCCTCTGTCTATAATGTCAAGGATCCATTTGTCTTTTGTGACAATATGCCAATTTATCGAAAATGCCAGTTTTCCGCCTAACGATGCTGCCATTTGAGCCTTGCTTGGCATGCAAAGGGGAAAGTCACTGGTTCTGCTTTCTGAATGGCTGTGAACTATCCTCACCACCTCTTTGTGTGGGTGATTGCCATTGTCTGCCTCTAAATGATCCTTGAGATTGCCCTCTACCCCTCGGGCGCCTGTATCTACCTCTTTGGGGTCTGTCCGTGGCTGGAAAGGACCAATTACTGGAAGGCCAACTTCTACTGAAACGTGGAGGTTGTACCTGTAGGAAATCTTTTACTGTTTGCATTGATTTTGCCTTCTCCTCCATTTTCTTTAATACCTCCTCAGCTTTAACACCAAACAATACATCTTTTTGCAGAGGGGCATCTAGTAATTTAGCTTTGACATGATCTGGTAAGGTTTGCTCTTTGAGCCAGGCATGTCTACGTATGACTGATCCTATAACAGCAGCTCTACATGAGGCCTCTAAAGCATCAAAACCACATTGCAGGGTATATTTACCCACTTGTTCTGCACTATGTATCAAATCCTGCAACTCCTTCAAGTCTGGTTGTTCAGGTTGTGACATTTTGTTTCTCAACTGTGATAGCAGAAATTGTTGGTACTTTAACATATGGAACTGACAGTTTAATGCCCTCATGCCCTCATGGTTAAGGTGGCCGAGGTGTAAACCTTTTCCCCCCACCTCTCTAAAGCTCTGGAATCTCTCTCTGAAGGTAATGGATTTTTAGCAGTGGAGGCCTTAATTCCCTTGGGACCCTGTGATATAGTTTCTGGGTCAGCCGCATGGCTTTTGTATAGGAATTGGTGTGAGTAAGGAACCCGGTAATACCGGTCAGGCTTGACTGGAGCTGGAGGTAAAGAATCTGGGTTAAGGCAGGCCTCCGAATACAAGTCATCTAGAATGTCTAAGACAGGAGGTATAGCCAGAGGCCTGTGCTGAGGGAGCAAGAGGAAATCCCTAAGCCTTTTCTTGGAGTCTGAGTACTCTTGGCCTTCCCATTGGAAGTGTTCCCTCAAGGTATGTAAGGTTTCCCCAAAAGAGTAATCCTCAGGGGGGAAGACAGAGGGAATGGACTCCTCTGCATCAGAATCTTCAAAAGGGGAGTAAGAATGTTCCTGGTCTTCAGAATGTTCTGAAATAATGGAGACCTGGTCCGAGGAGGAGGATTCTTCCTCCACTCTGGGTCTTTTGTCCGGGGGGTTGAGAACCCCTAATAAGAGTAATCAAATCCTCAGCCATTTTGAGCATCTGCTTTTTAGGCATGGGGCCTTGAGAAGGGCCCTGTGGAGCTTGTTTTTTAGTATGCATGGCTGATTTCGACTTGGTGAAAGCCTTGATGGAAAAAGAAGAGGAAGGCCTGTAGACACCTTGAGAGGTGGCAGGTCTAACTAAACTCTGAGTTTCACCGCCAATAGTGGCTTTGGTATCTGTAGTCGGGGTGTGGGCCGAAGAGCCTGCGACCTCGGGCACAAGAGACACTGCCAAATAAGTGTAGTCGGTAGTCAGGGGCTGCGTAGGTGCCTCACTGAGAACCGGACCACCTCTAGTCGGCTTTGGCGTGGTGTCGGTAGAAGTCGCGGACCTCGTATGTTGGTCCTTATCTTTGCGTCTTTTACTTAAAACTGGAATCGGAGTATCCAACGACATAATGTAATTAAATTTTTTGCCAAAATAGTGTTGGGCGAACTCCGCCTGACGCTTAATAGTGCGTCTGTTGAATGTAGCACAAAAACGACAGGCAGAGACGTCGTGGTCTGGGCCTAGGCAAGGAATGCAGAGGGAATGAAAATCCTTATGCGGTATTTGCTTCCCACAAGAAATGCAATTATTAACTTTGTCTGACATCGGTCTGAGGCAAGAAAAGTTTCCCCAACAGGGTACTTAGCTTTCAAGAAGACTTTGGTTGAAAAATATTCGTAATCTCAGGAGCTGGCCGACCGGCACTTGCGAAATGCTTCTGCTTCGGGCACCGCGCGGCAAGAAAGACTGAAGAAAATGGCGTTGGCTGGATCTTTTATACCCCTGTCGCACTGTCAGGGAGGAAGCGACGACAACAGACGCCGGACCTAGACTTTGGAATTCGGCCGACCGAGGACCCGCCTGACGGCAGGAAAACCATCTGTTATGACTGCAGCTGTATGCACGATGAACATCCAGGACTGCAACAGTGAATACACTCAAACATCTACATTTATGGTAAGTGTACACAACTGTACTATGTTCTTCGTGTTTCACTGTTGCAGTCATCACATTTAGGTGGATTCCCGAAGCTTCAAGAAAAGGGTGGAGGCAGTCAAGAAGACTGGGGGCTGGCTAAGATGCCCTGCAAGACTGCGGTGGCAAAGCCTGCCCTGGATTTGGAGAAGGTAGGCAGGTTGTAATGCTTGGTGATGGTATGAACAGATGTCCATGTTGCAGCCTCCAGGATTGTCCCTGGTGGGGACCCCTCTGAGAAAAGCTGCAGAGGTGGAGGTTGCTCTGGTGGAATGTGTCCTGACCCCCTTTGGGGTGGTTTCCCATGCTGTCTGTAGCAGAAATGGATGCAGTGTGCTATCCACTTGTAGATTGTTTGGATTAGGCCTCACCCTCTCTGCTCCTGCAGCGAAGCCAACTAGCCTTCTCCCCTTGTTTTCTACCCTTGTTTTGTGGGTTAGGGGAAAAAGGTGGGCAAATGAATGGATTGGTTGAGAGCCACATTAGACACTACTTTAGGCATGAAGGATGGGTTAGTCCTTAGGGAGACCCTGTCAGCATGGAAAATGATGAAGGGCTCCACAGCCTTAAGTGCTTGTAGCTCTGATACTCTTCTAGCTGAAGTGATGGCCAGAAGCAAGGCTGTCTTCCAAGAGAGAAATCTTAACTCTGCTGATTCTGCAGGTTCAAAGAGGGGCAGGGTGAGCTTTTCAAACACAAAGTTAAGGTCCCAAGCTGGGGTAGGAGCTCTTCTGAATGGCCTGAAGTTGTTAGCCCCTCTTAGGAACTGTTTGATTGAGAGGGTATGAGAATAGGGTGGCTCTGTGCTGAAATGAGCAGAGACAGCTGAAGCATGAATTTTAATAGAAGAGAAGGATAGACCCCTGTGTAGTAGGTCTGCCAGGTAATCCAGGATGAGAGGTAGGGAGAGCTGTGCCATTCCAGCTCCCTTAGCCTGGATCCAGGTGCAAAACCTTTTCCAGTTGTCAGCATAGGAATTTCTAGTGCTGGGGCACCTGGCCTCATGCAGAATATCTGGAACTTGTTTGCTTAGGCTGGCAGCTTGAGGAGAGGTCAGGAAATAAGCCAGGCTGCCAGGTTGAGGGTCTGCAACTGGTGATGCATGAATTCTCCATTCCTCTGGATCAGGAGTGTTGGGATCTGAGGTAGGTGGCAGAGGTGACAGGCTGCACAGCAGTGGGTACCAGTGCTGGCGTGGCCAGTCTGGGGCAATCAGGATTGCCCTCAGATTTTCCTCCCTTACTTTGAGCAGTACCCTTGAAATGAGTGGTAGAGGGGGAAGTGCATAGACTGAGAGGTTTACCAACTGGAAGGATAGAGCATCCACTTTCCAGGCTTTGCTGTGAGGTTCCCTGGTGCAGAATTTGCTGAGCTGATGATTGGAGTGAGAGGCAAAGAGGACAACCTTCGGGGTGCCCCATTTCTGAGTTACAAGGATGAAGGTTCTGAGGTCTAGCTGCCACTCATGTGGGTCTAGCAGGTTTCTGCTTAAGTTGTCTGCCCGAGGGTTTAGAGAACCTGGCAGGAATTGTGGTATCAGGTGTAGTTGCATGGCTGAAGCTGGGTGCCAAAGGGTCATGGCGAGCCTGCAGAAAGGATAAGAGTGAGTCTCTCCCTGCTTGTTGCTATACCACGTCACTGTGGTGTTGTCTGTTTTGCTCAGTAGAGGCCCCTGGGAGAGTAGGGGGTCTGAAAGCTGTCAGGGCATGCTGAACAGCTAACATCTCTTTTTGGTTGATAGGCAGATGTATTTAATTTGTGCTCCATTGGCCCTGAATGCACCTGCCGTCAAGGTGAGCACCCCAGGCATAGTCTGATGCATCTGTGGGGAGGGTCTGGGTGGCGTGGGGATGTGAGAAGGGAAGTCCCTTGTGATTGCATGCTGCTGTCCACCAAAGAAAACCTTTCCTTAGACAAGGTATCATTGGGATAAGAGTTTCCAGGTCTTGAGAGTGCTGACACCAAAGGCTTTTTAGGTACCACTGTAGTTTCCTCATATGCAGTCTGGCATATGGAATGAGTAGAATGCAAGAGGCCATGAACCCTAGAGCTTGCAGGATTTTCCTTGCGAGTAATTGGGTTCTGCTGACTAGATGAGAGAAGTAGTCTGTCAGGTAGGCTTGTTTTTCTGGAGTAAGGAATGCCATCTGGGATGCTGTGTCCAGGCTTGCTCCCAGGAATACAATTTTTTGTGTGGGAACTAGTTTTGATTTATTTTCGTTGACAGTATACCCCGGGGAGGTCACTAGGTTCTTTACAAAGGTCAGGTGCTGCTGCAGCTTTTCCTGATTGTCTGCCTGAATCAGGCAGTCGTCTAAGTATGGGTAAATGTGAGTATTTCTTTGTCTGCAAAAAGCAACAGCGGGAGCCAGACATTTTGTGAAAACTCTGAGAGCAGTAGATAAGCCAAAGGGAAGCACAGAGAACTGAAAGTGCATAGATCCTGCCCTGAAACTTGGGTATTTCCCTGATTGGGATGTGTAGGTAGGCTTCTTTTAGGTGTAGGGTGGCTAACCAAGCATCCTTGGAAAACATAGGTAGAAGCTGCTGGAGGGTGAGCATTCTGAATTTTGGTATCACCAGAAAGGTGTTTAGAATGGATAGATCGAGGATGGGGTGCCATGTGCCCTCTTTTATGGGTACCAGGAAGAGTCTGGAGTAGAAACCTTGGCCTGTTCTGTAGGAACATGCTCTATTGCCCTCATGGAGAGCAGGGAGAGGACTTGCTTTTTGGCCTGTGCCCACTAGTTTGGAGGAAGATATGGGAACCCTTTTGGGGTTGGCAGAACGTGGAAATAAAATTTGTATCCCTGGAACACTATGTTGTGGACCCAGCAGTCGTCGGTAATGGTGGCCCAATTGCCTGTATGGAAGGAGAGTTTTCCTCCTAGGGGCATGAGCAGGAGGGCAGAGGGTGGGGGTGGAAAGTACAGTTTTGTACCTACCATAAATGTAGATGTCAGATAGATATGCAACTGCAGTCCTTACATATGGGTTGTCCTGCCTCAGGCAGCCCTTCGGTCGGCCAGATTCCAAAGTCTGGGTCCGGCATTGGCTGATGTCGCCTCTTCCCCGACGTCAGAGCGACTGGGGTATAAAAGCATCAGTCGACGCCATCTTCTTCAGTGTTTCGTGCCCCAAATGCCAGGTGCCCTCCAAGGAAGGCTAAATTTAGAGACTGGATAAAAAATTCCAGACATGCACAACTGTAATAAACAGATACACCATAACAGATTTCCCCAGCTAGTTTGAAAAAGGGAAGTGGACCCAAAAAGGAGAATTTACAGAGGGGTACGAGGGAAAGAAAACCTGACTGCAGTTGCATATCTATCGGACATCTACATTTATGGTAGGTAAAAAAAGTACAGTTTTGTACCTACCATAAATGTAGATGTCCGAACTGGATAGCATCTGCAGTCATAACAAGTGGGTTGTCCTGTCGTCAGGCAGCCCTGCAGTCGGCCGGATTCCAAAGTCGGGTCCGCTTCGCTGATGTCGCACTCCACCGGCGTCATCTCTGTTGGTCTTCGGGTATAAAAGCATCAGCCGACGCCATTTTCCTCAGTGTTTCTTGCCCTAGATGCCAGTAGCCCTCTTGCAGGCTAAAATTTGGATAGATGCCAATGTTTCCAAATAGATAGAGGTAAACACAACAATAAGCATATATGTACATATATACAAACAAATACACCATAAAAGACTCCCCAACAGCTAGCTATTAGGAGGGTAAACACCCTAGGAGTACCACAGAGGGAAGGAGGAGGGTAATCCTGACTGCAGATGCTATCCAGTTCGGACATCTACATTTATGGTAGGTACAAAACTGTACTATGTCCTTCATGGATGCATCTGCAGTCATAACAAGTGGGTAGAATACCATAGCCAACTAGGGAGGAGGATAAAAGTAGATTATGGTGTGTTTAGGATCCCTTGCAGTACAGCAGTGGCAAACCCTGCTCGGGATCTGGAATATAGAGGCAAATTATAATGCTTGGCAAATGTATGCACGGAGGTCCAAGTAGCCGCCTCAATAATGTCTTTGGTTGCCACTCCTCGTAAGAAGGCTGTGGTAGTGGCTGTTGCCCTTGTAGAATGAGGTCTTATGTTCTGTGGAATTGGTTTTCCATGGAAGGAGTAACAGTATCGTATGCAATTTCCTATCCATTTGGAGATTGTCTGTTTGGAAATAGCTTTTCCTTCCCTTCCTGTTGCATAGGCTACAAAAAGTTGGTCAGTCTTTCTGCTATTTTTGTTCTGTCCAAGTAGTAGCGTAGCTGTCTATGTACATCCAAGGTATGCAGTATTCTTTCCCTCTGTTTTGTGGGTTGGGAAAGAAGGTAGGTAGGTGGATTGCCTGGTTTAAAGATACTCTGGATACCACCTTGGGCATAAATGTAGGATTAGTTCTCATGGACACTATCTTGGTGGAAGATTAGGAAGGGTTGCACTGCCATTAAGGCCTGTAGTTCTGAAACCCTCCTTGCTGAAGTAATTGCCAGTAGGAAGGCAGTTTTCCATGACAGGTGTTGTAGGTCTGCTGTTGCTGCTGGTTCAAAGGGTGATAGTGTCAACTTTTCTAGCACAAAGTTTAAATCCCAGGCTGGTAATGGTGGTTTCCTTGGAGGTTTTACATTCTTGATTCCTCTGAGGAACTGCCTGAGCAAAGGTGCGAAAAACAGGTGGATCAAAGCTGTATTCTGCTGAAATAGCTGATGCATGTATCTTGATGGAGGAGTAGGATAGGCCTGAATGAAGAAGTTCGCCAGATACTCCAGAATGTTAGGCATATCTATGTTTGACACATCTTTTCCTCTTCGGTACTCCAAATGACAAACCTTTTCCATTTTCCAGCATAGTTCCTTCTTGTTGAAGGTCTGCGTGCTTCAAGAATAATGTCTTTAACTCTTTGGGAAAGTTCTGGATTAGCTGCTGCTATGTGATGTTCCATGCAGTCAGTTGCAGCGTTTTAGGTTTGGATGTATGATGCTGTAGTTGTTCTGAGTTAACATCAAAGGCATCAGGGTATTGGCCACATATTGTTCGAGACATGCTCTTCAGTAGTGGGTATCAGTGTTGTCTTGGCCAGTTTGGGGCTATCAGGATTATCCTTGGACGTTCTTCCTTGATTTTTAGTAGTACCTTGTGTATCAAAGGAAGAGGTGGGAATGCATATGCTGTTAGGCCTTTCCAGTTGAAGGAGAGTGAGTCCACTTTCCATGCTAGTGGGTGGAATGTCCTTGTGCAGAATTTTTGAGCTGGTGATTGAGAGGTGATGCGAATAGGTCTATCTGTGGCATTCCCCATTTCTTTGAGATGGTCTTGAAGATGTCCGGTGCAGCTTCCATTCGTGGGCATCCAGTGGTTCTGCTTAATATGTCTGCTAGAGTATTGTCTTTCCCGGTACAAACATTGCCTGTAACTGAATGTTGTAGCTGAGTGCCAGGGTCCACAGCTCCAAGGTCATTCTGCATAGGGGTATGAATGAGTGCCTCCTTGTTTGTTGATGTACCACATGACTGTGGTGTTGTCTGTCCTTATCATCAACTGGCCCTCTTTGAGGAATGGTTTGAACTTTTGGATTGCCAGTTTTACTGCCAGCATTTCTTTTAGATTGATGTGCAGGTGAAGTTGATCCTGTGTCCACAATCCTTGCACGCATTTGTCCAGCATGTGGGCCCCATCCTAGGTCTGAAGCGTCTGTTGTGATGGTCTGGCTTGGTTGACATCTGCGAAAGGGTAGGCCTGGGTTTGACTGGCATGCCTGAGCCCACCATAGGAACTCCTGTTTTAAGCATGGAATTAGTGGGATTTCTGTTTCTAGACTGTGTCTGTGTTGGGACCATAAATTCTTTAGGTACCACTGTAGTTTCCTCATATGTAGTCTGGCAAATGGGACCAAGATTATGCATGATGCCATGAAGCCCAAGGCCTGCAGAAATTTTCTTGCTGTTAACTCGTTCAGTTTTGTTAGTGCCAAGAAGTAAAGAGGAAGTTCTTTTGTTTTTCTGTAGTCAGGAATGCCATTTGTTGTACTGTGTCCAATTCAGCCCAAGAATGTCCTTGTTTGGGATGGTATCAGCCTTGACTTTTGTAAATTGACTGTGTATCCCAGTCCTTGTAGCAAGTAAATGACCCTTTGTAAATCTGTTGTCAGCTTGCTTTTGTTGTCCCCTTGTAGTAGGCAGTTGTCCAGGTATGGGTAAATCTGAATTCCCTGTAGTCTGCAATGGGCGATTACTGATGCCAGGCATTTTGTGAATACTCTGGGCGCAGTAGATAAGCCAAAGGGCAATGCTGAGAATTGATAGTGCTCTGATCCTGCAAGAAATCTGAGGTATCTTCTGCAGATTGGTCGAATGGGGACGTGCAGGTATGCCTCCTTGAGATCTAGAGTTACCAGCCAAGACTCCTTGCCCAGCATGGGAAGAAGTTGCTGTAGGGTCAGCATTTTGAATTTTGGGACAATGATGTATGTATTTAAGGTGGACAGGTCGAGAATTGGTCTCCAACTTTTTCCTTTCTTGGAACTAGGAATAGTCTGGAATAGAACCCTTTCCTTGTTCTGCTGTTGGCACTCTTTCCACAGCTCTCATGTTTGCTAACTCCATTATCTGGTAGAGCCTCTGTTTTTGATTTGGAGGTAGATTTGGCATTCCTCTTTGACTGGTAAAGTGTGGAAGTGAAACCGTAACCTTGATCTATGGTTTGTAAAATCCACTTGTCTTTTGTTATGTAGTGCCAGTTCTTTGAAAATAAGGTTAACTTTCCGCCTAGAGGAGCTGCTATTTGTTCCCTGGTAGGCGGAGTTAGGATTAAGTCACTGTGGTTGTGCTGATGTAGTGGCAGTGGCTGCGTCTGTGCCTCTGTTGTTACCTTGCCACTGTCGTCCTCTGTAGGCACCTCCTCTGGATTGGTTTCTGCCTCTGGAACGTCTATTCCTGCCCCTTTGAAATTTTGTGGAGTCAGGAAAGGACCAATTTTGGCAGGCCAGTTCCTGCTAAACCTTGGGGTTGAACCTGCAAGAAATCTTTAACAGTTTGAACAGATTTTGCCTTTTCTTCCATTTTCTTCATAACCTGCTGGGCAGGTGTACCAAACAAACTTGTCTTGTCCATAGGAGCATCTAGCAACTTAGCTTTAACATGATCCGGTAAAGCTTGTTCCTTTAGCCATGCATGCCTTCTTATCACTGTGCCTGTCATGGCTGATCTAAATGAAGCCTCCAGTGCATCATAGCCACATTTTAAGGAATGGTTGCTAACCTGTTGTATGTTATTTACCATCTCTAATACATATTTCTTATCAAGAGATTCATCAGTGGTTAGTTTTTCAGTTAACTGATCAAGCATAAACTCTTGGTATTGTATCATGTGAAACTGACAGTTTAAAGCTCTAGCTGAGAGAGTAGCTGAAGTGTAGACCTTTTTACCCCATCTGTCTAATGACCTTGCTTCCCTTTCAGAAGGAATAGGGTTTTTAGCTGTGGTCGCGCCTACTGCCTTGGGACCCTGGGATATAGTTTCTGGGTCTGCAAGTGGGGCCTTGTAAAGGTGGTGATGAGTATCTGGCACCCTGTAAAATCTGTCTGGTTTGGCAGGGGCTGGGGGTAAAGAATCTGGAGCGGAGCAAACATCATTGAAAGCATCATCCACCACAGAGAGAACAGGAGGTATAGCTAAGGGCCTGTGCTGTGGGAGGTGCAGAAAGGTCCTAAGTCTTTTCTGGAGTCTGAAAAATCCTGTTGCTGCCATTGGAACTGTTCTCGCATGGCATGCAAGGTTTCCCCAAAGGAGAATTCTTCTGGTGGGGAAGCAGCTGGAATGGATTCTTCAGCATCAGAATCTTCAAAATTGGAGAAGGAGCCTCTGGCTGGTCAGTAATGTCTGATTCATCAGCAGAATCATCAGAAGACATTGGCTGAGGGGGCTCTGCCCTAGGTCTCTTCTCTGGGGGCTGAGAGGCCCTGTCTGGGTGAGATTGAGATCCTCTAATTAAAGAAATTAAATCTTCTGCCAAAGAAAGCATTTGAGAACTAGAAGAGGGCCTGGATGTGGGGCGTTCAACAGGCACTGATTTAGTAGTCTTGGCTGCTTTAGCCCTGGCGAAGGCCTTAATGGACATGGCTGCTGGAGGCCTAGCAGCACCACGTGCTGGGGTAGAGACATCCAAGGGGATGGTGTCTGATAAGTCAACCACCGTAGTGGGTAAAATTTCTGAGGTCGATTCAAGAGTTGTAGCAGGGGCCTCAGTTGTAAGAATAGGTTCAGCTGTACTTTGATCAGTTTTCGGTTTCGGCGAAACCGAGACACTCATGATTTGCTTTACCGTGGTTTCGGCGAAACCGCGGACCGCGTGTCGGTCTTTATCTTTGCGTTTTGAAGATTGGGTAGTCGGAGGATCCGGCGGCATAATGTACGCAAAATCAGTACGAAAAACTGTTCTGCAAACTCCGACCGACGCCTAAGCGTTGTCGGTTGAAGGAGGCACAGGCGAACAAGCTGCTACGTCGTGGGCTGGGCCTAAACAAGGCAGACAGTAAGAGTGGAAATCTTTATGAGGTATTTGTTTCCCACAGGTTAAACAATTGTTAACTTTTTCTGACATCGGCTGAGGCAAGAAAGAGTCCCCAACGGGTACTTAGCTTTAGAAGTCTTCAAGTAGTATTCGGTAGAAGTAATCTCTGGATCCGACCGACCGGCACTTGCGAACAGCTTCTGCTTGGCGCCACGCGCAAGAAAGACTGAGGAAAATGGCGTCGGCTGATGCTTTTATACCGAAGACCAACAGAGATGACGTCGGGTGGAGTGCGACATCAGCGAAGCGGACCCGGACTTTGGAATCCGGCCGACTGCAGGGCTGCCTGACGACAGGACAACCCCACTTGTTATGACTGCAGATGCATCCATGAAGGACATCTGTACTGTGTCCTTCAAGAATGCAACTGCAGTCCTTACATATAGGTTGAATACCATAGCCAAGCTGAGGGTGGTAGGATCTAAGATAAAGATGGTGTAGCTAAAATGCCCTGCAGGACTGCCGAAGCAAAGCCTGCTCGGGATCTGGAATATAAAGGCAGGTTGTAGTGTTTGGAAAATGTATGCACGGAGCTCCATGTAGCAGCTTCTAGAATATCCTTTGTAGCCACCCCTCTTAGAAAGGCTGTGGAGGTGGCTATAGCTCTGGTGGAGTGTGGCCTGATATTGGCTGGCACACCTTTTCCATAGAAAGAGTAACAGAATCTGATGCAGTGTCCAATCCATTTTGAAATTGTTTATTTGGAAATTGCCTTTCCTTGTACTCCAGCAGCGTAAGCTACAAATAGTTGGTCAGACTTTCTGTTGGCTTTTGTTCTGTCCAAGTAGTAGCGCAATTGTCTGTGTATGTCCAAAGTGTGCAGCAGCTTTTCTCATTTATTTTGAGGATTGGGAAAGAAGGTAGGCAGGTGAATTGTTTGATTTAGAGATACCCTGGATATCACTTTTGGCATGAATGAAGGATTGGTTCTTAAAGAAACTCTGTCCTGATGGAAAATGAGAAATGGAGGTACTGCCATGAGGGCCTGTATCTCAGAGACTCTTCTTGCTGAGGTGATTGCCAACAGGAAAACTGTTTTCCAGGAGAGAAATTGCAATTCTGAAGATGCTGCTGGCTCAAAAGGAGGAAGAGTTAATTTTTCCAACACGAAGTTGAGGTCCCATGCAGGCACTGGTGGTTTTCTGGGAGGTTTGATATTCTTTATCCTTCTTAGAAACTGTCTTAGCAAAGGATGTGAAAACACAGGTGGATCACTGTTGTATTTTGCTGAAATTGCTGAAGCATGTATTTTTATAGAAGAATATGAAATGTCATTATGTAGCATTTCTGCCAAGTAATCTAGTATCTGTGGGATGCTCATTACTGATGCATCCTGACCCTTGTTGACATTCCAGATGCTGAATCTCTTCCATTTGGCTGAGTAAGTCTTTCTGGTGGAAGGTCTGCGTGCTTCCAGTAAGATCTCTTGAACTTTCTTGGAGAGAGAGAGAGAGATATGGGGAGAAGTGATAGTACCCTCCAGGCTGTCAGCTGCAATGTTTGCAGGTTGGGATGAACCGTCCTGTAATTGTGCTGAGTCAGAAGTAGAGGCCATTGAGGCAAAGGCCACGGCTTGGTGCGAGTTATGCTCCTTAGTAAATGATACCAGTGCTGTCTTGGCCAGTCTGGAGCTATCAAAATGCCTTTCAGTTGTTCTGCTTTGATCTTCAGTAACACCTTGGTCATTAATGGTAGAGGTGGGAATGCATAGATTGTTAGAGAGTTCCAGCTGAAGGAGAGAGCATCCATTCTCCAGGCTTGAGGATGGTGTGTCCTCGAGCAGAACTTCTTCAGATGATGATTGAGGTGTGAGGCAAAGAGATCTATGTCCGGCCTCCCCCATGCACGAGTTATTTGTGAAAAAAAAAAATCTGGATGCAACATCCATTTGTGCGGGTCCAAGATGTTTCTACTCTGACTGTCCGCTAGAACATTGTCCTTGCCTGGAACAAACTGGGATTGCAACTGTATGTTCAGTTTCAGGGACTTTTCCCAAAGAGTCATTGTTAGCCTGCAGAGGGGGTACGAATGAGTGCCTCCCTGTTTGTTTATGTACCACATAACAGTGGTGTTGTCTGTCTTTATTAGAAGTTGACCTTGCTGAAGAAAAAAGACATGCCTTTGTTTAGCTGGCTTGCTTGTGCCCACCACAAAAATTCCTTTTGTAGACATGGAATGAGTGGAATAATTGCTTCTAAGTTGTGGCTGTGCTGAGACCATAAACTCTTTAAGGTACCATTGTAGTTTTCTCATGTGTAGTCTTGCCAGTGGAATCAGAAGAATGCAAGATGCCATGAAACCCAGGGCCTGCAGGATTTGCCTTGCACTCATCTGGGTGTGCTTTGCTAGGCTTTTGAAGTAATCTGGTAATCGTTCTTGTTTTTCTTCTGTGAGGAAACCCATTTGTGAGTTTGTGTCCAGTTTGGCTGCTAGAAAAATTATTTGTTGGGATGGCAGTAGTCTTGATTTTTGAATGTTGACTGTGTATCCCAAAGCCTGTAGTAAGCGAATGACATAGTTCAAGTTTCTTATCAAGGCTTGCTTGCTGTCCGCTTGTATAAGGCAGTCATCCAAGTAAGGGTACATTTGTATCCCCTGGAGTCTGCAGTGTGCAATTACTGATGGCAGGCATTTCGTGAATACTCTGGGCGCAGCAGATAAGCCAAAAGGCAATGCTGAGAATTGATAATGCTCTGACCCTGCAAGAAATCTGAGGTATCTTCTGCAACTGTGACTGGGACATGCAGGTATGCCTCCTTGAGGTCCAGAGTAACCAGCCAAGACCCCTTGCCCAGTATGGGAAGAAGTTGCTGTAACGTCAGCATTTTGAATTTTGGCACAATGAGAAAAGTGTTTAGAGCGGACAAGTCCAGTATAGGACAGGCAGGACAACCCATATGTAAGGACTGCAGTTGCATTCTTGAAGGACATGTGTAAAGTCATTGCGAGTTCTTACCATAACGGGTGGCTTTTGCACTCCCTGTTTTTGAAGAGGAGGTACTCCTTTGCTTAGATCTCTGCATTCCCTGGGGCTGTTGTCCGGGGGGGGGGGGGTCCTACTTCCCCTGGGTCTGGGCTAAGCTGGCCAGGAGAGGGCAGGAAAGGACCAGTGCTTGGAGGGGCAACGCCTACTGAACCTCGCTGGCTGGACCTGTAAGAAGTCTTTAACTGTCTGCATAGACCTAGTTTTTTCTTCCATCTTTTTTAAGACCTTTTCTGCCTTGGTGCCAAATAAGTTGCCTTTGTTCAAGGTGCACCCAATAATTTGGATTTGACATGGTCTGGCAAGGTCTGTTCCTTAAGCCACGCATGCCTTCTAATTTTTTGTTTGAGGAGTTCCATGGTATGTTGCTGAAATTTCAGCATGTGCAACTGACAATTTAATGCTCTAATAGCAAGAGTAGCAGAGGTGTATACTTTTTTACCCCATCTGTCTAATGCTCGGGAATCCCTATCTGAGGGGGTGGGATTCTTAGCTGAAGTTGCTTTGATTCCTTTAGGTCCTTGAGAGAGGACCTCGGGGTCAGCAGTAGAATTTTTGAAAAGAGATTTGAGAGTCAGGGACTCTCAATACCAGTCAGGTTTCCTGGGAGCAGGAGGGAGGGTGTCAGGAATAAGACTGGATTCCATAAAAACATCATCTACAACATCCAGGACAGGAGGAATGGCCAGAGGCCTGTGCTCTGGTAGACCTAAGAATTCCCTGAGCCTCTTTTTAGACTGAGGATAGTCCTGACATTCCCATTCCCCAATGGAAAAGTCCTCAGGTGGAGAGGCTGAAGGGATGGATTCCTCTGCATCAGAATCCTCATAAGCAGAGAGGGGTTGCATATCTTCATATTCAGATGCATCAGAGTCATCGGACTCCTGTTCAGATATAACTACTAGGGGACAAGTCTCCTTTTGGAAGGGGTAGCCTGGCTTCCCCTAATAAGCATTATAAGGTGTTGAGACCATAAACTTTTTAGGTACAATTGTAGTTTTCTCATGTGTAGTCTTGCCAGTGGAATCAGTAGAATGCAAGATGCCATGAAACCCAGGACCTGCAGGATGTTCCTTGCAGTCATCTGGGTGAGCTTTGCTAGGCTTTTGAAATAATCTGGTAATTGCCCTTGCTTCTCTTCTGTGAGGAAAGCCATTTGTGATTTTGTGTCCAGTTTGGCTCCTAGAAAAAATATTTGTTGGGATGGCAGTAGTCTTGACTTTTGAATGTTGACTGTGTATCCCAAAGCCTGTAATAAGTGAATGACATAATTCAAGTTTTTTGTCAAGGCTTGCTTGCTGTCCGCTTGACTAAGGCAGTCGTCCAGATAAGGGTATATTTGTATCCCCTGGAGTCTGCAGTGTGCAACTACTGATGCCAGGCATTTCGTGAATACTCTGGGCGCAGTAGATAAGCCAAAAGGAAATGCTGAGAATTGATAATGCTCTGATCCTGCAAGAAATCTGAGGTATCTTCTGCAACTGTGTCTGATTGGGACATGCAGGTATGCCTCCTTGAGGTCCAGAGTAACCAGCCAAGACGCCTTGCCCAGCATGGGAAGAAGTTGCTGTAGTGTCAGCATTTTGAATTTTGGCACAATGAGAAAAGTGTTTAGAGCGGACAAGTCCAGTATAGGTCTCCATTGCTTTTCTTTTCTTGGAACAAGGAACAGTCTTGGGAGTAGAATCCCTGGCCTTGTTCCTGAGGAGGAACCTTTTCTATTGCTTTGATTTGTAGCAGCTTTGAAACTTGTATGAGTGCCTCTGCCCTTTGATTTTGTGGCAGGTTTGGCATGCCTTGTCTTGTTGGTAAAGTATGGAAGTGGAACCTGTAACCTTGGTCTATTATGTCCAGAATCCATTTGTCCTTTGTTAAAACGTGCCAATTTTTTTAAAATAAGGATAATTTTCCGCCTAAAGGTGCTTCTCTTTGAGCCTTGGTCGGTGTCAAAGTCAAGTCATTGTGATTGTCCCTGTGGAGCAGTGGAAGTCCCTGCGCCACTTCTCTGATTAGTCGGTTGCCATTGGCGTCCCCTGTAGGAGCCTCGGTATTGCCCTCTCCCTCGGGCACGCCTGTTTTTTTCCCCTTTGGGAACTTGTCAGTGTCTGGAAAGGACCAATTCTTCGAAGGCCAATTCCTGCTGAACCTTGGTGGCTGAACCTGGAGAAAATCTTTGACCGTTTGCACTGATTTAGCCTTTTCCTCAATTGATTTCAACACATCCTGAGCATTAGCACCAAATAGCTTGTGTTTTTCCAGAGGTGCATCTAGAAGCTTTACTTTAACATGATCTGGCAATGCCTGTTCTTTCAACCAAGCATGCCTACGTATGACGGCCCCTGTCATAGCTGCCCTACATGAAGCTTCTAATGCATCATAACCACACTGAAGAAAATGATTGCTAACCTGCTGTGTATTATGAACCAAATCCTGCAATGCCTTTCTATCTAAAGGCTCAGGAGAGGCTAACTTTTTCTGCAAATCATCCATCAAGAAATCCTGACACTGAAACATATGAAAAAGGCAATTAAGAGCCCTCATGGCAAGGGTGGTTGAGGTATAAACTTTTTTGCCCCACCTCTCCAGGGACCTAGATTCCCTGTCTGCGGGCAAAGGATTTTTGGCCGTGGAAGTGGCCACTCCTTTGGGTCCCTGTGAAATAGTTTCTGGATCAACAGAATGGGCCTTAAAGAGATGTTTATGAGTTTCAGGAACCCTGTAGTATCTGTCTGGCTTGACAGGAGCAAGAGGGAGAGAATCAGGAGAAGCACTCGAATCTGAGTACACATCATCCAATACATCTAACACTGGTGGGATAGCTAAAGGTCTGTGCTGGGGTAGCTTAAGGAAAGTACGAAGCTGTTTCCTGGAGTCTGAGAATTCCTGGCCCTGCCACTGAAAATGCTCTCTCATGGAGTGGAGAATTTCCCCGAAAGAAATATCCTCAGGAGGAGAGGCAGAAGGAATAGATTCCTCAGCATCAGAATCCTCGTAGGCCTGGAAAGACTCTTCCTGGGAATCTGCATGGTCTGAGTCACCAGAGGCTTCATCTGAGGAAAGGGTATCTGTCTGCTCAACCCTAGGCCTTTTGTCTGAAGGCGGCGGAGAATCTCTGTCAGGATGAGCCTGGGAGCCTCTGATCAAGGAAATTAGATCTGCAGCTAAAGTCATGATCTGTTTATCAGAAGTGGGACCCTGAGAAAAAGATTTAGGAGGGTGAGACTTAGCCTGGCTGGCAGCCTTAGCACGTGTGCAGGCCTTGATGGACAGACACCGGAGGCCTAGCTGCCCCACGTGCTGGAGTAACTTTGTCCACTGGTATGGTCTCAGGCAAATCTTGGGCTTCGGTTTCTGGAGGAAAATCAACAACCGGCACCGGGGTAGGCTCCGGGGCCGAAGAGAACGGTATAGCGGTGTCATCTGTCTGGAGTGGTGGAATTACCACCTCAGAAGAGACCGATGCACTCGCGGAAGGTTTTGGCGTGGTGTCGGTGGAAGTCGCGGGCAGAGAGCGTCGGTCCCGGTCCTTCCGTTTTTTGGAAATATGCGTTGTCGGTTGTTCCGACGGCATGATATAGGAGTACTTTTCGCCAAAAAAGTCTTCAGCAAATTCTGCCCAGCGCCTGAGTGTGCGCTTATTGAAGCAAGCACAGGCCGAGACGTCGTGGTCTGGGCAAAGGCAGGGAAGGCAGTAAGAATGGAAGTCCTTATGAGGTATTTGTTTACCACAAGACAAACAATTATTAACTTTTGCAGTTTTATCTGGCATCGGCTGAGGCAAGAAAAGGTTCCCCAATGGGGTACTTAGCTTTTTGATGACTTCGGTTACTGAAAGCACAGGAGCTGGCCGACCGGCACTTGCGAACTGCTTCTGCTTCGGGCACCGCGCGGCAAGAAAGACTGGAGAAGATGGCGTCGGCTGATGCTTTTATAACCCAGCCGCTCTGACGTCGGGGAGGAGGCGACATCAGCCGACGCCAGACCCAGACTTTGGAATCCGGCCGACCGAAGGGCTGTCTGAGGCAGGACAACCCATATGTAAGGACTGCAGTTGCATTCTTGAAGGACATCTTCATATTCAGATGCATCAGAGTCATCGGACTCCTGTTCAGATAAAACTACTGGGGACAAGTCTCCTTTTGGAAGGGGTAGCCTGGCTTCCCCTAATAAGCATTATAAGGTCTTCTGCCATTTTAAGCATTTGAGATTGAAGCAAGGAAGCAGGGGCCTGAGATTGGGTCGTCGGTTTTTTGGGTGTGGTTCGTACCCTGGGCCTTAGAAACTTGGTTGTTTTAAAAAAAACTGAAGACACGAAAGAAGCCGGTCTGTGTAGAGTATCGGTAGTGCTAAGTACTTCCTTGGAAGCCGGTGCCTGCTCAGCGGCTCTGGACCAATCCAAGGTAGAGACATCTGCAGGATCCTTAGTCGAAGAGTCTCGCAGCATACCGGACTCCGAATGGGTCTCGGTAGCAGCCTGCGAATCCACAGAGGCGGGCATCAGGGGCTGCGAAAGCACCTCACTGATTACCAGAGAACTGACTACTAAGCTTAATGGAAGCATCGTCAGCAGTTTTGGACCTGTGCGGTCTGTTTCTGTATTTACCCTTACATTTTTTCGGAAGATCAATAGTCGGATGGCTTTCCTAAGCCTTATTGGAATTCGGGGACCGAGTGTGAAAAAATCTAGCTACAATAAGGGCCCAACAACATATAGTTCTGGCATTGAACAAAGCACAAAAGCGACAGCGGGGGACATCGTGCCTAAACAAGTGAAGCAGTAAGAATAGAAGTCTCTGTGTGGTATTTCAGGCGAGACAATTGTTAACTTTTTCTGACATCGGTTAGAGCAAGAAAAAGGGATCCCCAACGGGGTACTTAGCTTTAGAAGACTAACTTCAATTCGGAAACGAAAACTCAGGTAGTGGCCAACCGGCACTCGTGCGAACTGCTGCTGCTTCGGGCTCCTCGGCAAGAAAGACTGATGTAATGGCAATGGGTGCCTGTTTTTATGCCACTGACGACCTGATGTCAGTCCTGGAGCGACAGCAACAGACGCAGAAATACTAAGCCTCTGGTATTCGAGCCAACTGATGGCTACCCCTGGCAGGATAACCCAAATGTGATGACTGCAACAGTGAAAAACGACAAACATCTCTCTGGGATTTTTGAAATCACATTTTTCCTCCCTTTTCACCTTTCGGATAAGGTCTATAACATAGGGAAAAAGGACTCCTACAGCAGACAGAGTGCTTTCCTTTTTGTTCATACCAGATTAGTGTGTCTAACTTTAGGTCCAAACAAACATGGGCCATCAAAGGGGGTGTTAAAGGAGGACTTAAAGGGCTCTGCAAAGGATCGCATCCAGGAATGCCTCCTTAGGGAAATTATTGAACCCGCTGCTCTACTCGCTCCATCAGCTGTATAAGATGAGTCTCATGGAGAAGTTTACCACTGAACTCAAGGTGGAGAGCTGGGAGGCATAGGCATAGAACAGCTGTGTAAAACCTTACCAAAACCATAGATGTCTTTTTCTTCCATGTTGCAGTATTCTAGTTGTGGGATTTCCTGCCCTCAGGCAACTCGTACGTCGGCTCCTATACAAAAGCTTCAGCTTGGGTGTTGCAGTGTGCGTGAGACATCAGATGCAAAGCCATAAACCAGGGTCCTTAAATGTGACATCTGCACACACAATCCTCAGAACTTGAAGGCCAGCAGGTATAGAAGGCGGACCAGCAGGAGGAATGCCAGTGGGGCAGGTGAGTGCCCTTGGTGTCCTTTGGTAGCTTAGGTAGATCCAGGTCTTAGCTGGGACTAAAGGAGAAAGTATAGGGGGTAATGGTGGGTGGGAATGAATACTGCAACATGGAAAAGGACATCTATGGTTACGGTAAGACTTTACACAACTACTCTATGTCCTTCTATTCCTATGTTGCAGTATTCTAGTTGTGGGAGAGTACCACAGCTTAGATGGATGAAAGGGATGTGGATGCTGAAGAAGATTCTACAAAGCCCTATAGGATGGCCCTGGCGAATCATGCCCTTGCTCTGGAAACATGATCCAGTTTGTAATGTTTGATGAAAGTGTGGATAGTGGACTATGTGGCTGCTTCCATGATGGATGCTATGTCCAGACCTTTCATGAAGGCCTTGGAGGCTGGCCACAGCCCTAGTGGAATGGGCCTTTACTCCCACTGTTTTTTTTTCCATGGTGAATAACAGAGACAAATAGTATTCCTGATCCAGCAGGCGATAGTTTGTTTGGAGACTACCTTGCCCAGGGGTCTGGGGTGAAAGGAGACAAAGAGCTGCTTAAATTTCCTAATGGTTTTGGTTTTGTCCAGGTAAAAATCTAAGTTGCCTGTGAACATCCAAGGAGGGCAGTATCCTCTCCCCTTCATTAGTAGGGGGAGGGAAAAAGTGGCTAACTGGATATATTGGTTTGGAGACAAGTCATTGAACACCTTGGGCATAAAGGAGGGATTAGTTCACAAGGTGACTCTGTCTTTGTGGAAGGTGGTGTAGGGAGGGCAGGCCATTAAGGCCTGAAACTCTGAGACCCTTCTGGCTGAAGTGATAGCCACCAGCAGGACCATTTTCCATGTATACATCGGTAAGGAAGAAGACTCAGTCAGTTCGAAAGGGTGCTGGGTTAGTTTTTCCAGGATATAGTTGAGGTCCCAGGGAAGAGGGATAGGTTTCTTTGCTGGCCTCGTGTAAGACCCCTTTAAGGAAGAGCTTTACATCGAGCCTGGCTAGCAAGGGGGATTCCAGGGGCAAGCAGGCTGTTATAGCAGAAAGGTGCACTTTCACTGAAGAGTATGAAAGCCCGGTTTTAATCAATTGACACACACAAGAGAACGAGGGGGGCATCCACAGAACAAGGCTCCCCTTCCCTTGTCTAGACACCACTTTGTAAATCTTTCCCACTTAGCTAGGTAAGATTTTCTGGTGGTAGGTTTCCTTGCCTCCCTTAAGCATATCCTCTGAGTAGCAGTGTCTGAAGGGGATCAAAAGTTTATCACCCACAGAGTCAGGGATAACGTCTGCAAGTGTGGGTGAAGGAGAGCTCCTTTGTCTTGTGACAGTAGGTCCATCTTGAAGGCTAACTTGCAGTGATCACCTTTCGCTAGACTGAGAAGTAGGGGGAACCAGTGTTGCCTTGGCCAGTAGGGTATCACTAACAAGATTTTTGGTTTGTCGTCCTGGATTTCAGGAGGACTTTTTGAATCCTTGGGAAGGGGGGGAAGGCATAAAGAAACTTCCCTCTAGCATGGAGAGTGGCCACTTTCAGCATCTCTAGTTGTGGGAGAGTACCACAGCTTAGATGGATGAAAGGGAGGGGGAGTGTGTCTTTGAGCAAAAGGTCTGCAGCTGCCTGTTCTGGAGGGAGGCAAACATGTCTACTTGTGGAGTACCCCACCAGTGGAATATACTAAAAAGACCCCCCCCCGTCCAACATCCATTTGTGGTGTGGAGAGAAAGTTCTGCTTATTTGTTGTCCTGCGAGGGGATGTAGGTCGCCTGCAAGACCAGATTGTGGGAAGAAGCTAGGTCCCATATCAGCAGGGTCAGTCTGCACAGCTGGTAAGCCTTTGTTTCTCCCTGTTTGTTGAGGTACCACAACCGTGGTGTTAACCGTCACTACCCAGAGCACCCCTGGGACCAGAAGGGGAATAAAGTTCTTTAAAGCTAGGAAGACTGCTGTCATTTCCCTGACATTGATGTGCTTGCCCTGTAGAGAAGGGTGCCACTTTTCCTGGACCCTGTAGGATGCCAAAGTTGCCCTCCAACTTGAATCTGATGCATCTGTATGCACTGTTTGGGCTGGGGTGGGTGGTTGCAGTGGAAGTCCTGGGTTTAGATGGACTTGTTGGATCCACCAGCTGAATTCTTTCTTTAGACAGGGAAGGAGTGGAATACCCTGTTCTAAGTGATGCAGGTGTTGGGACCAAATGTTTTTGAGGTACCACTGCAGCTTGCGCATATGCATTCTGGCCAGTGGTAGTACAGGGATGGTTGCTGCCATTAAGCCCAGGAGATAGAGGAATTGTCTTGCAGTCACTTAATGGGAGTGGAGGATTTCCTGGAAGTGGGAAGTCAGGGATAGAACCTTGTCCTGTGGGAGAAAGACCTTCATTTTGTCCACTCTGATACTGCAACCTAGGAAAATCTTGTCCTGGCTTGGGTTCAAGGAGGATTTGGGAGGTTGATGGTAAACCCTAGATTTTGCAGAAGGGCCATGGTGAAGTGCAGATAACTTGAGATGGCATCTTTGGATTCTGCTAGTATTAGGACGTCATCCAGATATGGGTAAATCTGGATTCCCTGAGTTCTACAGAAGGCAATGGCTGGGGCTAGGCACTTTGTAAAGACTCAAGGGGCAGTGGATAAACCAAAGGACACGGCAGTAAACTGGAAACGAGAGGAAGGTCCAGAAAAACGCAGAAACTGTCTGTGGGAAGTCCTGAAAGGAATGTGAAGGTAGACTTCCTTTAGGTCCAGGGTGGCCAAGAAGGCCTTGACTGGAAAAAGAGAGTCAGAGTGAGTAGAGAGCATTTTGAAGGAGGACACCTGAAGGTGTAGATTTAGAAAGGAGAGATCTAAAATGGGGCTTCAGGGGCCATCCTTTTTGGGGTCAGGAAGAGACTAGAGTAGAATCTATTTCCTTCCTGTCCTGAGGGGACAGGTTCTATGGTTCCTAGCTTTAGTAGTTTTGACAAAACTTGCGGTAGGAGATGAATCTGGTTTTTGGCGGGAAAAGGAATACTTTTCCTGGGTACTTTTCTTTCTAGGACAGAAGTACCCTTTTTGGATAATGGATAGAACCCATTGGTCTGTGGTGATGGATTTCCAGAGGGGGAAGGCAGTGTGGAAGGCATGCAGAGAGTGGTAGGTGGGCAAGGCAGTCACACATTATTGGAACCGCCTCTATCCTGAAAAGGTTGTCTGGGCTGAGAAGGTGGTGCATTAGGTCTGGACGAAGTAGTAAATTCTGAAGTCTTAGCCAGGAGTATCTCCTAAGGACAGAAGCAGATGCAGCAGAGTGGGCAGATACTTCTGCAGCGTCGTAGCTGCATCTGAGTGAGTGCCTGGCCACTTGCTGAGCCAAGGACAATTTGGAGGAAATGTCAGCCTTAATGGGACTGTCAGGCATAGAAGCCAGCATGGAGGAGGCTTGAGACACTAAATCTAGAGCATACTTAGTCATGCGGGTCTGATAATTTATGGCTCTGAATGCCGAAGTGGAGGATGTGTATAACTTCTTTCCCATCCTATCCATATATCTGCTATCTTTATCAGTGGGTAGGAGGGAGGCAGAAGGCAGCAGTCTAGACTGTTTATCAGGAGCAGTGGCAATAACAGCCAGATCAGCCAAGGGAGGTTTAACTAGGAATTTTTGCTCCTCTGGCACTTTATAGAAGCGGTCAGGGTGCTTGGGGGCCGGAGTTGGGGGCCTTAAAAGCTGAATTACAGGCATCCAGGGTAAGCAGGAAGCACCGGAGAGACAGCTGAAGGGCTCTTTTGGGTGTTAGTCATTTGGGAAGTATCCCATTTGAAGTAATATTTCATCTCGGTGGTGATCTCACCAAAGGTAATATCCTCAGGGGAAGAATCCCCTTCCACAGATTCTTTATCAGGAGAATATTACTCCTGGGGAGAAGCAATCTAAGATGTAGATGAAATAGAGTCCTCAGAGGACGAAAAGGAAGAATCATGCTCTTCATTCCCAGCTTGAGAGGTTATGGGTGGGAGGGAAGAGGCAGAAGCAGGCCTAGTGCTTAGTAAAGGCAGAGTAGTGGGGGCTGAGGCTGAAGACCTAAGGGCCATAAAGGCCTACATGAGAGAGGAAGTGAAAGCCTTCCAATCTGGTATGGTTTCTGTACAAGAGGAGGTATGCTTGTTTTTTTGTTTAATTTTGGCCAGGGTGGAGGTAGGAAACAGCCTGGTCAGATTTTGAAAACATTTCTGAAGTCTGGATCCCAGTTGGAGGTACCACAAAAACTGGTTCCCCCTCAACATCAATGGTAGTCAGTTTGGCCAAGCTCCGAGGACGTGCCGGTCATCAGCTGTGCAACAGCTTCCTCAAGGGTCATCGTTGAAGTTGATGGATCTGCCGAGCGCTCCACAACTCCTAGACCATCAGTTGGCAGGACGTTGGGAAGCGGAGCAGCAGGCGAGGAAGGCCTTGGAATCTTGGCCTTCTTTCGCGGAGGTCTGGGTTCGGCCTCCAATCCGGGATCCATTCTGGACTAACCATTTTAGGTGATGGTTTTCTAGGTAAAGGTTTAAAGTGGCCAGATGGCTGCGTAAGGTCTTTGGCACAAATGACTGAAACTGAGCAGGAGGAATGGTCGCGCTCCCTGCCTAAGCAAAAAACACACCTATCAAGGGCATCTTTATGGATATCTGGCTCCTGCACTGGCACTTTCCCTTTTTACCTGACATCAGCTAAAGGCTACAACAACCAAGCCTAAGTAATAACAATCAGCAAAACAAGAAAGATAGAAACCCAACGAGTTACTTAGCGTTATCTATGCAACATCTGTGAAGGAGCAATCATACGATGCGAAGGTAGTCTGTGGCTGAAAAGTTCTGAGGATTGTGTGCGCAGACGTCACATTTAAGGCCCCTGGTTTATGGCCTTACATCTGACGTCCCACGCATGCTGCAACAGCCAAGCTGAAGCTTTTGTAATAGCAGCCAATGTACGAGTCACCTGAGGGCAGGAAATCCCACAACTAGAATACTGCAACATAGGAATAGGACATCTGTTAACCCCTGCAGCTACTGAACCCTGGACAACATCTCCTAGCTCCTTCAGGAGATCTCTCTGCAATCTGGTAAAATGGGTGAAATAATTCAAGGACCTGAGTGCAAAGGTCTCTGAAGAAAAGGTGTGCCTTTCGTATCTGTTCATCGTACAAGACTAAGATGGACTAAAGAGGACGTCTCTGACGGTTCCCTCTTGGTGGCAGCCACCACCATAGCATCTACTGGGACATCTTTTTATCAGTGGGGGATGTAATGAATTTATTTGGCCTCCGAGAGACAGGGTCCACTGAGTCTGGTGACTCCCACACCTTTCAACAAACTAGGTCCATTAGTTCATCGAAAGGTGGAGACACCCAACTGGCAAAAGGGGGAGACCCAAAAGCCTTCAGGTAGACAAACTCCTAAGAAGGGTTGATGGGCTTCCAGCCACCTCTCTGCTTAAGTATTTCTAGGATGTCTGCAAAGGAGACATCCTCAGAGGGTGACCGTGGGGACCCTTCTGACTCATTAAGGTCTGTGGCACATGTGACTGACTCCTCTGGGAGTCCAAATGCTTCCTCTTACAAAGTCTCTTACAAGGGGACCCTCTTAAGAAGGGTATTCTGCAGAGGTTTCAGAAGAGAGGGGTTCACCCAATGGGGCTTCCTGAGGCCTTGGGTCTCCGTGTCTGTGTGGATGCAGTGGTGCTGAGACAGACACCGGTGCCTTTGAGGGAAGAATGACTGGACCCGAGAGTGGAGCTGTCTGTGTAGACCGCCCATGATCCAAGGAAGCTCTGGGCTCCAAAGAACCAGAAGGCATTCTCAGAACCAAGGGGTTTGGCTCAGAGGCCGATGTAGGAGCAGAGGTCACCTGTGCCGAAGCCCCAAGAGGCAAGTTTGGATCAGACAAATGTCCAACCCGACTGTCCTCCCCGGACCCAACCGGACAGCATCGGCTCCTAGACTCCAAGCTCAGATGGAACAGAGTATGTCGGAGCAGTAGTCAGTACTGAAAATCCTGGAACAGGTCTCTGCTCAGACAGTTCGACTACAATCAGCTTCATACATTCCGGCTCCAACATTCCGAGTCAGGTCGGAAGAGAAATCTATGTTGACAGGGCAGGCTTAGTTGGTTCTGAAACCCTCTGGGTTGGCTCAGGCAAAAGATTGGCAAGCGTTGGTGTCCTCATAAGTCTCTGCAACATAATCTGGAAGGCTCCTGGAGGATCAAGTGCTAGGAGCAGGGGATCTGGAAGCTGGTAAGATTGGAGATCTCAACTTTGGAGAAACTGGCTTCAGTTCTGGGGACCGGATCTGAACTAGAAACACCAATGGTTCCGACAATGAAGGAGCTGAGGTGGAAGGCTTCTCGGGCCTGACAGGCTTTGGGTCTGATGAGGAAATTTTTCTCAACATTCTAGTCTGCTCAGACTGAGCCTCCGATGAAGCATAATAAGATCTTTTACCTGATCTTTCAGATTTTGATGAATCGGAAGAGGTCTGTTTGGAAGGACTGTGACCTTCTCCTATAGCTTCTGAAAAGTAAGTCTTTAATACCCCCCCAGTATTAACTTAGTCTTCCTTTCAAGAAGAACCCTATGGCTGAACAAATGGCCCAAGATTCTTGGAAGTGAACTGCTCCAAGGCAGTACACACACACAGTATAACCCAGTCAGTTGCAGACATTTTCTGAATGCATTTAGTACATTTTTTAAACCCAGAGGGTTTGGCATCTTTGGACTGTTTTGACATCTTAACATCAAAAAATAAGTTAGCACTACAGGTAGTATATATATATATATATATATATATATATATATATATATATATATATATATATATATGTATATATATATATATAATCTAGGGTTCCATACACTAGATCAAATTTTCACTAATTCAAGTACTCACTGACCTTAGGGTTAGGGCATGGGTCATAGTAAGGGGATATAGCAATGTCCTCCACTATGGTGCAATACTCACAAACCGTAGGGTTAGGGCATGGGGATAGCTTTACTAACTATCCCCCTTACCCTAACCCATACCCTAACCCTAAAGTCCGTGACTATCGCACCATAGTGGAGGACATAGCTTGTTTTTTTATGTCCTCCACTGTGCTGCGGTGTTTTCAGTAAAGTGCACTTGCGCAAAAATTCACTTTCGTTAAAGTTAACTTTCGCAGAAGTGAGGCTTCCTATTACAAGTTTGAAGTAGTGAACTTTCGTCCTTGTAATAGGAATCTATATATATATATATATATATATATATATATATATATATATATATACACACACACACACAAAGTCCAAAACAAGTCAGCTGTGTAGACAAATCAGTACTCCAGCAAAGAACAGATAATGAAAAAACACATCAACAGCACCAAACCACGGCAGATAAAATTATCACAAGTTTTAATTCAAGGATGAGCGCTTTCGCAGCCAAGCTACTTCAGACAATTTGAGCAAAATACTTCCAACTATTTAAATACCAGTTAACCAATAACTCCAATCACATAAAAACATATAAAATAAGTGTCAAAGTCTTACTGCAGGTTCTGAATATGGCACTACAGCATGCCAGGAATGTAACTTTTGTAAGTACCTGGACAGCTCAGGCAGGTTCTGTCATCCTGACACAGGTGAATTTAAATTCAACTTAAGAGCTAAGTGCAATACTACACATTTGGTGTATTTGAGTTACTGCATAGTCTGCTCTTCATTTTATGTAGGGATGACTACACGCACGCTACGAGATCGGGTTAGGGAACATCTTTATGATATCTCCAGAAAAACTGAAACCAATGCTTTAGCCAGGCACATACTGGCAGTGGGGACAGAACATGAGTTTAGGTTTATGGTTGTTGAATTAGTTACACCAACTTTAAGAGGTGGGGCAATCAGAAACAGAGTAGAGAATAAGGAGATGGAATGGATTATTAGGATGAGGGCCGATATGGGCAAGGGCTTGAATGACAAGTTATCCATCCAGCCAGTTTTGGTGAATAGGCCTTTACCAAGATAAACATTATCCACAACAGTTTTATATGTATACTTTTTATATTATATATATATATATATATATATATATATATATATATATATATATATATGTTTTTGACACTTATTTTATATGTTTTATGTGACTGGTGTTATGATTTATTTATTTTTAGTACGTTATTGTATTTTTAAATGTTAAAGGAGTAATTTATTGGTTGCAACTTTCTATTGGTTAACTGGTATTTAAATAGTTGGAAGTATTTTGCTCAAATTGTCTGATGAAGCAGTTTGGGTGCAAAAGCACTCACCCTTGAATTAAAACTTGTGAAACATTTTATCTGCCGTGGTTTAGTGCTCTTGATGTGTTTATATATATATCTATATATCTATCTATATATATATATATATATATATATATATATATATATATATCTATATATATATATATCTATATATATATACATATATAAAAACCCTTTCATTTAAATAGGTTAACAGCCCTTTACTTAAACGAGTTAGCTTAATTAAGAGAAACTAAAATAAATCAGCTCTTCAACAAATGAGCTGAAGAAGAGTTATCAAACACACATGCACTAAGTGAAAAAAAGCACTAAATAAACGGGCTAAGCAGTCCTCTAAGTTAACTAACTAGCTTAATTAAATAAAGAACACTCAAATTCAAACAGCCCCCAACCTATGAGCTTCTGAAAAGTCATTTTAAACACACGTTAAGGAAAGCTAAGGCAGGGTAGGAAAAGTAGGCCATGAGATAAACGACGACCAACAATCAAATAGCAAGGTAACGAGGACAGGAAAAACTGCTAAAGGGTTAACTAATTTACTTAAAGATTAACTAATCCCAAAGGGAGAAAGAACTATCAAATTTTTGCAAGAAACAATAACTGTAAAGAATTCACTTAGCCTGAGCCAGTGTGAAACACCCTATCTTGTTTAGCGGCAAATGAGATCTGGGGAGTATCCTAGACCATTACAGGATAGGGAATAAGCCACGAGCTAGTTGAAGACCTCGAGCTTTTGTATAAAGCCAAGTCGGAACAGAGGATCAGTTTTGAACCCAACTAGTACAGAATGACGGCAAGATAGGACATCACATCATGTATTTCCTACAACCTCCCATTTGTCTCTATGTTCCACCAGGACTTACTTACCTTGAAAATCTGAACGCATTTGGTGAGTCTTTCTCTCTAGGGTGACTGAAAAGTTTTCCTCTTCTACTGCCATTACCATCTGCTTTTTCCAGATCTGCTCCATCACACTGCTTTCAGTCTCCTGAGTTTTTACTGGTGTTCTCCCTTTCACTTTTTCTTTTCCCTGCTGAATTTCTCAAAGACGTTTGATCTAATGATTTCTATTAATGTATAGTAGTTTGCAGGCTTTTGCTAATTTAACCTTTTCACTGTCCTGAAAAATAGGATGGCCACCTAAAAAAAAAAAATCAACAACTGAACAATAAGGCAAGGAAACTAGTGCATACAAAGTGGTTATTAACAAATGCAATTAAAACAAAAAAAACGTCTGCAATCCAGTTTCAGAAAAAAGAACACCTGCCTACAATGGACACATCAGTATCAGAGTAATCTCTGTGAAGAGAAGGACTGGGGCTTGGCATAATGGTTAAAGTGTTTACCTCCCAGACACGTGGTATGGGGCATGATTCTCACCTCTGAAGGAAAATGGCTAGGGTTAAAATGATCCAAGAAGGGCAGCTATTCTAGCACTTACATATAAACCTAAGCTCTGTTAATTGTCAATGTCGGCTGGGAGGTCCCGTTTGTGAAGGGGTCCCATGCAGAAGAAAATCTCCAAGTATTCAAATTAATACAAAAACAGCAGCACACACAACAAATCAAGTCATATTAAACTTAAAAAAAAATCAGAGCTGAAACAGGCGGCAAAATGCTTGCATAGCAAATCAAGAAAAAGTGAATATAAAAATATGCACACTGAATTAAGTGGAAAAAATGAAAACATAAGTGGCAGTTACATCAGTATTTCTCTTTCAGAAATTATATAGAGGCATCAACAGAACTAGACTGACAAGAGGAATGAATGCTCTTGTTTTAGTAAAAAAAAAAAAATGAAAATCCCAAAATATACTGCATAGAGATAAAAATGCAGGTCTAATTTTAATGTAGGCTATCATGCAACTTTACCTTGAAAGGTTTTCTATTAGTAGTGCACATTAGGCCAAGTAGCAATTTGTTTCATAGTTTACTGACAAAAAAATATAGGAAATCTGAACTCAAAACACATTTTTGGTTCATTGGCCAACTGACAGTTTAAGAGTAAAGGAATAACTGCTAAAAAGTTGACAACTGACCACCAGATTTGGTTGGTGTGCTTGACATGTTTTTTTTTTTTCAAAAATATGCTGAAGCCACGACAATGTAACTGGAAACAGGATACTCAGTGCGAAAGAAAGAACGCTGCTCGTACGAGAAGAAACAGTTTAATCCACATATAACATGAAACAACACAAGCTGCAGGTTAAGCGCTTTCAACTGAAGAAATCAGTCTTCATCAGAACAATGTGTTGGTGAATACATTGTGTATATGTAGTAACTGCCAATTGTGCATTCAAAAAATTGTGCCAAAACTTTTAAAGAAACATTGTTAAATAACAATATGTGTGAATAAAAGTGCTACCCAATACATATAGTTATGGCTTGATACTTCCTTATGACATAAAAAACAATACCAAAAATTAATAAACAGCTAAAAACATTAATTAATTCTTTGTGTTACTAAATGCAAGTGAAGCCAATTCTTAATGCCTTATAGTAAAATGTACTAATGTTAAATGAATTGCAACAATAAGATGAAAGAAATTAAAAGACTTGCCTACCTAATATTAGTGTATCATATAACAAATGAACTATTATAATATATAAGTCTAAAAATAATGTAGAATATATGGACTATATATAAAGTAATGAATAATAGTGAATGATAAAAATGGAATTAAACAGCAGAAAAAAACCTTAATACATACTGCCCTAAAACACATATATTATTAAAATCCTTAAATTATATTATATAAAAAATCTGTAATATCAATGATGCATACAGAATAAATATAAAAAATAAAAAAAATAAAAAATATAAAAAATATATATCTCATACAGCATACATCATATAAATATATAAATACATAAATATATAAATAAATAAAAATACATATATATAAATATATAAGAATATATAAGATATATAAGAATCGATGTATATAGCTACTGTTGTGGCGATGAAATCCAATGTAATAAAATAAAATAAAGTTAAAATGACATGAGGAGAACCAACTAACCTACTTCAAGGAAGGGTTTGATACTAATATACATCGATTCTTATATATTTATATATATGTATTTATTTATATATCTATATATTTATGTATTTATATGATTATGTATACTGTATGAGATGTATATTTTTTATTTTTTATATTTATTCTATATGCATCATTGATATTACAGATTTTTTATATAATATAATTTAAGGATTTTAATAATATATGTGTTTTAGGGCAGTATATATTAAGGTTTTTTTCTGCTGTTTAATTCCATTTTTATCATTCACTATTATTCATTACTTTATATATAGTCCATATATTCTACATTATTTTTAGACTTGTATATTATAATAGTAGTTCATTTGTTATATGATACACTAATATATTAGGTAGGCAAGTCTTTTAATTTCTTTCATCTTATTGTTGCAATTCATTTAACATTAGTACATTTTACTATAAGGCATTAAGAATTGGCTTCACTTGCATTTAGTAACAAAGAATTAATGTTTTTAGCTGTTTATTAATTTTTGGTATTGTTTTTTATGTCATAAGGAAGTATCAAGCCATAACAATATGTATTAGGTAGCACTTTTATTCACACATATTGTTATTTAACAATGTTTCTTTAAAAGTTTTGGCGCAATTTTTTGAATGCACAATTGGCAGTTACTATATATACACAATGTATTCACCAACACATTGTTCTGATGAAGACTGATTTCTTCAGTTGAAAGCGCTTAACCTGCAGCTTGTGTTGTTTCATTTTTTTTTTTTTTTTTTGCTATTTTCATTCAAACATCTACTGTTATGGCAAGTTTACTTACACAACGGCAGGATGTTCATCATACACTACTGACATAGCGATACAAGTAGATTACCTTGGCTAACTACATTTGTGGGGTGGATGCCTGGAGAATGGTCCTAGCAAACCCTGACCTAAACAAAAAAAAATCAAGCTCATACGGCTTTGCAAAAGTATATACAGAGGACCAAGTAGCAGCTTCTAGAATACTTCTTGAATCCAACCATTATCAAAAAGCCAAAGTTGAAGCCAAGGTCCTGGGAGACCTTGACCCTGCCTGTAATAGTTTTGCCATGGTGAGTATAACAAAAGGTAATGGCTTTAAGACAGCTATTTAAAAATATTCTCTTTACACAGGTTGTTGTCTCTTCTTGCCTTCACAAGAAAAGAACTGATCCAAAGATGTTAAAAATTTAGTTCAGTCACAGAAGTACCAGAACTGTCTGTGGCTATCCAAGGTATGGAGCATTCTCTTCTCCCTAATTTTTAGGTTCAGGAAAGAAAATAAGGATATGGATAGTTTAGCTTAAAGTAAACAGAGATCACTTAAGGGAAAAAAGATTTGTTCTCAAGGAAACCTTGTCCCTATGGAAAACAAGACAGGTGTGACTCGCCATAAGAGCTTGCAATTCAGATACCCTTTCTTGCAGAGGTCATAGCAATAAGTAAAACTCTTTCCATGTTAAGAACCTCAGGTCAGCCAAATCAGCTGGTTTAAATAGATGAAGTCTTAACGTGCAAACCCCTTTCAAGAACATTTTAACATATGAGAGCACTGAAGGAGAAGGACCCATGAGCTTACATGCTGAAATGGCAGATAAACGAACCTTGAATGAGGAATAAGAAAGGTCACAAAATAACTCACAAATATTGTAAGACTAGGGAACAACTAGCCCTGAATGTGTTCTGGTTATGTTAGCACCAACTAGAAAACGTTTTTCCATTTGCCAATATAATATTTTAGTAGCAGGCTTATATGACTCCATTAGTACCTGCTGCACTTCATCAGTAAACAGATGCCTAAAAGGAATTAAGACCCCATCATCCAGGGAGTCAACTGAAGAGGCTTTATGTCTAGGTGTATCAAACACTCCTCTTGTGAGAGTACAACCAGTCTGTAAGGAAGCTTTGTTTGCTGTAGCACAGACCAAATTCAGACTTGCTGCATCTAGCTTTGTTTGTGTAACTTCAGCACTATTCCAGACCAACTTGTTTTGGAGAAGGTTCCCCTGCACCCTAGTGGCAGGAGTGTGCAGTTAGAACTTGTCTGATCGAAGACTGCTGGAACGGGGCTCAGTTTTTAGCTGTTTATTGGTTAATCTGGTTAAATCAGTTTGCTAATTTGTTACTGTTATAAAAAAAAAATGCATATATATATATATATATATATATATATATATATATATATATATATATACACACACACCATCGCAGCTTAGCTAGGGTTAAACTATTCCCGGCGCCATAAAAGCTGCTCTCTAAATTTTCCCTTAGAACGACCCAGTTTTATAGTTTTAGCACAAAATCTGTTTCTTTGAGCTCAGCACTTGCTCAGAACTCGTAAGCACTAAATAAGCTACAGATTACTACAGCACTCAACTTTATTCACTTTTCTAGAGGAAAACAGTTAGTACTTAATAAATAAGCACCTATCCAGGCATGTCTAAGAGTCAGCTCACGGTGTTTTCTCCTGTCTACCTGAAAAATCTGGGCATCTTGGGGCAATGCAGCAGTTGCCTCATGTACACAGACAACCCTCTCCTCCTACCACCCAACACTACAACCTGTGAGAGATGCACTTATATAGCAGACTGGAAGCAAAGCTCTCTTTACCCAAGGCTGGACTAGACAGTCAAGAGGAGAAGGTAAACACTTGCACCACACCACACTCATCACATAAACCCTCAATACCTACACCACTAAAACACACACAGAAACACGAAACACACGCCTACATTCGAGGAGGCTCTCAAAAATCTGCTCAAGCAACAGAGACCTCCAAAGCAGAAATGCAAGCAACCTCCACCCCCCCCAACACAACCTAAATGACACAGCCCACAAACTCAGTGTACCACTCAACTACAGCCCATAAGGCATAACAACGTACCCAACACTCTAGTCATAGGTGACTCTATAGCCAGGCACACTGATGTTCCACTCACCAGGCTAAACAAGGAGAAAGTTACTGTCAGCTGCGTGTCAGGTGCCAGGATCCGCCACAACGCATGCACTCGGGTCACTCCACAAGTACAAACATGACTATGTCATTGTCCATGTTGGTGTGAATGACCTGAGACATACCTCCCTGGACTACATGAAAAGAAACATGGAGGAGCTCTCCGATCTTGTAGTCCAGACAGGTATGACCCTAGCCTTGAGTAGCACCCTGCCATCACCCACAATGATACCACAGTACAAGGACAAAATGATTGACTTCAACAATTGGCTAAGCTTCTGGTGTCATTCTAAGGGGATCCAGTATCTGTCTGCCTGGGGTGACATGACTGACAGACCACGATGCTTTGCCAGAGATGGCCTGCACCTGTAAGCCCTTGGGATTCCATTATACTGGCTAAGGCTCTTGCCGACCCTATAGTGTCTTTTTTAGGCAAGGTTCAAATGACAAGTTCACCACATTAACAGGTACAAGCAAGCAAAATCTGAGGGCAATGTTACTCAATGCTAGAAGTCTAAACCTCAAAAAGCATTCACTCGAGGCACTCCTTAAAATGGAGAACATAGACAACTGTGCAGTGACAGAGAACTGGTTCAAGGCTCCAGAGAACATCCCTGCATTACCAGGCTATAATTCATACCACATCTTTCAGCCACCTAACCTGGACCGAAACACTAAAGGTGGCATATTCATTAAAGATACCCACACCTCCAGGCTAGTTGTTCAGCATAATGCATCAGAGATTATCCAAGTGCAACTAACTCTGGGCAAGACCGCAATCCAAATTGTAACTTGCTACAGATACCCCACCATGCCCTAGGATTCCCACTCATTTCTTATACACTGGAAAATATTAGCGTACAACCAACACCCTAATAATGGGTGATTTCAACTACCCCACCATTAACTGGAAAAACTACTCATGTACCAACTCTTTTGCTCAATGTTTTCTAGAATTCATAAATTCCAATGCCTTGCATCAACTTATCCACACCCCCACCAGGGGGCAGCAATATCCTAGACCTGGTCATTACCAACATGGGCGACCGGTGTTCCACACCAGAGGTCAATTCCTCGTTGGTCACATCAGACCACAAGCTAATCACCCTAAACATCCACATCCCGCCCCCACCCCCCATTAGGGAAACCACCGTAAAAAATTTCTCCAAAGCCAACTTCACACTTCTTAAGACAGAAGTGGCAAACCTCACGACACCCATGCAGATGGACAATAGAGGTACGGACTGCTGAATCCTACACAAATGCACTTCATAAGCACTTTGAGTGCATGATCATGCTATCCCCAACAGAGCCAAGAAGCTATCCTCTCAAAAAAGGAAGCCAATCTGGTGGTCCCCAGCCATAAACAAACTCTACAACAGAAGAAAGAAACTGCTGCAAAAGAGTAAAATCCCATGCTTGGAGGAATTCCCTGGTCAGCCTCAGTAAGAAGCTTCAATCTCTCATAAAATCCTCCAAAGCTAGCTACGAAAACAAAACTGCCACTGATTCTAAAGACAACCACAAAGCATTCTATAGCTATGTTAATAATCTCAGTGGCAACACTCAGATCTGCTCTGAGTTACAGCACAATGGCAACAACCACAAACTGGATCTGTACTACCAAAAGCACCACCACCACAGTGTATCCAACTGCCCAAATAAATCCTACAAGCACGATGAAATAACGTACTATTACAAAAAACAAAAAAAAAAATCACAAAGCGCTTTTCGTCAGGCCACATAGCCCAACTTCTTCAGATAATTATACAACATTGGACAAACTATATAGGAAGTGAAAAGTCAGCTGGTTCCTGAATCAGCAGGAATCAGTTGCTCTTAAAGTGGCAACTACCTTCATTCATTACCTAAAATATATAGCTTAAACAGTTCTCATCAACGCATAGTTTTAAAACAATATTTTAAAATAGTAGACAAATAGTGTAAAAAGATCTAAAACCAATAATTATTTATGAAATGTTAATGCAGTTAAAGTTAAAATTGTATGTATTTATATTTTTATGTTCGAATAAAATAAACCTTAAAAGCATATGGGTAAAACATGTGAATAAAGAACAGCAAAATCTGACTTAAAAGCTGAAATTTTTTTTAGCGCAATTTGGTGATGGAGGATCCGGCGGCATAATGTATGCAAAATCTGAGCCAAAAACTGTTCAGCAAACTCGACCGGCCGGCCTTCTAAAGCGTTTCGCATCGGTTGAAGGCCAAGCACAGGCGAGACAGGCTGCTACGTGCATTAGTCTGGTCCTAAGCAAGGCAAACAGTAGGGTGGAAATCTTTATGAGGTATTTGTTTCCACAAGTTAAACAGTTATTGATTGACTTTTCTGACATCGGCTGAGGCAAGAAAGAGTCCCCAACGAAGTACTTAGCTTTTAGAAGTCTTCGGAGTAGTATTCGGTAGTAGTAATCTCTGGATCTGACTGACCGGCACTTGAACAGCTTCTGGTTTTGAGAGGCCGGCTTACGCTGGCCAAAGAAAGACTGAGGAAAATGGCCGCCGGCTGATGCCTTTCTTATACCAGACCAGCAGAGATGGCGTCCCGGGTGAAGTCACGACATCAGCGAAGCGGACCCAGACTTTGGAATCCGGCCCGACCCGAAGGGCTGCCTGACAACAGGACAACCCATTGTTATGATACGGGCCATCCATGAGAAAGGACATGGCTGCTGCGTGCGAGGAAGAAACAGTTATCCACATATAACATGAAACAACACAAGCTGCAGGTTGGCGCTTTCAACTGAAGAATGATCTTCATCAGAACAATGTGTTGGTGAATACATTAATGTGTATATATAGTAACTGTAATTGTGCATTCAAAAATTGTTCCAAACTTTAAAAGAAACCTTAAATAACAATATTAATGAATAAAAAGTGCTACCCCAATACATATGAACCATGACGATACTTCCTTATGACATAAAAACAATACCAAAATTAATAAACAGCTAAAACATTAATTAATTCTTGTGTGTTACTAAATGCAAGTGAAGCCAATTCTTAATGCCTTATAGTAAAATATGCTAATGTTAAATGAACAATAAGATGAAAAGAAATTAAAAGAACTTGCCTACCTAATATTGGTGTATCATATAACAAATGAACTATTATAATATATAAGTCTAAAAATAATGTAGAGAATATGACTATATAAAGTAATGAATAATGATGAATGATAAAAATGGGTGAAAGCAACAGAAAAAAAACCTTAATACATACTGCCTAACACATATATTATTAAAATCCTTAAATTATATTATATAAAAAATCTGTAATATCAATGATGCATACAGAATAAATATAAAAAATAAAAAAAAAAAAATAAAAAATATAAAAAATAAAAAATATATATCTCATACAGCATACATCATATAAATATATAAATACATAAATATATAAATATATAAATATATAGATATATAAATAAATAAAAATACATATATATAAATATATAAGAATATGTAAGATATATAAGAATTGATGTATATAGCTACTGTTGTGGCAATGAAATCCAATGTAATAAAATAAAGTTAAAATGACATGAGGAGAACCAACTAACCTACTTCAAGGAAGGGTTTGATACTAATATACATCGATTCTTATATATTTATATATGTGTATTTATTTATAT